>NC_136694.1:1731527-2156527 GCF_947650265.1 Symphodus melops
TGGAAGACGTCAGACGCTCCGCAGGAAAAGCCAAACAACATTCTTGAATTCAGGACAAGAGAGCGAGCGAGACAGAGGGTGACGTTTCCTCCGCGAGGAATGTGAGCAAAACAAAACGTGCTCTTACAAGAAGATAAAAAAAAATAAAACAAAAGAGTGAGTTTATTGTTTTCCTCCTGAAACCCTGAAGCTGATGAGTCTGATGATGAGGAGGGGAGAAGTATGAAGATGTAGGTGGACGAGAGAGGGCAAGGATCAGATGTTTCATATATATACGTCTTTATCTGTTCGCCTCAGACAGTTTTCCAGTCATCACTCATTTCTCCCCGGGGACTCCGTCTGGTTTCCACTCGTTGTTTCTTCTGTGCAAATCAAATGTAGGTCAACAGAGGAGCAGGAGTGTATCAGGAGAGGGAGGTGTTTTTGATTCTCAGGCAGGTTCAGCATCAACAGATTGAAATATCTGTCTGGGTGCCGCTAACGTAGCCCGCTAAAGGCCTCCAAGTGGGCCGCCTTGGGTTAGAATCTGACCCACATGTTACTCTGACTCCTTCGTAAAAATAAATCCAACAATTAAAGAAGCGGCAGGAAAAATGTTTCCAATATGGACGACATCAAAATAAAATAATGCACGTTGACGTCAAACTTGGTTCAACACAGCGAGTGTTGTGCGTGCACATGTTACAGAGATGGTTCCAAAAACACTGTCTCTGATAGGTTGGAATGCACGGCTGTCAATCTAGAGAGGGGGCGGGACTTCCTGCCAGGTCGTGTAGATACAAAGCGCTGTGGGGGGAAAAACAAACTGCTTAGCACAATGCTAACGTGCTGCTGCGTGCCCGTCCTCTCGACAAATAAACAGAGAGACTCAAATCAAAGATCTACGTTTTCATAGTTCACCCAACCGAAGCACAGAGCGAGCAGGAGAGACGGGAAGCGTGAGGGAGGGATCCAAAATTCAAACATGTTGGCCTGTAGTCGGCACACTTCAGGCCGTTCAGTCGGATCACTCGTCCCGTCTTATAAAAACAGAAACAGCGTCTTGACAGGCTGAGGCGAGCAGGTGTGTGCGACGAGGACAGAAGCCTGGAAGACGGACACAGGCTATAATCCCATGGCTTGGTCGCCATGACAACGCTAACTTGTGGAAGAGACTCGCCCTGATGTGATGTCATATCAGCGTCCAGTGTTGACCCCAGAGCCACCTCTCTCTCCACGCCACGCCACGGCCCGGCGAGCGACAACAACACTGAGCACACGGGTTTAAAAAGTCCGACACGCCGGTTCAGTTCTCACATGACGGACTCCGAGGTCGACACGCCCGAGACAGCAGGACGACCTCAGCAGCCATTCAAGACAAACAAACAGCGTTACGGGAACTGAGCAGCTCCCTGCAAAGGATTCTGGGAAGAGGAAACTATCTTTTAATCTCTCTCTCTCTCTCTCTCTCTCTCTCTCTCTCTCTCTCTCTCTCTCTCTCTCTCTCTCTCTCTCTCTCTCTCTCTCTCTCTCTCTCTCTCTCTCTCTCTCTCTCTCTCTCTCTCTCTCTCTCTCTCTCGTCTTTTTCTCATCGCCTGGAGGAAACTCTCTCCCTCTCGCCCTCTTTCCTCCACCGGGGTTTTCTGGGAAGAGGAAGAGCGCTGATGTCATGCACTTCCAGATGGCGGCGTAAGGAAAGAGAAGATAGGAAGCGGCCCCTCGGCTCCTACAGAAGCTCCGCCTCCTTTAAGTTAGTCACATCATGATGCATGTCACATCGTGAGAAGAACAAGACTTTTAACAAACACACCTGCTGCCTGTTGTTTCTGCGTCACACGCAGCGTGCTCGAGGCCGTCCAGGACAAACGCTTTTATCAGCGTTTAACAGAAAGTTCTGATCTGAGACGAGAACTAAAACAAAGATATGATTATAGAGTTTCATGTAACAATAATATTTAATCTACAGGAAGGAGATTATGAAATGAGGACGTTCAGAGTCGTCTGTTAGTCATGACGGTGTTCTGTCCTGAGTCTTAAACGTCTTAAATCATGTCGGGTGATATAATGTCCCGTGTGATCAGATCTTCACCGCCACGCTTTTTAGCTTCTCTGCTACAGATGCACGAGGCCGCAGCACGTCTCGTCAGTTCACCACGGAGCCGATCGAGCGGGACAGGAAGTGAGACGCTTAAACGAAAGATACACCATCAGATTTTCAGAATAAAACATTTGTTAGAACAACCGGATGAGTTTCCTGCATGTCTAAATAAATCTTTTAAAATGTTCACACACACACACACACACTGTTTTGTCTCGACACGCACAGCACATGTATCTGGTAGACGTTCTGGGTCTGTTTCCTGTTAGGACCCCCTTTAACAAGATGCTACATCTAAAGGACTTATTTTAAATCAATAAAACACTAAATCCATCCCAGCTGAAACTCGAGCGCAGCCTTTGGACTCTGCACATAAGTTAGTGATTCAACAAACCACATAAAAGCAAACAAATACAATCTTGTTCATCCTAAATTGAGCATGAACGGACCTTGAAGGAATTTTATAAAATGCGTCACTGACCCAGATACCTTCGTCTGTGTTTCTCTGAGTTCTGGCTCCGAGTCGTGACGACCCGAGTACAGGTGCAGCGGGACGTTTTTCTTTCAGCGCTTTGTTCCTGTTTTCGTTTCATCAACGCAGGAATGAAGCTGGACGAGGACCAGAGGGGGAAACTGTTCCTCTTTGTCAGAGAGAGAGAGGGGACAACATAATTAGGGCCGCACTCGGTCCGAGGCCGGACCTCCGAGCGGGGAACCAGGAGTGTCCTGGACTCTTCTGGTATTTGAGTGTCATGAAGTTCTCCGTGTGTTTCTACCTCTGTTTAATCACTCGTGTGCAGGATGAGTGATGTGTGCTGCTTTTACGTCCCGGCCTCCGCCTCTGGGGTTTGAGGAAGGGTGGAGTAGAGAGAGCTGAGCAGCGGGGACTCCGGGTTTGTTATTCCCTCAACAAAGTCCACTCTGACAGATATTTTTCTTGTCGAGTGTGTGTGTGTTAGAGGGGGATAAAAAACCCTTCAGGGAACCTGCTGCTACCTTAAACACCAACCATCAATCACATCCATACTCCTGTCTGAGGAGGCGGGATCTGCAGCTGGATACTTGGCGAGTGTTGGTGGCTGCGGCTCATTAAAAAGGCGTTCATCAGATGTGTTATTGTTTGGGATTATAATGAAGCAGTGATTTAATGGTCTGCCTTCAGTTAAAGAGGTCTGATGGTATTTACTGTACGTGTTTACTGCTGCCAGTTCAGATTCAGTGCAGATGTGTCAGCTCCACAGCTTGTTTTTATTCTGCATGCAGCTTTGTATTGTTATAATGAGCGACAGATGGCATTGATGTAGATCAATGATCTGAGTGATCTCTGACATTTATCTCTTCCTCACCAGACAAAGAGTTGAAATATAACTCTGCTGTTCTTAGTGAATAGTTTCTGTTGTTATTGCTACCAACACTGTGTGCCAGCCTCTGATGGCTCCATCTGTTCAACATCAGTGTAGTCGAGCTTCATTTCACCCCGAAATCCTCAGAAAGACGAGACGAGCTGGATCGTTAAGATGCACTTTTAGATCAGGCGAAAAGAAAAGTGAATCTTTGTCACCAAACGAACAAGAAATCCTCCTCAGACAGACAAAACAACATGTCTGACTTTCTTTAATACCACGTGATCTGTAGTTCTCATGTGATCTTGTAGTTCTTCCTGTGATCTTATAGTTCTTCTGTGATCTTGTAGTTCTCATGTGATCTTGTAGTTCTTCCTGCGATCTTGTAGTTCTTCCTGTGATCTTGTAGTTCTCCTGTGATCTTGTAGTTCTTCCTGTGATCTTGTAGTTCTTCTGTGATCTTGTAGTTCTTCCTGTGATCTTGTAGTTCTCCTGTGATGTGTACAGCTGCTCTTGGGTGCACTCACGTTCACGTTGGGCGCACGGTGTTCCGACGGAGCAAAAACCATGGCACTGATGGAGTAACTTCATATTTCGCTCGCTCACTTTGCAGGTTGCTTGAGTGTCTGTGCGATCGTGCTGGATTCTCACTGTGGATTCAAACATTGATAAGTAAGGATCAATATTTTGTGCTTTCATTGAAGAGCTTCAGGCGTTGCAGGTAGCCTCGTTGAGAAAGAGGCTCAAGGTCGGTGGCTCGGGTCAAAATCCAACCTGTGGCTCATTTCATTCTCTCGGTCTGATTCCTGACTCCGTCCACTGTTCTGTTCGATCTGCACAAAGGGAACATTAAGTGTGAGCCTTCAGAGGAAAGCTCCTCCACCTGAACAACTGAAGTCAGTTCTGACATATTACAATAACACAGAGGTCCACATGTTGGCCCGAGCAGTCGATAAGTCTTCAGTGCTGCCTGAAATTCCAATCAGTCTGAAGGGACCTTTAAAGGCCGGTATGCACAGGAGGTAAGAACTAATAAGGTTGAGATTTACAGGCGGGAGCAGTGAGATAAGGGCGTGTTGGTTGTGATTTAAAGCCACCAGAGTTTCAGCTCTTCAAAAAGAGGGGAGGTGTCATAATTTGTCCTGGAGTGGAGCGTTGCTGCAGCTTGGTGTATCGCTCTCAGGAGATCAGAGGCTGGACGGTTTCCATTGGATTTATTGTGATGGACGAACGTGACATTTAGCACTTCTCTGAACACCACGCTTCGATTAGAAAAACATAAATGACAAGACAAAGTGTGGCCACAGACCTTTACATCAAAGTGATCCAGAGGAGGCTAAAATCACGAGAGCGATCCTGCACACAAGGAAGTGTTTGTTCGTTTTCACGTCCACTCCAGGTGAAGTCTGAGTGAAAGATGTTTACTGAACCAAAAACTTGAAGATGTTTTTAAGGAGTTTGGATCAAACGTGTCCTCATGCAAAGCAACCTGAACACATGATTGAATATTTACTGTGTCGTAATGCAAACCTTTGATATCATTAAATATCTGGAGCAAATCATGGAAGGACAAGCCAGCAGTTGCTCGAACTTTAACACCGTTTTGAATTTGCTACGTGACACACAAGACTACGATCGTAACCCCCCACGAAAGCCTCACGCACACACACAAACCCGGCGTCCTTTGGATGGACACACAGCGAGACAGAACGTCGTCCCCCCTCATTAGGCGTCTCAGCCAGCAGTGAAAGGAGCGTCTATTCACTGGATCTGCTGGGAACACTGGGAGCAACCGAGCAAAAAAACAACGGAGCAGGCAGGGTGGCAGACACACACACACACACACACACACACACACACACACACACACACACACACACACACACACACAAAGGAGTGAATACATGTGAGGCTTAAAATTCAAGACTTGTGTCCCCTCACTTTTCTTCACCTCTTCTTCTTCAACGTCTTCATCCCTCCTCCTCCTCGCTCACTCTGTAAAGAAAAGCCGACTTAATTCCTCCTGACAGCTGTCACTCTGATCAGCAGACCCCCCCCCCAATCAGCGTGCAAGCGAACAGCTCAGCTTCACACAACATTTAGAAGATCTGAGAACAAGCAGACTCAAAGAAAGCTTGGGCCGTGTTCTTTTGCATCCCATTAAATGTGAGAGAACGAAAATAATAGATTTTCTTTTTTCCTGTTTAAACAGCGTCTGGAACTTTCTGCAGACTTCTCCTAAAGTGAAGCTGCTCCATTTGTCCCTTCTGGGCCTCCGTACCTGTGTGACTCTGTCTGTTCTGGTTGACTCGGGACGTTTCTGGGCGGAGCTTTTTCTTCCAGCCAATGACAGCGCAGCAGGTGAGTTCAGGAGCGGATACAATTCAGCGATTGGGCGATTCAAACGGACGTGGACGAAGCAGCGATCTAATCGCAGTGAGGAGAAACACGTAGAGGATAAAGCTGCTTCTGAAACCAGGCTGAACCTTGTGTTGTCTTTTACCCGTGGATGTGGCGCTGGTCTACTTCCTGTTTGGACAGGCGGGTTTGAATGTTTCTAAGAATATAAAAACCTGTGTTATATATTTTGTTGTTGTTGAGTAGCTACATGACGTCAAACATTTCCAACAGTTATCAAAGCCAGAGAAATCTTTAAATTACACATTTTGGTCGCCATTTTCAACATGACGTTCAACGTATCTGGTTGCCGTGGAAACACCAAAAGCGGGTACTGCTGCTGAAAAGCTGTTTGTTCCGCTGTGATAAAAACGTCCCGTAAATTACACTCGGATTCATCATCAGCTCGTCGGTAAACATGTTCTCCTCCTCGGGTCGGTTTCGCCCGGTCGTCATGACGACGGTCAACTCGGGAGTTCGTTCTCATCGGGGGTTGGAGGGGGAGCAGCAGAGCGAATCACTCCCATGATTCCCCCGCCAGCTCCACATCGTCTTTGTTGTTGTTTTGATTGAGAGCCCCCTGGTGGAGGAATTGACATACTGCATGTTTAAATGGATATTTTATTATGTTGTGGAGGGTTAGATAAATAAAGTTTCAGACCAAGTTAAGAAACCGCGTTACCACACACACACACACACACACACACACACACACACACACACACACACACACACACACACACACACACACACACACACACACACACACACACACACACACACACACACACACACACACACACACTAAAATGGAGATTATCTGGAATCTGTCGTTCTAAACTCTGACGATGTTTGAGAGACAACAGAGACGTTTAAGAGCCGTAATAAAAAATAAAACGATCTCTCGTTTAAACAGCCGGGCAGGAGAAAGTGTCGCAGACTCCTCTGCTTTTGTGTCCTTTAAGTGTCTGACATTAAACTTCACCAGCCGGCTGGGGTTTGTTTTTCTTTGGACTCAAACGAGCAGGAAGCAAACAACGTTCCTCTGGGAAACCAGGAAGTATTCGACCGCATCATTCAGACAGAACAAGCACACACACACACACACACACACAGATTAAACACACACACAGGAGGAAGCTGCTTATACATCATGTAGAAGAATAAGAAGAGCTGCCTGTTTAATGACGTTTAATAAGACAACGCTGCTGATTTCACGTCTACAGACACGTTTGGATGTGTGACGTCACGTTACTGAAGCCACAGGAGGGTGGAGTCTGACGCCCCGTGGACGGAGGCCGTGGTCCTCAGCTCTTTGCTGCGTGTCGTCCCCGTCGCTCTCCTCCCAACATGTCCTGTCTCTCTACAGCCGTCCAATCCAAGAATGGCCAAAATAAGGACTCAAAATGAAAACACAGGACGGAGCCGTGCTGTGACAGCAGCCGGTCTGTAAACAGTCTGCGTGTGAGGCGCTGGTGGAACAGTGGTTATTGCCCACGTCACACGTACGGAGGCTGGCCCAGGTTTGAATCCAACCTGTGGTTCCTTTCCTGAACGTCTTCCCTCTCTCTCTCTCTTTTTATTGTAGTTTTATTTTGAAATTGACCTGTGCTTTTCCTTGTCTGACTTCCTGTCCGGGTCGTGGAGGTGCTGCTGCCGGTGTGGGGTGACAGTGGACAGCGGCGTGCTGCGCGGTTTGAACACAGAATGCTCCTTTAATGAGTGAACAGCAGTGATCCTGTGCTTTAACTTACTGAAGATTCATGAAGAGACGTCAGAGTGGGAAACAAAAAGAGACACACACACACACAGTCACACACACACACAGTCACACTCATAAGACAATGGCCTCTATAATAACGCCCACATGAACCTTATTGTCCTGTACAAAGTCAAATAAACGTTTCCCCTCGAGGACATGAACTCAAACAAAGCCTTTGATTTTCTCATACATGTGTGTGTTAACATGTTAGTGTGCATGTGAGTGTGTGTGTGCGTGTGTTATTTTCATACTTGTAGACCAAACAGAGCCCAGCAGGCTGCATGTACAATGAGTGCAGAAGAATCAAGGACGTGAGGACAATGTGGAGTCCGACGACGGATGTATAAATATGAACGTGTTGTTCGTGTGTGCTGTACAAACGCTGATGTTTGTTGAGGAGAACTTTCTCACCTCGCCGTTTGTGTCCGACTCGTAAAATCACAATCTCAGCACGATGATTGGATCGGCGCCTCTCGAACTTTTTTTGAGGCGTTTTTAGAATTGCAAGCAGACGAACACATCTGTCAAACAGCTGTAAACTTTCTGAATGTGCGTGCAAACAGAATCTTCTACAGCGATCGTGAGGGTTCAACCACATAATCAGAGCGAACAGCCTGTTTTATTTCATTTCATTTATTCAGCCTGAAATCACATTTATGTTCAACAACCAACAACCGAGGAGCTTCAGCTCATCTCGCCATCGTTGAGTAAAACATGGGAGCTTAAGGATCCCATCTCGAGGCCAGAGGGCTGAAGTCTATCAAGCTGGCCACAGAGAGCGCTGAAGAGTCTTTAAGGCGGCTGTGGGGGTGCAGCTGGGATGGATCCTACGTGCACCAACGTACAAAGGCTTCAGTTCTCAAAGTTTAACTTCCTGTTTTGGAAATCTGAGTGGGGGATCCATTCCATGTTAGGAAAAGGTTGAATTGCGATTTTTCTGACAGAAATTTCGATTTTTATCACGATTTTCTTCAAATCAAGCTTGTGCAATGTTCTCAATGTACAGTAACATTTACAAACATGACAGGAAATTACATCATACCAGTTAAAACTTTAAATGCATGAACACTAAATTAACAGAATGAAAACTAAAGTTAAGAATTGATTTCAGATGTATTTATGAAGAAGAAACACCCAGACGGTGTGATGTTCTTGTTTTTAGAGTCAGTTTGACAGAAATCTGGTCATAAGTGTTGATATATATTTTGGGCCTTTGGGTTTTCCGTAGGTGACTTAGTTCACAGAAGTTTACAACAAGAGAAGCCAACAATGTCTCCATATTTTCTTTTAGTCTTACGGCCGAAACATTTGTCTGTGAGCGTCATTTCATGTTCAGGTTTTGCATTGTTTCTTTTGAGTATGTTTAATAAAGTTACAACGTGAGATAACAAGAATTGATACATTCGCGATGCTAACCGCTAGCATTCCTATTCAAATTCTCATAGACGTTAGCATCAAGCTAGCGGACGTTTCGGGGGTTTTTTCTAGCATATTATGAGATGAATAACTTCTGTTTTGATGTCTGTTTAGTTTTACAGTGCTTCCTTTATAGACTGGTGTAGTTTTGAGTCCTAAAACCAGGAAGTGAGTTAGCATTTTAGCGCCATGGGTTCCTAACTCTAAAAGTCAATGAGGATTTTGAATGTGTTTGTGTTTAGAAGCCTGAAATAAGGTCTGTGGTTAACACAAGCTGAAGAGATGTTGACGTTTTGTTAGACGAGATAAACTACGTTACCTAAGACCACACTTGTGAATTTTAAAGTTTTTACGCGAACTTTAAACAGAGGTTGCTAACGAGTAGCTAACTGTAACTACAGTGGTTGTCATGGAGACATTAAACGTCATCAAGTCATTAAGCTAACGTTTAGCTATCTTGTCAAATCCACTGATTAGATCGATGAAGCATAACGATCGTGACGTCATTATAAAGCGACCGCGGTGTCGTTCGCTCGCGCATAACGTTAGCTTTTTACTTCTCTCGGCTGCATTAACTCTTCAAACTTCATATAAATGATGTTCATCTGTAAAGATTATCCCACTGAAAAAAACAGCGACACATCAGAAACGTGTGTTTGACACAGAGCTTATTTTCTGCAATGATCCAAAATCGAATTAAAAAATCCCATCGGCGAATTTCCGAAGGAACCACCGGCGCCATTTTTTCGGGTTGGCCTACAAAAATACGTCATTACTAAACCAGTCTATTAAAGACTGGACCAAGAAACTTCAGCTTCTTTATTGGAGGAAAACTGTTAGCTATCTGTCGAGCTGTGTATCAGGCTAAAGAAGTCACGCACACACGCAGGGACAGAATAGACGGCGTGTGTGTGTAAATTGACACAACAGCTCCTGGGTCAGTAGGGAGAAGCACTGCCAAAAAACCGTGGCTTTGGCGATCATGTGATCGCATTTTCTGAAATCGTGATTTCGATCAAAGAACGATAAATCGTTCAGCCTTACAAAGCAGCGACATGTGCAAAAGTCTCCACAATCTTTACACCTGTCCAATCACCTGCAAAACACACAGTGTGTGCTTCAATGAAGTTTCCTTTGTAAGTTCTAAAAGACAGAGGCACAAGTCCTTTTATTTCAGCCATCAGCGTCAGGTTATGGGTAATGTTAATGCTGAGGGCGGCCATGTTGAATTAACCAGCACTGATTTTAATGTTATGTTATGTTGTCATGGTGATAGAATGTCTGGGAAAAATAAAGAGATCAAAGCTTCTTCTGGAACTTGTGACATCAAAGCCATTACGAATCTTATAAATACCAGCTCTGACCAGAAGTCTCTTCAGTTCACGGATCCAGCCTGAGACGAACAGTTCACACACTCAGTCAAAGACGAACAGTTCACACACTCAGTCAGAGACGAACAGTTCACACACTCAGTCAGAGACGAACAGTTCACACTCAGTCAGAGACCAACAGTTCACACACTCAGTCAGAGACTTTAACAGTTCACACACTCAGTCAGAGACTTTAACAGTTCACAGAGTCATTCTGAGAAACAGCATTATCGACTAGACTTGTCATCAACTACACAAAGAGTTCTACATCCAAGACCCTGTTTCACCTACAAACAGTCATGCAGTACAACAGATCCCAGCGCAGGGAAGCTCAAACTTCCCCTCAAAGGAGGGAAGAGGAGAACTGGGAAGACCAGTGTGATCCCCATCCCCCATCAATTCTGGGAAAGCCAATGGACTCGCAGATGGTCGCAGACCTGAGGATGGAACTTGTTCGTACAGAAACCCATCTGAGAAAGGAGAAGTCACTACGGCTGGACTGTGAAAAACAGAACAGGATGCTGAGAGACAAAATGAAGCACCTGAAGCTGGAGGAGAAAGACTCAAGTGGCCCAAAGCTGCAAGAATCCTTCGGCAGCGGCATCAAGACCTCCACGCAAACTCTGACCTTAATCAAGCAGCTGGAGGAAATGACCAGCAGGTGTCAGGAGCTGTCCTCCAAACTGGCAGCACAAGAGGCAACCAACGAGAACCTGCAGAAGGAGATGAGGGACCTCTACGTACAACAGGACACCCAGCGGTGGAGGGCTGAGACCCTCCAGATAGAACTGGAGGAGATCAGGCTCCAACATGAGAAGAGTCTTGAGCGGTCCTCCAAACAAACAGACTGGCAGACGATCGCAGACCTCAAGATCGAACTGAATCGGCTGGAAATCCATCTGAAAAGGGAGAAGGATCTGAACAGAGCCGGGTCAGGAAGAAACCTCCAGATCGTCAAGGAGTTGGAGGAAGAGTTGAAGGTAGAGAAAGGTAACAGGCTGGAGTGTGAAAAAGAGAACAAGACTCAGAAAGATGAAATCGAGCAGCTGAAGCTGGAAATAGACTGGCGTGATTACTTCGCTAAACCCAAGAAGGAGTCAAGTCGGACGCTGCAGAGAAAGGCGGAAGAAAGGGAGGCCCAGTGGTTGAGGATTGAGAGCTTCCAGAAAGAACTGGAGGAGATCAAGCTTCAAGCTGAGAGTCTTGAGCTGTCTTCCAAACCGGCAGCAGAGGAGGACTCCCTGGTGCAGGAGACGGAGGGGATGAAGGAAGAGGTCCTGAGTGAGGAGGTGTTAAAGAGCAGCTGCCTTGACCTGTCCTCTGGACTCACAGAACAAGAGGAGACAAGTCAGGCGCTGCAGAAGAAGGTAGAAGACCTCCCAAAACAAGAGGAGGCCCAACTGTTGAGGGCTGAGAGCCTCCAGAAGGAAGTGGAGGAGCTCAGGCTTCAACCTGAGGAGAGTCTGGAGCTGTCCGCTAAACCTGCAGCAGAGGAGAAGAAACTGTGCGAGCAGGAGAAGATCTCTACTTGGAGGAAGATCAAGAAGGCCTTCACTCCAAGAGGTCGCCGCCAATACAAGCATCAGAAACAAACAGATGCTGCTCCGTATGTGACCACCTCAGCCTCTCCATCATCTCCCCAACCTCCAGCTGCCCCGACACACCGGCTGTAACAGGCCAAGCAGGCACAGTGGGGACATGTAGAGTCCTGACAGTCTGAAGCCGGCTGCTTTCTGCCCGTCAGGACTTGACCTGTTCACTCTGGGTCTGCGTGGGTTTTTTTCTCCGGGACGCTCCGGTTCATTCCCACATATAAATTCGGACTTAATTAAAGATTTGGCACAAATTTGAATAAAAGTTCAATGAATCATTTAAAACAGTTGTGAAATAAGCATTCTGTCTATATTTTAACAGAGAAATGTCTCTCAATGCATTTTGAATAAAACAAAGTACACAATGTGATCCACAAGGTTTTTACATCTACGAGTACTTTGTTCAGAAAACATCTTTGGAAGCTGAGCTTTGTTCAAATACTTCAAAAAACACGGAGTAGACGGAGACATGAGCTAATCACACCTATTCAGTCCCATCGCAATATTTCACGCAAATTGGGGGTGCAGCTGGGATGGATCCTACGTGCACCAACGTACAAAGGCTTCAGTTCTCAAAGTTTAACTTCCTGTTTTGGATATCTGAGTGGGGGCTCCATTCCATTTTAGGAAAAGGTTGAATTGCGATTTTTCTGGCAGAAATTTCCATTTTTATCACGATTTTCTTCAAATCAAGCTTGTGCAATGTTCTCAATGTACAGTAACATTTACAAACATGACAGGAAATTATATCATACCAGTTTAAACTTTAATGCCAGAACTCTAAATTAATAGAATAAAAACTAAAGTTAAGAATTGGTTTCAAATGTATTTATGAAGAAGAAACACACAGATGGTGTGATGTTCTTGTTTTTAGAGTCAGTTTGACAGAAATCTGGTCATAAGTGTTGATATATTTTGGGCCTTTGGTGTTGTCGTAGGTGACTTAGTTCACAGAGGTTTACAACAAGAGAAGCCAACAATGTCTCCATATTTTATTTTAGCCATACGGCCGAAACATTTACCTTTTAGCGTCATTTCATGTTCAGGTCTTGCATTGTTTCTTTTGAGTATGTTTAATAAAGTTACAACGTGAGATAACAATTGACACATTTGCGATGCTAACCGCTAGCATTCCTATTCAAATTCTCATAGACGTTAGCATCAAGCTAGCGGACTTTTCGTTTTTTTTCCTAGCATATTATGAGATGAATAACTTCTCTTTTGATGTCTGTTTAGTTTTACAGTGCTTCCTTTATAGACTGGTGTAGTTTTGAGTCCTAAAACCAGGAAGTGAGTTAGCATTTTAGCACCATGGGTTCCTAACTCTAAAAGTCAATGAGGATTTTGAATGGGTTTGTGTTTAGACGCCTGAAATAAGGTCTGTGGTTAACACAAGCTGAAGAGATGTTGACGTTTTGTTAGACGAGAAAAACTACGTTACCTAAGACCACACTTGTGAATTTTAAAGTTTTTACGTGAACTTTAAACAGCGGTTGCTAACGAGTAGCTAACTGAAACTACAGTGGTTGTCATGGAGACATTAAACGTCATCACACCGGGAACTCTCTCCCTAATCCTCCTTAAAGCCTCTAGTCATGTTTTTCAGTGTTCTTGCAAAAATTAGGTTAATAAACAACTTATTAAGCTAACGTTTAGCTATCTTCTCAAATCCACTGATTAGATCGATGAAGCATAGCGGTCGTGACGTCATTATAAAGCGACCGCGGTGTAGTTCACTAGCGCATAACGTTAGCTTTTTACTTCTCTCGGCTGCATTAACTCTTCAAACTTCATATAAATGATGTTCATCTGTAAAGATTATCCCGCTGAACAAAACAGTGACGCATCAGAAACGTGTGTTTGACACAGAGCTTATTTTCTGCAATGATCCAAAATCCAATTCAAAAATCCCATAGGTGAATTTCCGAAGGAACCACCGGCGCCATTTTTTCGGGTTGGCCTACAAAAATACGTCATTACTATACCAGTCTATTAAAGACTGGACCAAGAAACTTCAGCTTCTTTATTGGAGGAAAACGGTTAGCTATCTGTCGATCTGTGTATCGGGCTAAAGAAGTCACGCACACACGCAGGGACAGAACAGACGGCGTGTGTGTGTGTAAATTGACACAACAGCTCCTGGGTCAGTAGGGAGAAGCACTGCCAAAAACCGTGGCTTTCATGTGATCGCATTTTCTGCAATTGTGATTTCGATCATAAAACGATAAATCGTTCAGCCTTACAAAGCAGCGACACGTGCAAAAGTCTCCACAATCTTTACACCTGTCCAATCACCTGCAAAACACACAGCAAGCAAAAGTGCAATTTGTGCATCTGACCACGCACTTCATTTCTCTTTGTGTGGGCTCTCAAAGTCTGTCGGGTCACAACAGGTCACATGATCCATCGAACAAAACACGTCGAATACATTTCAATCTGTGTGTGTGTGTGTGTGTGTGTGTGCGTCAATGAAGTTTCCTTTGTAAGCTCCAAAAGACGGAGGCACAAGTCCTTTTATTTCAGCCATCAGCGTCAGGTTATGGGTAATGTTAATGCTGAGGGCGGCCATGTTGAATTAACCAGCACTGATTTAAATGTTATGTTATGTTGTCATGGTGATAGAATGTCTGGGAAAAATAAAGAGATCAAAGCTTCTTCTGGAACTTGTGACATCAAAGCCATTTAAAATCTTATAAATACCAGCTCTGACCAGAAGCCTCTTCAGTTCACGGATCCAGCCTGAGACGAACAGTTCACACACTCAGTCAGAGACGAACAGTTCACACACTCAGTCAGAGACGAACAGTTCACACACTCAGTCAGAGACGAACAGTTCACACACTCAGTCAGAGACGAACAGTTCACACACTCAGTCAGAGACGAACAGTTCACACACTCAGTCAGAGACCAACAGTTCACACACTCAGTCAGAGACGAACAGTTCACACACTCAGTCAGAGAAGAACAGTTCACACACTCAGTCAGAGACTTTAACAGCTCACAGAGTCATTCTGAGAAACAGCATCATCGACTAGACTTGTCATCAACTACACAAAGAGTTCTACATCCAAGACCCTGTTTCACCTACAGACAGTCATGCAGTACAACAGATCCCAGCGCAGGGAAGCTCAAACTTCCCCTCAAAGGAGGGAAGAAGAGAACTGGGAAGACCAGTGTGATCCCCATCCCCCATCAATTCTGGGAAAGCCAATGGACTCGCAGATGGTCGCAGACCTGAGGATCGAACTTGTTCGTACAGAAACCCATCTGAGAAAGGAGAAGTCACTACGGCTGGACTGTGAAAAACAGAACAGGATGCTGAGAGACAAAATGAAGCACCTGAAGCTGGAGGAGAAAGACTCAAGTGGCCCAAAGCTGCAAGAATCCTTCGGCAGCGGCATCAAGACCTCCACGCAAACTCTGACCTTAAACAAGCAGCTGGAGGAAATGACCAGCAGGTGTCAGGAGCTGTCCTCCAAACTGGCAGCACAAGAGGCAACCAACGAGAACCTGCAGAAGGAGATGAGGGACCTCTACGTACAACAGGACACCCAGCGGTGGAGGGCTCCAGATAGAACTGGAGGAGATCAGGCTCCAACATGAGAAGAGTCTTGAGCGGTCCTCCAAACAAACAGACTGGCAGACGATCGCAGACCTCAAGATCGAACTGAATCGGATGGAAATCCATCTGAAAAGGGAGAAGGATCTGAACAGAGCCGGGTCAGGAAGAAACCTCCAGATCATCAAGGAGTTGGAGGAAGAGTTGAAGGTAGAGAAAGGTAACAGGCTGGAGTGTGAAAAAGAGAACAAGACTCAGAAAGATGAAATCGAGCAGCTGAAGCTGGAAATAGACTGGCGTGATTACTTCGCTAAACCCAAGAAGGAGTCAAGTCGGACGCTGCAGAGAAAGGCGGAAGAAAGGGAGGCCCAGTGGTTGAGGATTGAGAGCTTCCAGAAAGAACTGGAGGAGATCAAGCTTCAAGCTGAGAGTCTTGAGCTGTCTTCCAAACCGGCAGCAGAGGAGGACTCCCTGGTGCAGGAGACGGAGGGGATGAAGGAAGAGGTCCTGAGTGAGGAGGTGTTAAAGAGCAGCTGCCTTGACCTGTCCTCTGGACTCACAGAACAAGAGGAGACAAGTCAGGCGCTGCAGAAGAAGGTGGAAGACCTCCCAAAACAAGAGGAGGCCCAACTGTTGAGGGCTGAGAGCCTCCAGAAAGAAGTGGAGGAGCTCAGGCTTCAACCTGAGGAGAGTCTGGAGCTGTCCGCTAAACCTGCAGCAGAGAAGAAGAAACTGTGCGAGCAGGAGAAGATCTCTACTTGGAGGAAGATCAAGAAGGCCTTCACTCCAAGAGGTCGCCGCCAATACAAGCATCAGAAACAAACAGATGCTGCTCCGTATGTGACCACCTCAGCCTCTCCATCATCTCCCCAACCTCCAGCTGCCCCGACACACCGGCTGTAACAGGCCAAGCAGGCACAGGGGGGACATGTAGAGTCCTGACAGTCTGAAGCCGGCTGCTTTCTGCCCGTCAGGACTTGACCTGTTCACTCTGGGTCTGCGTGGGGTTTTTTCTCCGGGACGCTCCGGTTCATTCCCACATATAAATTAGGACTTAATTAAAGATTTGGCACAAATTTGAATAAAAGTTCAATGAATCATTTAAAAAAGTTGTGAAATAAGCATTCTGTCTATTTAACAGAGAAATGTCTCTCAATGCATTTTGAATAAAACAAAGTACACAATGTGATCCACAAGGTTTTTACATCTACGAGTACTTTGTTCAGAAAACATCTTTGGAAGCTGAGCTTTGTTCAAATACTTCAAAAAACACGGAGTGGACGGAGACATGAGCTAATCACACCTATTCAGTCCCATCGCAATATTTCACACAAATTCAACCAATCCCTGCGATGTCTGGGCGACCTTGCAATTTTGTCCAATCAACGCAACTTTTCTGCAAATTTGAACAATCAAAATAATTTTCCCTGCAACTTTAACCAATCAGAGTAGTCCTCCGCGAAAACGGCGAGCTATATGTCACCAAAGTTTAGTGACCACGGACCAAACTCACTTCCTGTTTATCTGCACTCAGGAGAGTGAACATGAAGCGCTGCAGGTCCGTCCTGTCTCCATGACAACCGTTTGTTGACAACGTGCCGCTGTGTAGCTGATGCTGCTCCGTCACTTTTTACTGCATGTTTAATATTTGAGATCGTTTTTTAACCCAGCAGACACAGAGCGTGTGTGTGTGTGTGTGTAGGTGTGCGTGTGTGTGTGTGTGGTCGGGAGAGACAGACAGATGTTCTGGGCGTGGGTGTGGTCACGTGTGTGTGTGTTTAATAACATAGAAGCAAACTGTGATTTTATACGTCTGTTTCAGCTCATTTACATCAACGCTGCAGTACACTAGACACACACACACGCACACACGCACACGCACACACGCACACACACACACACACACACCTGCTAATAAAAGAGTTTCTTCATTTTTACTATTTTATACATTTTAGGATCGTAGATATCAAAACAATAGAAATCTAACATTTTGCTTATTTTTTAAATATATTTTAGATTTTCTATAGAAATTAATGCACACAAAGTTATCGACTTCATTTTTTCTATTTCTACAGGAAACACATTTCAGCCTTTGGATGAAAACGTGCGTTTCAAACATCAACAACCGAGGAGCTTCAGCTCATCTCACCATCGTTGAGTAAAACATGGGAGCTTAAGGATCCCATCTCGAGGCCAGAGGGCTGAAGTCTATCAAGCTGGCCACAGAGAGCGCTGAAGAGTCTTTAAGGCAGCTGTGGGGGTGCAGCTGGGATGGATCCTACGAGCTTTGGGGTTGTCGTAGGTGACTTAGTTCACAGAGGTTTACAACAAGAGAAGCCAACAATGTCTCAACATTTTCTTCCAGCCATACGGCCGAAACATTTGCCTTTGAGCGTCATTTCATGTTCAGGTTTTGCATTGTTTCTTTTGAGTATGTTTAATAAAGTTAGAACGTGAGATAACAACAATTGATACATTCGCGATGCTAGCCGCTAGCATTCCTATTCAAATTCTCATAGACGTTAGCATCAAGCTAGCGGACTTTTCGTTTTTTTTCCTAGCATATTATGAGATGAATAACTTCTGTTTTGATGTCTGTTTAGTTTTACAGTGCTTCCTTTATACACTGGTGTAGTTTTGAGTCCTAAAACCAGGAAGTGAGTTAGCATGTTAGCGCCATGGGTTCCTAACTCTAAAAGTCAATGAGGATTTTGAATGTGTTTGTGTTTAGACGCCTGAAATAAGGTCTGTGGTTAACACAAGCTGAAGAGATGTTGACGTTTTGTTAGACGAGATAAACTACGTTACCTAAGACCACACTTGTGAATTTTAATGGTTTTACGCAAACTTTAAACAGCGGTTGCTAACGAGTAGCTAACTGAAACTACAGTGGTTGTCATGGAGACATTAAACGTCATCACGCCGGGAACTCTCTCCCTAATCCTCCTTACAGCCTCTAGTCATGTTTTTCAGTGCTCTTGTAAATATTAGGTTAATAAACAACTTATTAAGCTAACGTTTAGCTATCTTCTCAAATGTACTGATTAGATCGATGAAGCATTACGGTCGTGACGTCATTATAAAGCGACCGCGGTGTAGTTCGCTAGCGCATAACGTTAGCTTTTTACTTCTCTCGGCTGCATTAACTCTTCAAACTTCATATGAATGATGTTCATCTGTAAAGATTATCCCGCTGAACAAAACAGCGACGCATCAGAAACGTGTGTTTGACACAGAGCTTATTTTCTGCAATGATCCAAAATCCAATTCAAAAATCCCATAGGCGAATTTCCGAAGGCACCACCGGCGCCATTTTTTCGGGTTGGCCTACAAAAATACAACATTACTATACCAGTCTATTAAAGACTGGACAAAGAAACTTCAGCTTCTTTATTGGAGGAAAACGGTTAGCTAACTGTCGAGCTGTGTATCAGGCTAAAGAAGTCACGCACACACGCAGGGACAGAATAGACGGCGTGTGTGTGTGTAAATTAGTTGACAACAGCTCCTGGGTCAGTAGGGAGAAGCACTGCCAAAAACCGCAGCTTTGGCGATCATGTGATCGCATTTTCTGAAATCGTGATTTCGATCAGAAAACGATAAATCGTTCAGCCTTACAAAGCAGCGACATGTGCAAAAGTCTCCACAATCTTTACACCTGTCCAATCACCTGCAAAACACACAGTGTGCTTCAATGAAGTTTCCTTTGTAAGCTCCAAAAGACAGAGGCACAAGTCCTTTTATTTCAGCCATCAGCGTCGGGTTATGGGTAATGTTAATGCTGAGGGCGGCCATGTTGAATTAACCAGCACTGATTTAAATGTTATGTTATGTTGTCATGGTGATAGAATGTCTGGGAAAAATAAAGAGATCAAAGCTTCTTCTGGAACTTGTGACATCAAAGCCATTACGAATCTTATAAATACCAGCTCTGACCAGAAGTCTCTTCAGTTCACGGATCCAGCCTGAGACGAACAGTTCACACACTCAGTCAGAGACGAACAGTTCACACACTCAGTCAGAGACTTTAACAGCTCACAGAGTCATTCTGAGAAACAGCATTATCGACTAGACTTGTCATCAACTACACAAAGAGTTCTACATCCAAGACCCTGTTTCACCTACAAACAGTCATGCAGTACAACAGATCCCAGCGCAGGGAAGCTCAAACTTCCCCTCAAAGGAGGGAAGAAGAGAACTGGGAAGACCAGTGTGATCCCCATCCCCCATCAATTCTGGGAAAGCCAATGGACTCGCAGATGGTCGCAGACCTGAGGATGGAACTTGTTCGTACAGAAACCCATCTGAGAAAGGAGAAGTCACTACGGCTGGAGTGTGAAAAACAGAACAGGATGCTGAGAGACAAAATGAAGCACCTGAAGCTGGAGGAGAAAGACTCAAGTGGCCCAAAGCTGCAAGAATCCTTCGGCAGCGGCATCAAGACCTCCACGCAAACTCTGACCTTAAACAAGCAGCTGGAGGAAATGACCAGCAGGTGTCAGGAGCTGTCCTCCAAACTGGCAGCACAAGAGGCAACCAACGAGAACCTGCAGAAGGAGATGAGGGACCTCTACGTACAACAGGACACCCAGCGGTGGAGGGCTGAGACCCTCCAGATAGAACTGGAGGAGATCAGGCTCCAACATGAGGAGAGTCTTGAGCGGTCCTCCAAACAACCAGACTGGCAGACGATCGCAGACCTCAAGATCGAACTGAATCGGCTGGAAATCCATCTGAAAAGGGAGAAGGATCTGAACAGAGCCGGGTCAGGAAGAAACCTCCAGATCGTCAAGGAGTTGGAGGAAGAGTTGAAGGTAGAGAAAGGTAACAGGCTGGAGTGTGAAAAAGAGAACAAGACTCAGAAAGATGAAATCGAGCAGCTGAAGCTGGAAATAGACTGGCGTGATTACTTCGCTAAACCCAAGAAGGAGTCAAGTCGGACGCTGCAGAGAAAGGCGGAAGAAAGGGAGGCCCAGTGGTTGAGGATTGAGAGCTTCCACAAAGAACTGGAGGAGATCAAGCTTCAAGCTGAGAGTCTTGAGCTGTCTTCCAAACCGGCAGCAGAGGAGGACTCCCTGGTGCAGGAGACGGAGGGGATGAAGGAAGAGGTCCTGAGTGAGGAGGTGTTAAAGAGCAGCTGCCTTGACCTGTCCTCTCAACTCACAGAACAAGGGGAGACAAGTCAGGCGCTGCAGAAGAAGGTGGAAGACCTCCCAAAACAAGAGGAGGCCCAACTGTTGAGGGCTGAGAGCCTCCAGAAGGAAGTGGAGGAGCTCAGGCTTCAACCTGAGGAGAGTCTGGAGCTGTCCGCTAAACCTGCAGCAGAGGAGAAGAAACTGTGCGAGCAGGAGAAGATCTCTACTTGGAGGAAGATCAAGAAGGCCTTCACTCCAAGAGGTCGCCGCCAATACAAGCATCAGAAACAAACAGATGCTGCTCCGTATGTGACCACCTCAGCCTCTCCATCATCTCCCCAACCTCCAGCTGCCCCGACACACCGGCTGTAACAGGCCAAGCAGGCACAGGGGGGACATGTAGAGTCCTGACAGTCTGAAGCCGGCTGCTTTCTGCCCGTCAGGACTTGACCTGTTCACTCTGGGTCTGCGTGGGTTTTTTTCTCCGGGACGCTCCGGTTCATTCCCACATATAAATTCGGACTAAATTAAAGATTTGGCACAAATTTAAATAAAAGTTCAATGAATCATTTAAAACAGTTGTGAAATAAGCATTCTGTCTATATTTTAACAGAGAAATGTCTCTCAATGCATTTTGAATAAAACAAAGTACACAATGTGATCCACAAGGTTTTTACATTTACGAGTACTTTGTTCAGAAAACATCTTTGGAAGCTGAACTTTGTTCAAATACTTCAAAAAACAGTGTGTGTGGACGGAGACATGAGCTAATCACACCTATTCAGTCCCATCGCAATATTTCATGCAAATTAAACCAATCCCTGCGATGTCTGGGCGAACTTGCAATTTTGTCCAATCAACGTACAAAGGCTTCAGTTCTCAAAGTTTAACTTCCTGTTTTGGAAATCTGAGTGGGGGCTCCATTCCATTTTAGGAAAAGATTGAATTACGATTTTTATCACGATTTTCTTCAAATCAAGCTTGTGCAATATTCTCAATGCACAGTAACATTTACAAACATGACAGGAAATTACATCATACCAGTTAAAACTTTAAATGCATGAACACTAAATTAATAGAATAAAAACTAAAGTTAAGAATTGATTTCAAATGTATTTATAAAGAAGAAACACAGACGGTGTGATGTTCTTGTTTTTAGAGTCAGTTTGACAGAAATCTGGTCATAAGTTTTGATATATATTTTGGGCCTTTGGGGTTGCCGTAGGTGACTTAGTTCACAGAAGTTTACAACAAGAGAAGCCAACAATGTCTCCATATTTTCTTCTTGCCATACGGCTGAAACATTTGCCTTTTAGCGTCATTTCATGTTCGGGTCTTGCATTGTTTCTTTTGAGTATGTTTAATAAAGTTACAACTTGAGATAACAATTGACACATTTGCGATGCTAACCGCTAGCATTCCTATTCAAATTCTCATAGACGTTAGCATCAAGCTAGCGGACGTTTCGGGTTTTTTTCGAGCATATTATGAGATGAATAACTTCTGTTTTGATGTCTGTTTAGTTTTACAGTGCTTCCTTTATAGACTGGTGTAGTTTTGAGTCCTAAAACCAGGAAGTGAGTTAGCATTTTAGCGCCATGGGTTCCTAACTCTAAAAGCCAATGAGGATTTTGAATGTGTTCGTTTTTAGACGCCTGAAATAAGGTCTGTGGTTAACACAAGCTGAAGAGATGTTGACGTTTTGTTAGACAAGATAAACTACGTTACTGTAAGCTATTTTATTATGTTATTTGAGTTACTTGCTAAAGCAGTGTATAGCCTGTATCGGCAGCTCTTATTTTGAAAAGGTTCAAGGAATGGGAGAGTGTGGTTCAGTACCCGTGCAGGGTGCTCCCACCGTGTGCGGCAATAAAGGAGCAGATGTGCAACGTTCAACTCATCGAAGACTCCGTACTTTATTTTATATTTTCCCAAGTACATGAATCATAAACACCCTCGGTTACATTAGCTAAGACCCCACTTGTGAATTTTAAAGTTTTTACGCGAACTTTAAACAGCGGTTGCTAACGAGTAGCTAACTGAAACTACAGTGGTTGTCATGGAGACATTAAACATCATCACGCCATGAACTCTCTCCCTAATCCTCCTTACAGCCTCTAGTCATGTTTTTCAGTGCGCTTGCAAAAATTAGGTTAATAAACAACTTATTAAGCTAACATTTAGCTATCTTCTCAAATCCACTGATTAGATCGATGAAGCATAACGGTCGTGATGTCATTATAAAGCGACCGCAATGTAGTTCGCTAGCGCATAACGTTAGCTTTTTACTTCTCTCGGCTGCATTAACTCTTCAAACTTCATATAAATGATGTTCATCTGTAAAGATTATCCCACTGAACAAAACAGCGACGCATCAGAAACGTGTGTTTGACACAGAGCTTATTTTCTGCAATGATCCAAAATCCAATTCAAAAATCCCATAGACGAATTTCCGAAGGAACCACCGGCGCCATTTTTTCGGGTTGGCCTACAAAAATACGTCATTACTAAACCAGTCTATTAAAGACTGGACAAAGAAACTTCAGCTTCTTTATTGGAGGAAAACTGTTAGCTATCTGTCGAGCTGTGTATCAGGCTAAAGAAGTCACGCACACACGCAGGGACAGAATAGACGGCGTGTGTGTGTAAATTGACACAACAGCTCCTGGGTCAGTAGGGAGAAGCACTGCCAAAAACCGTGGCTTTGGCGATCATGTGATCGCATTTTCGGAAATCGCGATTTCGATCAAAAAACGATAAATCGTTCAGCCTTACAAAGCAGCGACATGTGCAAAAGTCTCCACAATCTTTACACCTGTCCAATCACCTGCAAAACACACAGTGTGTGCTTCAATGAAGTTTCCTTTGTAAGTTCTAAAAGACAGAGGCACAAGTCCTTTTATTTCAGCCATCAGCGTCAGGTTATGGGTAATGTTAATGCTGAGGGCGGCCATGTTGAATTAACCAGCACTGATTTAAATGTTATGTTATGTTGTCATGGTGATAGAATGTCTGGGAAAAATAAAGAGATCAAAGCTTCTTCTGGAACTTGTGACATCAAAGCCATTTCGAATCTTATAAATACCAGCTCTGACCAGAAGTCTCTTCAGTTCACGGATCCAGCCTGAGACGAACAGTTCACACACTCAGTCAGAGACGAACAGTTCACACACTCAGTCAGAGACTTTAACAGCTCACAGAGTCATTCTGAGAAACAGCATTATCGACTAGACTTGTCATCAACTACACAAAGAGTTCTACATCCAAGACCCTGTTTCACCTACAAACAGTCATGCAGTACAACAGATCCCAGCGCAGGGAAGCTCAAACTTCCCCTCAAAGGAGGGAAGAGGAGAACTGGGAAGACCAGTGTGATCCCCATCCCCCATCAATTCTGGGAAAGCCAATGGACTCGCAGATGGTCGCAGACCTGAGGATCGAACTTGTTCGTACAGAAACCCATCTGAGAAAGGAGAAGTCACTACGGCTGGAGTGTGAAAAACAGAACAGGATGCTGAGAGACAAAATGAAGCACCTGAAGCTGGAGGAGAAAGACTCAAGTGGCCCAAAGCTGCAAGAATCCTTCGGCAGCGGCATCAAGACCTCCACGCAAACTCTGACCTTAAACAAGCAGCTGGAGGAAATGACCAGCAGGTGTCAGGAGCTGTCCTCCAAACTGGCAGCACAAGAGGCAACCAACGAGAACCTGCAGAAGGAGATGAGGGACCTCTACGTACAACAGGACACCCAGCGGTGGAGGGCTGAGATCCTCCAGATAGAACTGGAGGAGATCAAGCTTCAAACTGAGAGTCTTGAGCTGTCTTCCAAACCGGCAGCAGAGGAGGACTCCCTGGTGCAGGAGACGGAGGGGATGAAGGAAGAGGTCCTGAGTGAGGAGGTGTTAAAGAGCAGCTGCCTTGACCTGTCCTCTGCACTCACAGAACAAGGGGAGACAAGTCAGGCGCTGCAGAAGAAGGTGGAAGACCTCCCAAAACAAGAGGAGGCCCAACTGTTGAGGGCTGAGAGCCTCCAGAAGGAAGTGGAGGAGCTCAGGCTTCAACCTGAGGAGAGTCTGGAGCTGTCCGCTAAACCTGCAGCAGAGGAGAAGAAACTGTGCGAGCAGGAGAAGATCTCTACTTGGAGGAAGATCAAGAAGGCCTTCACTCCAAGAGGTCGCCGCCAATACAAGCATCAGAAACAAACAGATGCTGCTCCGTATGTGACCACCTCAGCCTCTCCATCATCTCCCCAACCTCCAGCTGCCCCGACACACCGGCTGTAACAGGCCAAGCAGGCACAGGGGGGACATGTAGAGTCCTGACAGTCTGAAGCCGGCTGCTTTCTGCCCGTCAGGACTTGACCTGTTCACTCTGGGTCTGCGTGGGTTTTTTTCTCCGGGACGCTCCGGTTCATTCCCACATATAAATTAGGACTTGATTAAAGATTTGGCACAAATTTGAATAAAAGTTCAATGAATCATTTAAAACAGTTGTGAAATAAGCATTCTGTCTATATTTTAACAGAGAAATGTCTCTTAATGCATTTTGAATAAAACAAAGTACACAATGTGATCCACAAGGTTTTTACATCTACGAGTACTTTGTCCAGAAAACATCTTTGGAAGCTGAGCTTTGTTCAAATACTTCAAAAAACACGGAGTGGACGGAGACATGAGCTAATCACACCTATTCAGTCCCATCGCAATATTTCACACAAATTCAACCAATCCCTGCGATGTCTGGGCGAACTTGCAATTTTGTCCAATCAACGCAACTTTTCTGCAAATTCGAACAATCAAAATAATTTTCCCTGCAACTTTAACCAATCAGAGTAGTCCTCCGCGAAAACGGCGAGCTATACATCACCAAAGTTTAGTGACCACTGACCAAACTCACTTCCTGTTTATCTGCACTCAGGAGAGTGAACATGAAGCGCTGCAGGTCCGTCCTGTCTCCATGACAACAGTTTGTTGACAACGTGCCGCTGTGTAGCTGACGCTGCTCCGTCACTTTTTACTTCACGTTTAATATTTGAGATCGTTTTTTAACCCAGCAGACACAGAGCGTGTGTGTGTGTGTGTGTGTGTGTGTGTGTGTGTGTGTGTGTGTGTGTGTGTGTGTGTGTGTGTGTGTGTGTGTGTGTGTGTCTTGGCGCCAGCTCCGTTTGTTCAGATGGTTACAGAGGGGAAGGAAGCGTTCGGCCTGCCAGAGATTCTTTATTGTTGCGTCGGTCTGATAAGAAGTTATTAATTAATGAAGGAGACAAAAACACACAATGATACAATAGAGTCTGATAGAGTGTGTGTGTGTGTGTAGGTGTGTGTGTGGGTGTGTGTGTGTGTGGGTGTAGTCACGTGTGTGTGTTTATTAACATAGAAGCAGACAGTGATTTTATACGTCTGTTTCAGCTGAATTACATCAACGCTGCAGTACACACACACACACACACACACACACACACACACACACACACACACACACACACACACACACACACACACACACACACACACACTAATAAAAGAGTTTCTTCATTTTTACTATTTTATACATTTTAGGATCGCAGAGTCCCTCACTCGACCCACATCAGGTCCTGGCTGTCGTCTGCAGCGTCTCGGGGACAGACGCTCTGATGTCAGCTAGCTCCATGTTTGTAGCGCTCTGTTAGCATGTGGAGCTAACTGTCACGACTCTCACTCATACTGTTTGAACATCCTGCATCAGTTTTACATTTAATACACCAAAGTTTTCACCTGTAACTCGTCTGAAAAACACTTTGCACCAAATCAGTCACTTTGAGTCTCTCAGGTTTATCACACATGTTTTTGTAACTTATTCATTAAATAACTTTATTGACATGTGCTTCTGTAACAGTCTGCCATCTTGTTTTAGTTCCCCTGCAGCTCGTAGCGAGCGCACAAGAAGGACTTTTCACAGAAGAGGAGATTCCTGAGAACATTCCAGTAACCTCGACTCGAGCACGCTCTGGATGTTCTTCCTTTCAGAACACGTCATTAGAAATTAGCATGTGAGCTAAATCTGCTCCACAGCGTCTCTTCTCTTCTTTGTCCCCGATTCAAATCAACTAAAACAAGTTGTTGTTCTATGACTTCTGCGTCCTCACATCCCTCCGTTGTTCTTTTCACAAACACACAAACACACTCAGGAAACAGCAGAGGAGGAAGGAACAACACACACACACACACACACACACACACACACACACACAGCATCCTAACGACCATCTACTACAATAGGACCATTCTATACATGCAAATGCACATCAGCAAGACACACACACACACACACACACACACACACACACACTTTTCGTTCTGCCGTTGTCTGGACCTTTTCCTCCCTACACAAGTCACACCTGCGTGTGAAGTCGGGGTGAGTGGAGTGAGAGGTCACATGACAGGAGAGGATCTTTTTATTCTCTGATGATGTGAGTTAACACTGAGACACATCATAGAGTCAGACTCCTCGTCCATGAGACCCCTCCTTCTTCTGTCTGACGGGGGGGACTTGATGCTGTGTGTGTGTGTGGGGGGGCTTGATGCTGTGGGGTGGGGGGGGGGCTTGATGCTGTGGGGTGGGGGGGGCTTGATGCTGTGTGTGTGGGGGGGGGCTTGATGCTGTGGGGTGGGGGGCTTGATGCTGTGGGGGGGGGGCTTGATGCTGTGGGGGGGGGGGGGGGGACTTGATGCTGTGGGGTGGGGGGGCTTGATGCTGTGGGGGGGGGGGGGGGGGACTTGATGCTGTGGGGTGGGGGGGGACTTGATGCTGTGGGGTGGGGGGCTTGATGCTGTGGGGGGGGGCTTGATGCTGTGGGGTGGGGGGGGCTTGATGCTGTGATTCAGCGCCTGCAGTAAAATACTTTAGAAACGTTCAGGAAGATAAACGTGTGAAACCACTATGAACCCCAACTTTCTCGATAAAGTCTGTGAAATGAAATCAAATAGAAAATGTTGTCGCCTGCACCAACACTCCCAAAAGCCTCTCTTCATGTTTGTTGGCCAAATTGTAAAAGTGTCATCGACTTTCAGCCCGTCGGACACCAGAGGTCATGAAGCAACAGCAGTTTATTACAAACACGACGTGCTGACGTGTTCCTGGTCTGTGGGACCAAACATGGAAGAATAACTCTTCACATCAGCTGGAGAGCTGACTGAACACCCAACACTGTTCTGCTGTGGAGCCAGCCTGCAGTGTGTGTGTGTGTGTGTGTGTGTGTGTGAGAGAGGACAGAGAAGTGTGTGTTTTTGTCCAGCTCTCCAAACACAAGAGGCTCCTGAAGCTGAATGACTGTGGAGATGTATTCACTCACAGGATGAAGAGGATGTCCCTCCTCCTCCTCCTCCTCCTCCTCCTCCTCGCTGTGTGTGGTTTTTCAGGGGATGCGACATGTTGATCATGGCTGGGAGGCTTTGCTTTGCTTGACTCAGGGATCAGCAGGATGATGAAACTTAAAGAAACATCTCGAGCTTTCATTCATGCGGCGAGCACGAGGTGAAGGGCGGGGCCATCCCTGCTGACTCACGTCACTCAGCGTCTGTGCACACACACAGGCTGCCTTTAAAAACAGTGAGTGAGCACTGATTTAGACCAACCAGTCCAATGTTCCCACAATGAACACTTCAGGTTCTGGAGATCTCAAGATGTTTACACATAAATAAAGTCAAGTGGAAGTTTGTTTGCATCACGTCAGCCCAGATCTCCACCGCTCCTCCTCAGACGTCTGAGTCTGGATGAGCTCTCTGCATGGAGTGCTTGTAGAAACACACGGCGGGGAGAAGGACGGCGTGATTTACACAACCGTCCGTTTGTGCCTCTTTGTTGAACAGAAGGAAATCAGCAGCAGCGTTCGGACGTTTCGAACGTCCTGCTGTGATTCTGACTCGGGGTGGGATGGATGTTTGGGTGCAGCCGAGGATGGAGACTGAGGTTTGTAGGGAGGTCTGAACGACGGTCTCCACCTCCCACTTTGAAGATCCACAGCTCTTCTCCCTCCAGGATCAGAGTTAGTAGAAACCACAAAAACAAACATGAAGGGTTTTGTGTGTTTTTGCTGCAGGGATGGATGATGACGGTGGAGGTTTATTTTAGGTGGAAGACGGAGCGGAGCCTGATGGAGCTGCAGGCAGGAGCTCAGGATAAGGAGCGCTTCGTCCTGCAGTCTTTGGCATGGTACGGGGACGCCTCCTTCACTCAGGGGACGATGATTGTTGTACTGAAGGAAGCCCCCAGGAGGACCCTCAACAAAGCCTGGGATCCTGCAGGAGGGGCAGGAGGGGTCTTTGGGGTGGAGGCCTGTCCTGCATCACTCCAACAAACAGCAGGAAGGCTGCAGCAGCTCGTCGCTAACTCAGACTCAGACAAGTGTCATGGAAGCTGCTCACACACTGAACTACAGATACATGCATCCCTAACAATCGGACTGATCACAAGTGAACACGGAGCTGAAACACACGTGTGTGTGTGTTTACGAGGTGGGAACACTCTGTGCCGCGGCGAGCTGCGATCCAGAGCGGCGGATCTAACGGGCTCAAAGACGAGCCGGCGCTCGTCCGAGGAGAAGCTGATGATTCAACAAGAGTGTGATCATGTGACCTGAGGGGAGAGAAGCCGCCCTGCTGCCAGCGACAGCTTTCAACACGTTGTGTTCAAACAGCCGATCAAAGTTTAACTCCTTCATTTACATCAACCTGAGGAGCACACACACACACACACACACACACACACACACACACACACACACACACACACACACTCTACAGGTGGCTGTGTGTTCAGCAGCGTCACTCCATTATCATCACAGCACAGGAGACGCAGTGACACAATGCAGCAGGAAAACACCAATCTACACACACACACACACACACACACACACATATGCACACACACACACACACACACACACACACACACACACACACACACATATGCACACACACACACACACACACACACACACACACACAGCAGGAAACAGCAGCAGTCCCGCACAGATTGTACGGACGGGGGGGGTTTGACTCCATAACAGGAAAGGACGGGGACAATCAGGGGACGTTTACTCACAGCAGAGCTTCACAGGACAGTTCAGAGTACACACACACACACACACACACACACACACACACACACACACACACACACACACACACACACACACACACACATCTGAAATGTACAAAGTTGGATCTGTCGTTTATAAAATGAGCTCAAACACTAATCACCCAAACCTTCTGATCACCTCCTGGAAACCATTACATTAAAATCAAAACTCCTCCAAGGCCTCCTGGAACTACCTCAATGACAATATGAACCTCTACAAGGACACCTGGAAACTCCTTGAAACAGCTGATCACCACCAGCAACCTTGAAACAATCAGACTGCTTGAGAACTCCTGGAAAGTCCTCAATGACCTTTTGTGAACCCTCTCAATAACCCTTGAAACGTCTTCAAGATAGCAGCAGCTTCCCCAAGGACTCCTGGAAACTCCATGACAAATCTGAATGAACCTCAACAAGAAGTCCTGGAACATCTTCAAGGTCCACAAAAATATCTCCAATCATAAATAAAAATTACAGGTTTTCAATGACCACGGCAGCTTTCCTTGAGGACCTCTGGGATGTCCTTGAATCTTCTTGACCACAAGAACCTCCATAACCATCCTTGAAACATCTTTACTGTCCATAAACACACTTGAAATAACCTGTTTACGTCACACAGGGACTTTTGAGGACTCCTCATGTTGTTCACACACACTCTTTAAAAACGCTCCTTGAACTCCATGATAACCAACTCACTGAACCTGGAACTTTTTTCAATGACAGAAATGGTTCCACAAGGACTCCGGGAAACGTTTTAAAGACTTAAGGAAACAAGAAGAAGCTTCAATTCTCAAGTCGTCGATAACTCGAGACTCGATTAATCGTTTGAGTGATTTATAAACACCGACCTGTTCCAGGGTCTTCAATGATCAAGGTGGCTGCTTTTACTCATCTTTCAGGACTGATGAAGCTGATTGGACTACAGAGATTTAAACGTCGCTTCAGTGATGAGTGATCTTTGACTAAACAGACATTTAAAATCTATTTATCCACGACGTGTAATAACGTCTGTGACACCTGCAGCCATACGTCACTCAGAGAGAGCAGAAAAGGTGAAAGGTGTAGAAGAAGGGAAGGAAGATGCTCTCCTCCTCCTGTGTGACTCTCATCCTCTCCAGAGGAGACACAAGAAGCGCTTCAGCATCAGCATGAGAGAGACACAGAAGAAACTTTAGTGGACTCACCGAGCACTCAATGAGGGTCTGATCCGGATCCTCTGGACTCTTGGGTTTAGTCCTCCTCAGCTATTAAAGAAATGAAAACTCAGAACAGGTCCAGGTCCAGGTCCAGGTCCAGGTCCTCTCCGCTCAGGTCAGTGCGCGTGTCTGCTCACCTGTGAAGGCTCCTCGCGCTATAAACAAACTGAACACATGTGGGCTGAGCTGTCTTTGCTGCGGTGATGCGTTCACGTGCTGCTCGGAAACTCACATTTCTTCTAATCAGCCCACAGCGTCCAATCCCAGTCTTTTGTGTGTGTTTTTCTTCATTTACTTCGGCTCAGTTCTCAAACAACAGTTTGGATGTCCCATTAAACAGAATATTTTAAAGAATGTTTCAGATAATCTGACAAAATGGTGAGAATGAGATTATTTTTTATTTGATTTTAACATAAACCCAATTTAGTTATTAAAAATATTATAGTGGGCATATTTGAAAAAAGAGCTCCTATACCCCAGCTGAAGACAAGTCGAGAAACTGATTTGACCATTAGTGCATACATCACGTGTGTGTGTGTGTGTGTGTGTGTGTGTGTGTGTGTGTGTGTGTGTGTGTGTGTGTGCAGCAGTGTAATTTCGATAGATTATTAAAGGATAACTTCCACGTGAGTTTCCATTTTTCCCTACAAAGTATAATGTCATCAAACGCTCCATGAGGCCTTCCACAGGCCAGTGTTTCACAGCCCACAGCGCCCTCTGGTGGTGACAGTTTGTCCACACAGAGAAGGCGTCCATTGTCAAAGAAAACAAATCTCTAAAGAAGTTTGAAACACGAGTGGAGGACTTAACTTCATCCACAGTACAGAAAGCAGCTTGGGGCCCCAGAAGGCCACACTTCACTTTCCTGTTTGGAGCCCAAATGCAAAACACTTTGTCACCATCATATTTGTTTCCTCTACTTGTTATCACAGCTGTGCTTGTGACCACTTGATTTATAAATCTTTATTAAAAAAAAAGAAAAAGAGACTCCTAGTGCACAACAAGAGGGATCCCATGTACCAGCAGTGACACTGTTCCCACAGGTTGATAATGAACGCTGTGAAGGACAAAGACACAGCAGCATGAGAACATGAGAGACGTTTATTACCTTTATACAACTTTATTAGTGACATTTTTACAGATTACATTTTGAAAGAGACGTATTGTATGAAATACATGAAATGATTAACAGACGTTGAGCCTCAGAGAGGCTGAGTGAGTTAGTTTATGAGGTACTACATTCCTTATCATAACATGTATTTCTTTAACATAGAACATTCAAAGTGGTTAAAGCCTCAAATCAAACGCAGATACGATATCAAACATACAAAGTCCATTATGAAGGATAAGAGACTGGATGGATTGTATATATTCTGAGTCCTGAGCTGTAAGAAATAAGAACGACAAACACAAGAACAGAGAAGAGTGACTGAGAATCGTTCTGGACTTTTGTCTGTAGATTTAAAGGTCACATGTTCTCCTCCTCTTCATCAAGTTTGAATCAGTGTCAGAGCTCCTCTTCATCATGTGTGTGAAGTGTGTTGTTGTAAATCCACTCTAATCCTGTATTTGATCATGTCTATAAACCCCTCTATTTCAGCCCTGCTCAGAACAGGCTGTTTCTGTGTCTGTAGCTTTAAATATGTAAATGAGCTGTGTCTGACCACGCCCCCTCTCTGGAAGGGCTCTGCCTACTTTGGATATTAAATTAAATGCGTCTATAAATCAACGCGGAGAGATCACAACATGATCGGTCCGTCTTTGGCAGGATGTAAAAATGAAGCACCAGTTGGTAACGATCTTCAGTCTGATGTGACGACTCAGAGGTAGCGTTAGCGGATTATTCTCTCTACTGCTGGATTACCTGGAGCCTGACATGGCCGCATTTAGTAATTTTACACAAAATGGACCAAATCTATCAGTCTTTATTCAGAGCTTTCACGTGACGTCACACACGTTGGGCCACAAAGGCTTCCTTCCTTTCTCCTGAGACGTTAATGTTCTCAGTTGCCACCTTTGTGTTTTCTTTCTCAGCTTTTCAAACGTAAGTCGGTTGTGTTTGAATGTTACACACTAACTGAAGAGGAGACTTTCTACAGAACGAGAAAAACATAGAGAGGAGGAGACTGAGGATTGACACTGTTAGACGCTCTGCTGTCTCCTCATGCTCACATTAAATATTGTGTTAGCGGGGCCCTTGTGGTTGAATCTGACCTGGAGCTCCTCTCCTGCATCTCTCTCTCTTCCCAACTTCTAACTCTATCTGCTGCTGTGTCTCTAAATAAGAGAATAACAAGCCCACAAATAAACATTTGAAACTATATATATATATGTACAGTGTTAACTTGATCTAAATATTCCTGCATACACTATCAATACTTCCCCCAGGACACTGACAGAGATCCTGCTGATACTATTGTGAGCTAATGTTAGCTCATTAGCTTTGATGAATAACATTTCTTCCCCTTCACTTATTAAACATGGAATACTATACTTTTAGTATTATTGAACCAGACACAAAATACAGACATACACGTGTCTCTAATTAAATTTAATTTCATCCTACATCGATATTAAGTAGGGGTGAAACTTGATTAAAAATGTTTAACTAATTAACTCAGGGCTTTCTAATTGATTAATCGAAATTAATTGCATTTTAAGTGTATCACAATATTTGCCCTAAAAAGTAACACTTCTCTATCTAAATAGATTTTAGTGGATGAATGAATGAAATGCATGTAATGTTACTTGTTTCTCAGTTTCATAAAGCTGTTGGAGCTTGTTTGAAATAGTTTTTCTGCACAGCAGCTGGAAAGTTGGATCACACGTTGCTAGCTGTAGCATATTTTCTAACCATCTTCTACCACTGATAGTGGTCTACAGTCCAGAGCGATCAATTCAGCCAGTGAATTTGTAAGTTTATCAGACGTTGAATTACTAATGTTGGTCCTGAAGAAAGTCATTTGGTCGAGTTTAGGCTGCAAACGCTTCTTGATGGTACTTGTGGCGAAGCTAGCGAAAAGCTAGCTTGAGGCTAGCACGAGGCTAGCACAAGGCTAGCACATAGCAATGACAAACAGTTCTGCGCCGTTTATGAGGTAAACTGTTATTAAATGCACTAAAAAAATTAACGCTTTATTTTCTTGTAATTAATTATTCGTAATTAACGCGTTAAAGTCCCAGCCCGATTATTAAGTATATAAATTCTCCTCGACATGAACTGAAGTGACGTTTCGGTTTTACGGCCAAAAGAGCAACCGTGTTAACGGACGACCTTTAGACAAAGGCGACTGAACGCATCCATACAAACACCTCTTTGTATCATCATGATGTCAACATTACATATGAGAAATGTTTTAATGAAAGCGAGACAAAGAGGTCGCTGTAGTTGGACACATGACGCCCGTTAACCACAGAAGAAGTCGGCTCACAATTTTACAAGGTCACTTTTTAAACCGTAACACCGGCTCGGACTGGCCGTTTCAAGAGATTGAAAGCGACCCGTGTTCGCTTTAAAGATCACTACTGTTCGTTTACATGAAATGGAAAATTAAAAAGCCCATGCTGCAGCTCAACAGTTTTATATATATATATATATATATATATATATATATATATATATATATAAATGGTGGACGGCACTTTCCTGAACTCTTTTGGCCCTCCAGGCCTCTACGTTGGTCACATGACAGGAAGCTATAAATCGTTATTAAGGCACCTAAAAGCAGCTGGAAACATTCAAAGAGATGAAATGATAAACTGAGTATCCAGAAAGCTGCAGCTTCAGCTCCTCATGTTGAAGTATATTGATGAATGAGCAGTTTGAAGGTACCATGTGATGATTGTTTGTTGACCTTTGAGGTCTGCAGACTCGTAGGATTACATCGATAAATATATGACATTAATCATGAAGGAGTACTGTACACAACCTGGTACAACGTTGACATTTCACATAAAAACAGTCAACATGTCTGTGAAACATTGCATAGGTCTACATGTCGGTACAGACTGCACCTGCACACAGGACGCATAAAGCTCGGGGCGTTTATAGAATCGAGCACGCCGTGGGATATTTGGCGGCAAACACTTTGTTCTCCGCCCCGTAGACGAAGTAGTTGTAGTCTTTCCCGCTGTAGGTGTAATAAACGTGAGTCAGAGGAACCATCTCGATGGTCTGACGCTGCGGACAGAGAAAAAAAAAAAACAGAAGTCATGACATTAAAGTATCATACAGTTCATGTTTACAGAAACACAATCATACATGCATCATATTAAACAGCAGCTTAGTTTGGCCCTTTGGTCTTTTGATTGGTTGGTACCTGCTGCAGGATGCGGCTGGTGGAGCTGAACTTGGTGAGATGTTGGTTTATCATGGCTCTAGAAACAGCACAGATCTCGTCATCGGGGAAGCCCTGAATGGGATACACCTGCAGGACGACCAGAGAAGACACAGACTCACGTTAGCAAGCTGGACACCTGTCAATCATTTGCTCTTTTGACCATCACTTCAGAACACAACATCGCTAAAGCACAAAGGAAGGTCATAGTTTTGGGTCGTTTTGCTGTTATTCGATTGGACAGCTGAAGAGAGACAGGAAATGTTTGGGTTAGAGCGAAACAGCAGCATCAATGTTTGACACAGAACAAAAGATTGAAAAAGGACAGATGACACTGGTACTCTTGGAGTCAGGGTGGACTGAATGATTGGATTCGTCCTCTGAAATCTTTGGTCTCATTTTGTTCACACGCTTAAAGAAACAGACGTGTTCGTTCTCACCAGATTGTTTTCATCCACAAAGAAAGGATCTCCCGTCACCGCCTCAAACTTCTCGTCTGGAAAATCGGGCTGACGGTCCGGAATGAAATCCTCAATGTTGTTCTTCCTGCACACAAACACACACACACACACACACACACGCACACATGTTGTGTTTACATGATGCAACCAATGATAAAGCTGCTGACTCCACCTTTAACCTTTTGACGCCTATTGTCGCAAATTTGCATCAAACCGCTTCCGCTTCAAATGCAGCTAAATTCGCCTCTCTATTCCTCCATTGCCGGTTGATGCACTTTCAATGCATACATATATGTGGAAACAAATTCAGGCGTCCAGGGGTTAAAGTGCAGTGCTCGAAGCCTGTTTCAGTAACATTTGTGAATGTCATTGTGGATGATTTTATTGCTGTTGTATTCTGGTTGTGTATTGTTGTGTAGATGTGTTGTGTCAAGTGTGTGTGTGTGTGTGTGTGTGTGTGTGCGGCTAAAACGTACCACGTCACTGTGAGCAGGATGAAGTGCAACAGGTTTTGGCTGCCGTGACAAACAGTGCAGGTCTTGAAGCCGTGGCCCTGACAGGAAATACACCTGAAAGAGTGACGAAGACTCAAATCTCTGCAGCCTGCTCTGAACATAAAGGCAGGGTTGATCATTTCCTCCAGATCCACTTTTTAAGAGTTTAGATTTTGATTGAAATTGTCTTTAGGCCCGGAACGGAAATTAATAACTCGTGTGCTCATCGGTCGCAGTTGTGAAAATTTCAACCAATGTCTGCACTTGGTTCGAGTTTTTTTTAAACCAATCACGCTGCCCTGTGTCCTTGCTCATTCTCTACCCGATGCATGCACGAGCCAACGCTGAAAGTATGGCGCTCGTGCATTTAAGTGAGGGGGCGTGGCTTCAGAGAGAGCAGAGAGGGGAGGGGGTGCAGAGGGAGCACTGAGGGAATGCCCGTGCTAATTTTTGAAAATGACCAACCCTGCCTTTAACGCAGAAATACAACATGCAAAAGAGGATCAAGACAGAGTAGAAAATACATGTGGCGCCATGCAAAGAGTAACGATCAATGAACGTTAATGAGCGAGAGAATGCATCACAACCATTGCACTCTTAAAACAGTAAAAGGCAGCACATCATTGGACCATGTTAATTTGAAGCTCCAACAGGTCATCAGTGTAACCGAGGCGTTGTTATTGCGTTACCTCAGGGTGGATGGAGGCTTGGTGAAGCGTCTCTGTAGACCTGTTTTCACCGTGTGGTCACATTTGGTTCAGTGCAGTTTGTTACATATGTTCCCAGAGGGCGATTTGTTGTACCCTTATACAGCGTTAAAGAAGTGGCTGACGGATTTTTGTGCTCGATTTTTTTCCTTTTTGTTCCTGTGCAGATTTATCCAGAGTGATTTTGATATTTATCATGACTTAGGAACATTTAGTGAAAACTGGATTATAGTTTTTTTCGTCTATTTTTGTGTGGCTCGTCTGTGTTCAATCTGAGAAGTATTTCTCCAGTCTTTACATATTTCCTGTGTTAATAAATCCAATATGTCATAATCGTAATAATTTATCATGAACAGTGTCTTAAATATTCAAATTATTTTGACTAATTCTTCGATTGAACATGCACAATCCTTTTTTATGCTGACGATACACAACTATTCTTTGCAAATATCAACATTAATCTTTGCAGCTGACACGACCACAGAGCTGATTTGAAGCACTTAGTCAGACCTGAGTGAGGATAATGTGTTGTACTGGAAGCTGTATTTCAAATCAGTGACTCTTAGTCCGGGTCTTCAGGTCTCCTCTCACCTCTTACGGCCTCTCCCGTGACAGGAAGTGCAACGCGTTTTCCCAGAGTTCTTGTGATTGCCCGGCCTATGTCTGAAACCGCTGCCATGGCAGCAATTGCAACGCCTCTGCAAGACGAAGAAGGACATTTAGAGGAACAGACAGGAAAAGAAGCAGGCAGACCAGACTCCCACCTCTTACGACCTCTGCCATGACAGGAGGTGCAGCGCCCGTTCCTGGAGTGGCCGTGACCGTGACAGAAAGTGCAACGCTTCTGCAAAGTGAGACGAGGATTTGAGTTCAACAGAAGACAAGCTGAAGACAAACATGTTGGTTTTAGAGCATGCAGTTGACTTTTTCCAGCATAAACACTTTTTTTAATAGCTTTTTTTTCACCTTAAAAGGAAGAAAGTGCAACTTTTTGATCCAGTAGTTGTCGCCCTTGAGCTCCAGCATGAAACCAAAACAAACTGATAGGCCACGCCTCCTCCACACTGAAGCCTGTGCCCTCCTCCAGAGACACACCTCCAACCCCTCCCCACCATTAAGTGGAAGCAACAGTCAGAATCATCCTCGTCTCGAGCTGCACTGTTGTGTTAGCATGCTAATGTTAGCGCTCTTTAGTTAGCTGGTAGCTACAGTCACCTGTGTCCTGCATTGTTGTGTTAGCATGCTAATGTTAGCAATCTTTAGTTAGCTGGTAGCTTCAGTTACCTGTTTCCTGTGTTGTTGTGTTAGCATGCTAATGTTAGCGCTCTTTAGTTAGCTGGTAGCTTCAGTCACCTGTGTCCTGCGTTGTTGTGTTAGCATGCTAATGTTAGCGCTCTTTAGTTAGCTGGTAGCTTCAGTCACCTGTGTCCTGCATTGTTGTGTTATCATGCTAATGTTAGCGCTCTTTAGTTAGCTGGTAGCTTCAGTCACCTGTGTCCTGCATTATTGTTGTGTTAGCATGCTAATGTTAGCGCTCTTTAGTTAGCTGGTAGCTTCAGTCACCTGTGTCCTGCATTGTTGTGTTAGCGTGCTAATGTTAGCACTATTTAGTTAGCTGGTAGCTTCATGTAAACTGACACAGAATGATCTAAAAACTCTTCATCCTAATAATCAGTGAGTATTTTCTTCTTCTTGACTAAAACAGCTTTTATACACAAGGGGAGGAGCCGGCCGTCCCGTCCATGTAAACACAGCTCTGACAACAACACAGCCAGCAGGACTCCAGCTTCTCCCTCACTGGAGACAGTCAGGACTCACACACACATTTACACAGGACACACTGGAGTTATTGATGTGGAGCATGTTGTACACACTTCCTTTAAGCTACAGTATGAGGTCAGAAGGACGTATTGAGGGTTCACACATCTACTTCCTGTTAGGATTAAAGATTAATAATCAAAGCTTTAACTGTTGCGCTTTTTACATTATGAAAACAATTTCCAACTTTTCTCAGCAAGAATTTTGTTTCCACGTTCACGGTTTTCAAGAAGTTTCAAACATTCAAAGTTTTTCTTGAATCTACGCTGCCATGCCAGCCCAACATTATGGGTTATTGGCTCAATCTCATTTCCCTTATTTGCACCGAGTGTCCTCCGAGTTGTCTCCTCCACTTGCGTCTTAGTCCCGCCCACCAGAGATGCACGGAGGAAACGAAGCCGAGGAGAGAGGACCGAGGAAATCAGCTTTAAGACACATGAGACGTCGTTTCCTCGACAGCGTCACATGACGCGACATCAGCTGATCACGTTCAGCTGTCAATCAGCCGAACAGCTGTTTATGTCCACACAAACACGCACTGTATTATTTCTAATCAAACACACACACTGTATTATTACTAATCAAACACACACACTGTATTATTTCTCATCAAACACACACTGTATTATTTCTAATCAAACACACACAGTTACAGTGTTTAGTGTCTTTACCTGAAGAACAACCTGCAGTCTGTTTCAAACCAAAAGGACAGTTTCTACTGACTAAAAGATTTCATTTTGAATTGTCTATAATTATTGATTATTATTAAACAGTTTGGACTGAACCTAGCCTGTATTTAGACAACCAACTCTGTATTTTATAAACACAGATATTTATGTGTCAGGATACTGAAAATGATTGATTAGAATCTAAATGATGAAACGTTCAGAAGATAAATAAATGAGAATATAAAACGGACTCGTCTTCATGTCAGACTCTTTTTAATCGCAGCTCATCACAGAGCGACTCTTTACAAACTCACTGATGTTCATCATCTGTTTAAATGTCCCACGCTCCGTTTAGCCTCTTTTTAATGTCCCTCTTTTCTCCCCTATTAAACTCTGTTTCACTGAAGTCTGATCCTGTGCAGCGTCCAATCAGTGAGTGATATACGAGAAGGGGGCGTGTCTGTCAGTGAAAAGACTTCCGTGAAGTCAGCTCTCGTGTCTCCTCGGTCATCGCTCCTCGGATCAGCCTCCTCTCTCCTCCGTTCGCTATAAGAGCTTTGGGACGATCCTCAACATGGCGGCTTTGGAACTACTTCCGGTTCGGCCGAGGACCGAGGAGACTGCAAATAAGACACTTGGGATGTACCCATAGTCGTTACTCTCAGTGTGTCACTTCCCCTACTTGACGCCCTTTTATGGGCATTGAAGGAGCGTTTTCCTGCTCGTCAGTAAAAAAAAACACAGACTGTAATAATTATGGACCAGGTCTCAGTAAATTCTCTGACTGGTTTTGAAGGACGAGTTGGGAGCTCATCCGTGACATGATGGTCGCCATATTGGAAAATACCGTCTCTATCAAACTTCTTCAACCTGTCGACTTAGACGAGCCTAAAAGGAGCAATCAGTGACTGAAATGATAAAATGACCTTGCCATATCATCAGACATTAAGCAAACACATTTGTCACAGGATCTCTGCATGATTACAGTCTCTCTCTCTCTCACATACGAACGTGTCCAAACGTACTGAGAAACATTCAAAATGTCGTAGAATGACAGAAATCTGAATTGTGCTGCTGTAAGAAATGCCACACTGGATATTGTGGGGGTTGATTATAAACATGCACATCTGAAATGAGCCTGTGATGTGGCAGGTCAAACTGAATAACGAACTTCATCACCTTCTTGCTGCCAAATGTGTCGAGACAATAAATCTGAATCAGAAACAAACGGTGAAGACGCTAAAATGAGACTTCTCACCTGGCCTTTCCCGAAGCAGCTCCCGCAGCGAGTCCTTCCACAGCCGTGACACTTGTGACACACCTGAAACACACACACGCACATTAGTGTTCTAAGCTACACACACACACACACACACACACACACACACACACACAGGACGACACAAAGCTCGTCTGTGTTGAAGTAAAGTCTTCTACCTTGACAAAGGACGAGTGCGGCACGTGGAGCTTCTCCACCCTGTCGTGGAATCTCTCAGGTGTCACGACAGGAATGTCCCAGGGTGCCGGGCTCGCGCCGTACTGAGGACCGTCCACCGGCTGTCCTGTGAGAGGAAGAACCACAGTCACCACCGTGGTCGTCGTGTGTCTCAGAAAACCCCTCAGTTGATTTGTCTGTTTCCCACAGAGTGACGCTGTGGCTGTGGCTGGGATGGAGCACGCCTTTTCAAACAGCGTTTCTTCTACATAAATAAAGTGGTCGTTCTGAGGGGGTTCAACATCTGTCCCACTTGACCTGTAATTCTGTCATCAGCTGTTTTCATTGGTTGGTAAATGAAGTTGATCTTACAACTATCCTGTCATGAACAGAAAGAGAGACAGTCAGCAGTGACTTCATTTCTGCAGTTTACCATTGTAAGGCTCAAACTGCCAGGAGCTGGTTCTGGTCTCGGTGTAGGTCTCCAGTCGATACTGCAGACAGAAGAAAGACAAATGTGTTACAGGTTCATTTTTCATCTTTTTTTTTTATTATGTATTTTTCATCATTAATTGTCTTATGTTAGGACCATTTCAAGAGGCTTATCCTATTCAAATAAATAAACAAGTATCTGAGCAGCTTTTAACATCTTTACTTGAATTAAAAATGATCAATGCAATGTTTCCGACCAAATGTTTGACTCTGTTAACTGAACTTACAGCTGATTATCAAAACTACAAAAGCCCTTTTGTGCATTCATTTGGTGGACTGCACCAAGCTGCAGTGTAAAGCATGAGATCATACAAAGCTACCTCGCAGATGGGATTAAAAAACTGTGACCGGAAAATATACCCAGATGTGTGAAGATCTGAGAGACATTTTTAAAGGATCGATATGTAACTCTGACATCTAGTGGTTAAAATGTGTACTGCAGTCTAAACTCTAATCATCACAGAGAGCTGGCTCCGCCCCCTCCTCTCACACAGGTCAGCATGTAGTGGACACTGTAGCTTCAGTGTTTAGCCAGCTCTGCATGTGGTGGACACTGTAGCTTCAGTGTTTAGCCAGCTCTGCATGTGGTGGACACTGTAGCTTCAGTGTTTAGCCAGCTCTGCATGTGGTGGACACTGTAGCTTCAGTGTTTAGCCAGCTCTGCATGTGGTGGACACTGTAGCTTCAGTGTTTAGCCAGCTCTGCATGTGGTGGACACTGTAGCTTCAGTGTTTAGCCAGCTCTGCATGTGGTGGACACTGTAGCTTCAGTGTTTAGCCAGCTCTGCATGTGGTGGACACTGTAGCTTCAGTGTTTAGCCAGCTCTGCATGGGTCTGTAAAGCTTTCTGCGTTCTAACCTCTCTCCATGTTTCATCTCCAACATTGATCCTAGTTTGAGCAGCTTTCTGCTGCTGGAGCTTATTAGAAACATGCAGAGGCTTTTTAGCTCGGGTACAATCACTTCTATCTGAAGCAGTTCCACTGCCCGCTTCCATCGCTGCAACACCTGTTCACCTGATAACTGCTCTCATATCTGGCAAACCCAGGGGCGTCCAAAACGGCCTTCAAAGCCCCGCCTACCTTCTCTGGTCCAATCAAATCCAGAGCATTCAGGAGCAGAATCTAAAGTTAGAAGGAGGACATACTGGCTGCTGCATTGTTGAAGAGAAGCTTCAACACAGCAGGTTTCCTTCATGATCACACAGGAAGAGAGCAGCTCTCTGATTGGTCCTTTTCTGTGTGACAATAAACATTGTAGCTTCATTGTAGCAGTGTACATCTCGTACCCTGTACACAGTGACGGGTTTGAGCTCCTTGAAGGTCAGGTTTCTGGCAGGTTTGGCGCTGTACCTCCATTTCGATCCCACATACTTGAGCAAAGCCTCTCTGGCCACATCCTCTGATACTGTCGGGACCCTAGAGGAGGAAACACACACACACACAGTATGATACTCTCTTCTTCTGTGGCTTCAAGAAAATAAAGTGTCCAGAGACATTTTCAGTGATTATTTTAAAACCATCAGATGAGTCTGTTCAAAATAAAGTTCTGATGTGTGTGTTACCTGACATGAGGCACAGACGTGTTCCTGTCCAGTTCAGGAGTGGGGTTATACGCAGGTGGAGGTGGATACAACGGGTTATCATTCTCTGGTCAAAAAAAAAAAAAAAAAAAAAAACAGGAGAGGAAGTGAGGGAGAAAATCATTTCAGATGTTCGAAACAAGAAGCGAGGGGTGAAGTCTCACCTCCTCCTTTGTGGCCCTGGTATCCATGTATATCATCCAACCAGCCAGGTGGGGGCGCTGTTGGTCCCTCCTCTGGTATGTTTGGATCACATGAACCTGAGGGAAGGATGTCAAGAGGACGATGTTACTGCAGCGCATCTCGTTAAAATTAATAACACTGTTTAAAAGTGACGTCGATGCAGAAGTGCAATAAACTGCAGTTCCTCAAGTGTCCACTAGAAGCCTGCTGAAAAATCAAAAGATTCTCTATAGCCCTGTTTCCACCGAGCGGTCTGGCTCGGTTCGTCTCGGTACGTCTCGGTACGGCGTACATTTTTTGGCGTTTCCATAGACTAATCCCGGGAAAGAGTCCCGAATAACCGATCCGTACCGTCCCACTTTTCTGGACCCTTCCGGTGGGGTGGCAAGAATATCGAGCCGACCCGAAAAGGTGGAGCTAAACACTGCAGTCGGCTGATTGGTCAAAAGAATCGTCACTTCCTGTGAGATTTTGTAATAAAGAGTCACATGACAGTGACAGAGTGGATGAACTGCTGGATGTCTTCCATTGTTGGTTTTGCTTGTGTCGCGTTTTTCTCCTTTGTTGAGTTTATGAGTTAGCAGTTAGCTGTTAGCGGTTAGCTGCTACCATATGAAGCTATTTACATAGCGGCTATCGGCATCCGACATCTGTTTTAGTTAAATTAAACCAAAGAGTTAATCCTACTTTTACATCATTGGGGGTGTGGCGGATTTGAGTGACAGGTGGGCGTGTCGTAGCTGTTATGCAAGGAAGCTTCAGACCCGCCTTAACTCCAACCTGTCTATTTCTAGATGGATTAAAGCTTGGATTGATAAACATTTCCAATACGGTGACTGTCGCCATCATCGGGCTTCTTCAGACATCAACAGGTGATGTCACTCAGCTTACGTCCATGTTTTATACAGTCGACGCTAACAAGCGGCAGTAAAGAGCAAATATGCACAAATATCCAACAGTCTGATTCTGAGGTTGAATTTTTCCCTTGCAGCATGTTGGGACAGTTTGTGTGTGTGTGTGTGTGTGTGTGCGCTGCAGGAAGGGAGGATGCATTCTTTAGAGGAGTCTGTCAGGAAACGAGGCGCTTCAGACACCAGCTGAACACAAAACAAGCTCAGCATCAGAGTCCATCTTATGACTCATTATTCCATTTTTCACACGCACACATTCATTTATTTAAGTCTGTTCTTACAAACTCACAGCCCATGAAGACCCCGAGGTGCAATAACTTCATGTTAAAACCATTCACACCCTGTGTGTGTACACATCTGTGCTTTGTTAGGCCATTTGCACAGATTATTTCACGCCACTTATCTACATGGATCAGGCCTCTAAAGGCTCAGCGGGGGAGTCGATCCCTCAGGTAGGGACTTGTCTTCTATTCATAGCAAATAACTGCAGTCACGACTTGTTAATCCCTATTTCAAGTCTAGTAAACCACTCCGAGGCCCCTGATCCTCCATCAATCCAACACATACCTTCAGACTTTACCTCTTTTTGTAGTCACATCACAAACTTAACCCTCGACTGGGCACTCATTGAAATACTTTGAAATTCAAAAATTCTACCTCATGGTGTTATTCGGGGATATAACAGAACTTTATTTCTGAACTTTATTTCTATTATAACATTTTACAAAAAGTGTAAGTGTATTAAACATTGACAGAGTTACCATATTTGGTTCAAATGCCACAATATCTAACTTTAGATTCTGCTCCTGAATGCTCTGGATCTGATTGGACCAGAGAAGGTAGGCGGGGCTTTGAAGGCCGTTTTAGACGCCCCTGGGTTTGCCAGATATGAGAGCAGTTATCAGGTGAACAGGTGTTGCAGCGATGGAAGCAGGCAGTGGAACTGCTTCAGATAGAAGTGATTGTACCCGAGCTAAAAAGCCTCTGCATGTTTCTAATAAGCTCCAGCAGCAGAAAGCTGCTCAAACTAGGATCAATGTTGGAGATGAAACATGGAGAGAGGTTAGAACGCAGAAAGCTTTACAGACCCATGCAGAGCTGGCTAAACACTGAAGCTACAGTGTCCACCACATGCAGAGCTGGCTAAACACTGAAGCTACAGTGTCCACCACATGCAGAGCTGGCTAAACACTGAAGCTACAGTGTCCACCACCTGCAGAGCTGGCTAAACACTGAAGCTACACTGTCCACCACATGCAGAGCTGGCTAAACACTGAAGCTACAGTGTCCACCACATGGCAACTTGAAGCTTGACTAGCATGCTAAGGATCCAGGAGGGGTGAAACCTCTCCAAGATCTTTGAGTCCAGGTGCCGCTGGAACAAGCTTTGAATTGAGTTCTCCCTCATTGAGCGTCTGCGTTGAACCCAGTGTGGACGCCGTGGACGGCGGCCGTTTAGCAGAGAAAAATGACATTAATTTCCAGCTTATCTGCACCCTGACAGTAAAGACCCCACCCCTCCCTTTGTCCGTGCAACGCTAAGACAACTGCAATAACTACATAATGCTATGCAAATACTTTCCCACCCACACTCTGAGTATAAATAGATCATGCATTCAGCTTTTGAGCCCTTCAGACAGGATAATTAACCTCACACACACGGTATGTTGACTTTGTGTGGTTCGCTTATTTTGGTTCATAAGTTTAAAGAGCATGTTTGGTTTATGAGTTGAAATATTTCTTTACCAGCTTGGATCATCGACCAGGACACGGAGACTAAGACGACTTAAATGTACCTTTCATAAAGCCTCGTCCATTATATGTAAAAGCTTCATCACCAAAAAATATGTTAACACAGTTTTCAGTTGGACGTGACCGACTGACGTCAGGTCCTAAAATATCAAACTTATGTCACCTTGACCTCCCTGACTGCAGCTAATGGGCAGCACTGCATACCACCATGTTTTTACACAACAATGTAATATCACATACACACAATAGCACCTTGATTGAGACGCTTCCGAGGCACCGAGCGGCCGAGTGCGTCATGGTTTAGCCGAAACAAACACTTTCACCCCGACGACGGCCGATCCTCTGGGACGCTCTCATTGGTCCTGTTTTCTGTTTTATGCCAGACGGATAAAAATATGACCGAGTGTTTGTTCCAAGCTGTACACAATAACTCCGTCTGAGGGCTAAAAATATCAGCGAGAAGGTGTTTCCTCAAAGAGACGTCGAGATGGACAGAGTGTGAGAACAGTAAGCTGGACGCAGGGAGGGAGAAGGAAGAGGAGAGGGGAAATAAAAAGAGAAGGGGGGGAGATAAAAAACAGGAGCGAACAAAGCCGGACTGATTACTGAGGACTTTCAGTGGACGATGCATGGAGAATACTCCTGCAGCACGCCTGCACCTCTTCTCTTTGCCGGCCTCAAAGGTCACCGAGACATGCAGACTTCACTGACGAGCCGACTTTTAACACAAGACACGAGAATCTCCTGCTAATCCGACAGGGAACTTCAGCTAAAACTACAAATTCAGGGTTCAAACACTTTCGTGTCAGTCCGATTCAGTGACTTGGAGGAAAACTTTCATGACCGTAAATTCTCTCAAATGTTGGAAAGCAGGTTTAAAAATGAATGTTGCTTTAGTGTATGACTCTAAAGACAAGCTGGATGTCATTTCACGTCAGCTCGTGCTCTCTCTGTCGCTCTGCTTTCCTAACACACACACACACACACACACACGTCCTTCTGCTCTCTGCCCGTCAGCACACACAAACTACACTCTGTATGTGTGTGTGTGTGTGTATATATATATATGTCAGTATTTCGCCATGTGCTCCACATACATGATTCGGTGCAGATCTTAAAGAGACTGTAAAGCTCTGTTTTTAAAGACAGTATTCCCGCGGTGCAGCTCACGTTAACATCTTAGCCGTAACTCTGGGATTCAAATATTTTCATGTGTTTCTGGATCTGTGACGACCGGAGGGGAAGTGTTGAAAGTTGTCGGATCTTTAATACGCCTCTGCTAATAACGAACAGCTGTTGGAGTGAATTTTGCGTGGGACACGCCCATTATCTAAAATCAATGGATGTATCGTATCGTGGCGTCTGTATCGTCATGCGTATCTTTTTGTATCCAGCCCTACTCTGTGCACGCGTTGCCCCCTCGTGGAGTGTGTGGAAATTGGGAGTTTGTGTAGGCTCCCCAATTTCGGACTGTGGTGCTCGCTGTGGAAACAGGACCATGAGTGTCAATGAATGGCGGCATATTGCGTGGCACCAAAGACCAAATTCTTACTTGAAAATGTGAAACTTGATTAGTTGAACTGCCAAAAAATGTTATTAGAATTTTTATATTTTAAAAAAAGTAGTTTTTTTGTTGTTGTTTCTAATCTTTTTCCATATAATACAATCCATAATAACCAGAGTGCAAATTACGTAACATTTAATGATGCAGGCAGCCAAATCATAAAGTCTTATCTGCAGAGCACTGAACTCAGAGAACCAGAGACTTAAAGACGCAGTGTTTCAGCTGTAACAACATGAGACCCTGAATGCAACACTGTGCAGAGTGATGAAGCAGTGTTAGGAAGTTATTAACGTGTCTGAAACTGTGGTTAATACTTTAAAATACGGTCTTTGAACGCATCAAAGTACTGTAGAACTTTTTTAAACCTGAACGAGTTTACCAAAGTTGACCTCAGGAAAAGTCAAAGTAAAGCAGAAACAGACGAGTCTCTGCACGGAGGGCTGAAATGTTACAGGACGAGAAGGGATGAAAACATGAACACAGAAAAACACACAGAAAAACAAACCAAAAATAAACAACTGGACACGAGGTCAAAGTTTTTTCTTTAGTTATTTAAAAAAACACACATTTTTCTCACCTAGAAAGTCTTCTCTATCGTCCATTTGTCTGCAGCTTCAGGCGTTTAGACGTGAATGAATCCTCCGAGCGTAAAGAGGTTACAACTCGGTTACTACAACGATGACAACACGAGGCGAGGGCAACTTCCGGTTGGTATTTTCACAACAAAATTCTAAATGCGTGTTCAAAACGGTTCGTTGTTTTTCAGTGTTTTCCTTTTGGATTATTTAAAGCCCTTAAATTAGATTTTTTTAAACACACACACACACACACACGCACACACACGCACCTACGCACGCGCGCGCGCGCACACACACACACACACACACTTTCTAAAACAGTGAGGGCAGCATTACTGACTTCAATACTTAAAGGGGGGGTGCACTTTTTAATAGGGTTATTCCATTCATGTACCTACTTATCTGTAGGGATGTAAAGACTAATTGTGAGGCAGTGAAACATCGATTCAAAGGTGTCATGGTCTGAATCGGTTCTCTGATAAATGAATCGCAGTGATCTTGTGCAGCGTCAGCAGCTGGAGAGCAGAGGAGGTTGGCTGTAATATACAAGCGTTACCATGGCAGTGGAAACATTTTGGCTTCCAAAGACAGAAAATAAAAGACACAAACTGTGAGTAAATATTACAAGAAAACAGAGAACTTCACGCGAGCTGCTGTGAGCCTTAGTCAATAAACACTGGTTGTTCCTCTGTGAATACTTTATTAAGTGCCTCTTATATTCTCATTGTGTTGCTCATGTACTTTTGTCCTTTGTCTTTTTACTGTCTTGTCTGTTGTCATCGTTCTGACTTGCTGCACAACAAATCGTCCTCCGGGGACAAATAAAGTTAAAGTTGAGTTTAGAGCCTGCCTGGTGGTTGTTTAAAATGAACATTTGAACTGGCTCTACCTGTTGAATTGTAATGTTTTCCAGCTCTGTTTCCTTCTTTCTTCACTGCACAGTCAGGTGTTGAGCTGGTACACAAGATCAACTTCAAGTCAACCTAACGACAGGCCGAGAGCTGGATCTGAGTTGGGTTTTAAGCCTCCTGACAAACTGTTACCCGGCGCCCACCTGGCTTTTTTATAAATGGGTGTGTATGTGACTTCCTGTGCTTTCGCAGCCAGCCTCTAGTGGGCACTCGAAGAACTGCAGGGATTTACACTTGGTTTTTCTTATCTTCAATACATTTATTTTGAAAGCGAACTGTTTCGACTTCCTGTCCAGTCTTGTCCATTTATGTTTAACTTGATGTAGCTGCTGGCCGCGCCCACCTTGTTTACGTCCATACAGATATGTAATCATTGACTCAAACCCTTCAGAAACAAATCTGTGTAACACCATCACTTGAAGAAGCTGCAGTTTTTAAAACCTACAAACTGATTCTGATGGTCTTTAACACATTAATAATCTACTTATTAGATGGTTTTAAACTGGTTTATTTTAGGAAAGGAATGTAAGTGTGGGGTCAGAAACAGATGGCAACGTTGCCTAACATCATTTCTAAGAAGCTTTCTGAAAGTTTTGTTTTTCTGTTGATTGAGTTTGAACTTTACTGCGTGAACAGACTAAAAAGAAACAACCTGTTATTAATGTTAAGGTTATTTTAAAGACCTCATATGGACTTGTTTGTTTTTTAACTTCCTGTAACGAATCATTAGTCTTTAAGGTAAGTTTATTGATATATTCCCTTTCAAAAACCAGACGATTCAAAGTGCTTAACCCAACACATGCAGGCACAAAGAAGCATTTCGTCAATCGCAAGATCATAAGAAAAAACAATCTATACACTTTAAATAATTATGAAAAAAGTTCTGTTTTAAGTCTCCACATCAGTGGTGTTGATTAAAGTTTAAAATAATTATATATTGATTTGTATGTTCAAATGAGGAGTTCTTAACACAGTGTATATTTCATACACAGTTATTTACAGGGAAACTGAAGATATTAAATCACTCCATGATATCTATTATTTAGGATATTTTTGTTGTCTTATTTTGTATGTTTAAAGTTTATGTTGTAATCCATCATTGTTTTCTTTCTGAGCCTTTAAAGAACTTTTTCCCATCATCTCGTAAATTGGAAATAAAGTTCTGTTTTAACTGGATTTCTTCAGCTGTGTGGTCAGTTTTTTTACACAAAGTCTACTTGACCAAATTAAAAAAAACATTCTTCAGCTTTTTAAATTCCAAGTGTTGCTGATAGAGTATGAAAACATTTTTATAAAACATAGGTTGATAGATACTTTATCGAACCCGAGGGAAATTCAAGAAAAAGATCATAACAGAGAAAGTGTTAGATTCTACAAGGAACAAAAACAAACCCATTAAGACAGTTTTCTGGGTGTTTTCAAAATAGAACAAAATGCCTTTGTTGTCATTATACAATTTTACAACTAAATTATTTGGCTTCACCTTACAGTGCACACAGCAAAAACCAATGACAACAGAAGAAAAATATAAAAAAGTAACTCTCATTAAAGAAAGATGGACTATGTGTGGTAGGAGTTATATACAGTTAGAAGTATAATAAATTATGGATAGATATTGCAGAAATATAAAATAAATATTTGCATTGCATGAAGTAAACAATTGCAGAAATATAAAATATAAATATTGCATTTCTCTGGTCATATAATAAAGATATTTTACAAGCAGCTTTATTTATTTCTTTTGTGTGTTGATGCTGTTTGACCTTTGAATATATACATGAAGTCTTTACAAAACAAATTCATTGTAACTAATATTTTTTGTGCTTTTTATTTATTTATTTATTTTACCGAAGCAGAACAAGCTTTTTTTCATTATTTATTTATTTTTATTTTTTTCATTTTTTGTAATGGAACTTGGACGCAGCGTTGCGGCAGCTGACCCGGAAGTGTACGTCACTCGTCTTGTCATAGCAACCATAGCTGCTCAGTTAGCTGTTATTGTTGTTGCTGCGCTCGGAGACGCGTTTCTAACTCAGATTTCTCCACATTTGATCAGAAATGGTAGGAAGCGACGGCTGCCCCGTGTTTCTTTTTAAACACGCCCATGTTGCTCCGAACACTGCTGTCAATATTTTTATCTTAAAGAGTTTAATATCGGATCAATGATGCTGTTCGGGCGTTGTCAGTTTAGCATTGTGGAGCTAGCTCGTTAGCCTTGCAGAGAGAGAGATAGAGAAAGGCTGCAGCTTCATGTTTGTTTTGTTGGACTTTATTTCTCAGATATGTGATTAAATATTGTGTTTCTTTTTGTTATAAATTAAATCCTTCTTCCTCGTTTCCAGGCTGAAGTAGAGGAAACTCTGAAGAGGATTCAGAGTCAGAAGGGAGTTCAGGGGATCATCATCGTCAACTCAGAAGGTCAGAAGACTCAAATAAAAACACTTGGACTTATCTCTGTGTCCCCAAAAATACACTATTTAACTTTTCTTCACCGCTGGTTACTGTTTACTTTACTGTTCTGGTGACTCAGAAACTCTTTAGCCTGAATGGAGATGAACTCTCTCTCTCTTTCTCTGTCAGGTATTCCTATTAAGACCACCCTGGACAACGCCAGCACGGTGCAGTACGCGGGACTCCTCCACCAGCTGGTGATGAAGGCGAGGAGCACGGTGCGAGACATCGACCCCCAGAACGACCTCACCTTCATGAGGGTTCGCTCCAAGAAGAACGAGATCATGATCGCTCCAGGTGAGAGCGGGGAGAAACGCACACCTGTCCCACCCAGCACGCAGGAAGTGAACATTTTTATCTCTCCTGTTGACGTCCAGACGTCTGTCTTATATACCTGTGCAGCTTTAACTCTGAAGCTTTAGGGTTCAGTTATGACTGAAATGTTTCTGCACAAATATCCAGATTAATGTTTGAAAACACTTTGATAAGGAGGCAAATCCAACTCATCCTGGCAACACCATTTCTGTGATGTGTTCAAGGACTCTTCACTCTTTCGACAGACTGAGCTGATTATATAATGGCTGTCATGGCCGACCTTTGACCCTGCGGAAATAAAATGTTCAGAAACACAAACGTACATGACCAAACCAGAGTGTAACAAAGATCCTCGATGTCTTTGTTTCGCCTCGAGGAAACTGTCTTTAAAAATAAAATAAGAATCAGCCGTCTGAGATAATTGAAGTCAGTCGTTACACAGTCTATATGTCCTGATGTGCATTAAAAGCATTTTAACTTCCCGCTGTCTTTAGTAACCGTGTTGAACAAAACGCTGAGTTTAAAGTTGAGCTGAAGCCGGGATGGTTTTTAAATTGCTGCTTTGTTTGAGCGTCGCAGCCTGGAAGCACAAAGAGGGACATTCATCCTCCTCTGAAGATACCAGCGTGATCGTCCGGAGTCAGACTCCTGAATCCTCGGGTTAGCTTCATGTGCAGAGGGGAAACCTGAGAGCTGCAGCTTTCAGTTGACTTGTCTGTGTGTTTCAGGTTAACCTGAAGGAATGTGAGCCGATGGATAAAGAACATTTAACAGCTAATAAACATGGATGCTGGTTTGTTAAAGGTTCAACAACAATAAAGTAAAGACGCTTCAGAGGGTGTGAGAGGGAGAGTCAGTGACTCTGACCTCACATCATGAGCCGTGACCGTCGAGTACACTCGCACAAAATATCTGAGAAACACAACCTGTGCGTTTCCTTCAGTGACATGCGATCCAATCACGACACTCTGCATCACACACGGGCGGCGTTCAGCTCTGTGTCACGCTGCTCCCTGAAGAGTTAACGTGACGATGGCGCTCTCACGCTATGCTGAGGAGTCCGACTGTACTCGGTGTTTTTAATATTCCCTTTGCAAGCAGGCGGAGAGATTCATCCACTCATGTGCCGACACAGACGGGACGCGATTGTTCGTCGTGCTTCCTCGTCTGTAAGGAGAGATTTCAGGCTTCACTATCGTTAAACCGTCCTCACACTGTGTGCAGGTCGGTTTGGTTTTCAGATGCATTTTTTTGGCTGAGAGTCTGCAGATGACAACTAGCTCTAAGCTAACTCTGCTTCAACACATGGAACAACAACATCTATGTTTAATATTGTAAGAGCAGGAGGTGAAACGGAGGAAAGATCTGACAGTCAGCATGGTTTTGTTTAGGGAACGATCTCGTGGAATCAACACGTCTTGTTTTGTATCAGCGGCTGATGTTTGAAACTCGACATCATTATGAGTTCAGATCTTAAAGTGTGAAGTTGTTTCTGACCATGTAAGAGTTTAAAATCTCTCTCTCTCTCTCTCTCTCCTCAGATAAGGACTATTTCTTGATCGTCATTCAGAATCCCTCAGACTGAAGGAGAAGCACCGGCTGCGCTGCTCTTTACTCTCTCTCTCATATCAAAACCGCCAAGCGTTTCTCTTTGTCTTGTTACGTCTGAAGAACCCGAAGTTATCCCGAAGCTTTCGCTGCACCAGGAAGTGAAGGTGGCTCATCTGCACGCCATGCTGTCACTCTGCAGTGCAAGTCTTTTTCTTTTCTGTCTGTTAGCATTCCAGCGTGTTCCCTCTCAACACGCATCCTGACGTCACGTCTCTGTGTTCTTGTTTTTTTTCTGCAAAACCCGAAGAAGTAAAAAAAAAAAAAAAACTGGACGAGTACAAATAAATTAAAGAGAGAGGCTGCAGCTCATCGAGAAGTTTGACGGCTGTTTCTTTTTCTCACGGTGGGAGACTCGGGTTTGTTATTTATTTTTTGGTAAAAGAACGTTCAGGATTTTACCGCTGAGCAGAGAAAACACACTAAACTGAACGTCTCTGCTGTCGCTGTAAGACGTCTCTGATGGTTCTTTCTAACTCGGTAAGAAACAACAAAAAAATTAAAAAAAAGTCACAATGCTCATGTGTCCTGTTCTTTGTGTTTTATAAACAGCAGCTTTATAACGTTTAAAGCACACTGACTGAACACTTCACGGTGTGTTGGCGACGTTATAAAAAGCATCTTTAAGACTCTCACATCATCCTTAGTCTCAGCTGTTACTGATCCGCACATTCAGCAGGAATTCTTTTGAGGTGGTGTTTCTAGTTTACTGACGATCACAAGTCCCCGAATTCAGACGACAGAATGAAACGATGAGCCGAAAGATTCTGAGCAGAACTGCAAAGAAAAAGGGAATGACTAAGTCCTTTAACTGTTGTACTTTCATAAATCAATTTAAGTGCTAATGGCCTGGTGGTCATGTCGCCCGATGTACAGAGGCTGCAGTCCTCTTGGCAGTGGCTGAAGGTTTGAATCTGACCTCGGCCCTTTGCTGGATGACGTCAATGTGTCCCTCTCTCTTCAGCTGTCCTGTCTAATAAAGCCAAAAAACAAACAAAAAAACAACCCCTGAACGTGAATAAATAAAGATTTACTCTTTAAGTCTAACTGGATAAATGGAGATCTTAAGGTCTGATAAGATGCCTTTTTAGGTGAGGACTGAGGAGGCGTTAGTTGGTGCAAACCAGAGTCAGAGCACAGGTGCTGACAGGAAGTGATCAGAGGCAGAGCACAGGTGCTGACAGGAAGTGATCAGAGGCAGAGAACTGGCGCTGACAGGAAGTGATCAGAGGCGGAGCACAGGTGCTGACAGGAAGTGACCAGAGGCAGAGAACTGGCGCTGACAGGAAGTGATCAGAGGCGGAGCACAGGTGCTGACAGGAAGTGATCAGAGGCACAGCACAGGTGCAGTGCAGATAGGAAGTGACCAGAGGCTGAGCACTTTTTTCTTACAATAAAAGTTAATATCCATTTACATGAGGAGAACTTATATGAATAATATTATTTATATGCCAAAAGAGCTTGTTAGAATTTGGAAAGTTTAACTGGAATAAAAATCCAAAGACACCCTCAGTTTTTCGAGCCAGTTAGTATGGACTACTGTTTTCATTCAATGATGATGAAGATGATGGTTTCCACTCAAAGTCCAGGAATAAACTGTAGTAAATGCTTTTACAGGTAGTGTCAAAAACACAGACAACAGAGTAGACAAAACTAGAAACTCAATCATCTTTAGATCATATTTAGAGAAGATTGTTGAATGTCTAAAACGTGTTCTAAATTTGTGTGTGTGTGTGTGTGTGTGTGTGTGTGTAATAACAGCTTAGTAATGACAACTGAAGGCATGAAACTTGCATCACTTCCTGTTAGCGCAGCGTGACACAGCACTTAATTACCTTTATGTGGCGTCAATTAAAAAGACGCGTTCGGACATTGAACACTTTAATAAATTGGTTTATTCATAAATGCAATGATCAATAATAGTGACGATAATAAAAGTGTAACAGAGAGGGGCGGTAATAATGGGCGCACGTCCCCTTTAAATCCACCTGATGACGTCACCTCCTCGGTTTACTTGCTTTTGTTTGTCGCGAGCTGTTTTGGCTTCAGACTGAGGCTCGAGCAGCGACCTGAAAACAGCGCAGCGTCTCTGCGATAGAGCCGCTCTGTGAGCAGATAAACTGCGCAGTAAGAAGCTTGTATCTGTGTAATAACACCGAGCGAGATGCCGTCCGACAGACCCTTCAAACAGAGGAGAACATTCGGTGAGAAAAAACGTTTTTATTTATTATTTTTAACGCGCTAACGGTCACCGAAGAGCCGTTAGCTGGCCTGCTAGCTCACCTAGCTCAGCCCAGTTTGTTATGAAGAGTAGTTACATGTTGTTATTGTGCTTTTATGTGGTGTTACAACTGCTTTAAATCCACTTTCATGGTTTAGACACACATCAGCACGTCCCACAACCCTACAGCAGTCAAGTTAAGATGTTTTAAATGCATTATTTAGCCCTAATAAAGGATGGAAAATAACAATAAAAGCAGCGTTAATCCTTCGACGTGGTATCTATTAGCTCGTCTCTCTGCCAGTTATTGTTAAATTAAAGGCCAACTGGGTCACTGTCACTTTAAGCTGGGTAAGCCTTGAAGCCATCGAGGCCTGTCATTACACAACTGGCTGACTTTAAAGGTGAGCTACCCCGACTTTAAAGCAGTAAACATAGTGTGTGCTCGAAGAGAAAACAACAACATGGGGTGACACATTACAGCAACAGCACACGTGTTCACTGATTTATGTTGTAACATGAAGCCTGTGCAGGGAGGAGCTCACACTCTGTGCATTACATAATAATGTGGTCACAACAACAGGAAGAAACTACTGTGTCACTGTGACTTATTCACTGTGTTGATTTGTTGGATTATAACATCTGGATTTTTGGAATATGCCCCCTTTCACAATAAGAGACTAAACAAACACATGCAACCTTTAAACACACCTCAAAACAGAAACACCAAGTCTGTTACCACCATGAACCTTTACCTTCTGTTATTCTCTTGTATGACTTTGTATTTTATGTGTAATGTGTCTCTGTTACCTGCCTATAGGGACAACAGTTTGAAAATAACACTTCTGCTGTAATCTGACATTTTTACAGCTGTTCATTTATATGCACTACTGTCCCGAACAAATAAATAGAATTGAAGAAATAAATCAAGTTGACTCCATTGAGAGAAGTTGAAATTATGATCCAACAGAGTTTGCACAAAGATAGTCAACATTTCATTAGTTTTTGAGTACATTATAGGGTTAAATAGGGTTTCAAAACTCCATAAAGTAAAAAAAAAATGGATGTCTGCTTAGGACAACACTATACTTAGATATGATACAGTTAAATTATTAAATTACCCTAAATTTTCGGTTAATTACCATAAATTCCCATGGAAAGTTTCCGATTTGGAATATTTCCAAAGTTCCCCAGCGTCACTTCACATTGAAAGTTTCCGGGAAATTTACTGGAAATGTACCGGAACGTCCCACCCCTTTGCTACCCTGGTTTTAAAACAAAACAGTCTCTGTTAAGTATAATTTATGTGGAGGATAATTTTAAACAATTGAGGGAAATTAAGTCTGAAGTGGTTACTGGAGAAATAGACTTAATTGGACCAGCTTTAGGAAACAGGCTCTGGAAAAGTTTAAGCTATCGTGGAGTTATTGCACCTTTCCATACAGCAGGTGGTGACACGCACCTGTCAAGATGGTTTGATGCAAATATTTACACGAAGAAGTCACAACCCTACACTAAGTATTAAGGTTATTATTGCTGAAGAAAAACAAGATAATAAAACATTTAGTCATAATAAATAAAATATTTACACTAAAATATCTGAATTAATTCAACAGATTAAACCTAGGATTTGTATTTTTTGTTGTTGAGTACTGACATTACCTCAAATATTTCCAACAGTTAATCAAAGCCAGATTAATCCTCCATTTTCTAGTTGTAACGGGACGTGTCTTGGAACGGCCAACGACGTGACAGACACGGCGTGTTTAGCTGTGGAAAATAACATAAAACCAAAAGCACTTTTCAGACAGTTTTATTTAAACAAAAGTGCCGTGAGTAAACCCAGCCTTTGGATTCAGGGACAACGTAACGATTGGTGTCCCAGTCTATGATTGAAGCACAGCTGGAGCTCCACACACACACACACACACACACACACACAGCGCTGTCTCGTCTCGGTTACACCCTCTGAAGACAGTGCAGAGGGGATGAGCTGCTACTGATGTAAATTATTCTCACATACATCAGCTCGTCTGTAAACATGGACTCTTCCTCGGGTCGGTTTCGCCCGGTCATCTTGACTACAGTCCACTCAAGAGTTCGTTATTGTCGGGGGTGGAGGTCGAGTAGCAGAGAGAATCACTCCCGTGATTCCCCGCCAACCTCGGCATCTTTTGTTCTGGTTTTGATTGAGAGCCCCCTGGTGGAGGAATTTATAAACTGTAATGTTTTTTTACAAAATAAATTAAAACACCATAAAATGGTTAATTTTTGTCTTTGATACGAGCGCACAGCCTCTCGTTACGATTTGTCTCGGCCGTGTCAGGTTCCCTCCGGACGAGTTCTTTGACTGAAGAAGACTGGAGAACATTTTATCGGGCATCTTTAAAGAACTTTCTTGATACCATTCTCTAAACAACTTGTGATACAAAGACCAAACATTTTAGACACTAAATCTACTAAAAACAACAACCTGCCATTTTAAACTGACCCGTTTACCTGAGTTGTTGTTCAGCTCATGGCTGTGTGCCTGTTGCTCTCTGCCACGCTGACACACATCACTAATAAATTTAACAAATACTAAAGCTTGCCCGCCCAGAGGGAACAGATGGATTAGACTAATAGGTGGATTAATTAGTTTAATAAGTGCTCAGGTAAAGAGACGTGTTTTCCTGACAAAGATGGGCCAGCCCGTTGAGAGAAAACCTCTCTAAGTGTTGTTGTTAATCTTGAAAGTACTCCAGCAATGTGTGGGACATTATGAGCCAGGTGTACCCATGAGGTTTGAAATAAGACATAAATACCACATTGTGTGTTGTTACAGTCCTGCCAGAATTCACATTTTCTGCCCTTAACGGAGCAGCAAGAAAAAACATCTGAAGACCAGAACAAAGGAAGCATTCACACTTCACACTGCAGCTCCTCAAAGCAGTTTGAGCTTTGAACCCGGCCACTGTCGCTGAGCGTTTCTCTGACAGGGCTTTTAAAACCACAGGCTGTAAAATAAGATAACTAGGTGGGAAATGCATCACAAAGCTGAAGAGGGGAGCCTGGTGCAAAAGGCAGGATTCATACTCAAATGTTATGAACACTCACAACGAATAGTCACACACACACACACACACACACACACACACACACACACACACACACACACACACACACGCCTTTTAGAAATCGTTTCATCAAATCTCAAACAAACTGAGTTTTAAATTCTGCTGTTTGCACCTCAAGAAAATCTGCCAGAGTAAGACACGTCAGAGAATCTTATAAAACTAAGAAAACCAACATCAGCATGTTTCTAAGAATCATATTTATAGTTTAAATAGAACCAGACTGATTAATCATCAAGCCGAGGATATCGGACGTCATGAGCATATCCAGTGACTATTGGTATCGGCTAATTCAAAATCTTTTCCACGCGTGTTTGATAACTGCATTTAAGGATCAACACAATAAACATGTTTATTTATCTCTACAGATTTAAAATCTATCCAGTAAACATATCAGCTGATATATCTGTAGCAGATTTTGGCCCCTCCCTGTTATTGATATCGGCCCCCAAATATATCTATTTTAATGTACATTGTCCTTTTTTAAGGGGATTTTATAGTTATTCAGTTGAACCTTGACCCTGCGTTTCTGTTTTATCTTCAGCTGACTCTGTTGAAAGTCACTGGAATCAAATATACATCCTGAATTTACATTTTCTGAATCTATGTAGGAGATAAACTGAATTCTCTCTCATTCTGTGTCTTACTGGTTGAACATTAAACGTGTTCATGACAGTGAAATGTGCTTTTAATCCTCGCTCTGAGAACTCGCCTTGTTTCTGCGTTTTTATTCTCTGAAGGGCTGATCCAGGATATTCAAATCCACATTATTAATATTAGAAATAATGACTGATCAGGACGTTGACGCGGTCGTGGTGTGTTCAGACTCTTCAGTGTTTCTCCACAAACTAAAAATAGTGACACACACTGAACTCGTCTTAAAATAGTCTCTTTCTTCCTTTTCATGTCTTTATGAAAACCCTCTCAGGAGATTTAAACCTTGTTGTCCTTGTCAGCTTGCTGTTGATGATTTGTGTCTCTTGTCTTCCACAGCTGACCGGTGCAAAGAGGTCCAGCAGATCCGTGACCAGCACCCCAACAAGATCCCTGTGAGTCCTTCTAATCACATTTTTACTGCGACGCGCCTCGCTGATTTTTAAGACTCCGCAGTGCAGACTTTTCTTCTCCGTGTTGTCTGAGAGGTTTCTGCGTGCGTTTGAAAAGCACGTAAAAAAAAAAAGAATCTCGTCTTTTGGATTAAACGCAACTCGCTGGAGTGAAGAAAGCAGAGGGGTGATAGTCCTGTTGGGGGGGGGGGGGGTGGCGGCTGCTCAGAGGTCCAGTTTGATGGGATAGCAAATACACAAGTGGGTCTGTACAGTTAATATGAAGCTGCTGTCAGTTAGCGTAGCTTAGCATCATGACTAGCTTAGCATCATGACTATAAACAACAAAGACAAAAAGGAAGAAAATCACACCAGCGGTGGCTTTGAATCTCATAATCATTGTGTCAACAAGACGAGAACTCGCTGCCTCCAGCTCAAACGTTCTGCCTCTCACAGCACACGTTCCTCAAAGTGGCGTTCATATTGTGAAGTCAGCGAATAGCAAACTGTTTGTCTGTGTTTCCTGACGGCTCACAGGTGATCATCGAGAGGTACAAGGGAGAGAAGCAGCTGCCCGTTTTGGACAAAACCAAGTTCCTGGTGCCTGACCATGTCAACATGAGCGAGCTGGTCAAGATCATCAGGTACACACACACACACACACTGAGCATACAGAGGCAGCTGAGGTCATTTAAGTTGATGTTTGCCGTGTGTGTGCTTGTGTGTGTTTAACACAGCAGAGGTGTAACATGACGAGTGTGTGTGGCAGCTTGTTGAGGAAGTGTTCCACTGTATTTACAATCACTGACGTGTCAAAGTCGGGGTCATAAAACAGATCGGCAGACTCTAAATTCAGACTCTACGGTCCTGCAGAGACACCGTCACACATGTCAACAAAGGTCAGAGGTCACAGTCACGTCCTGATGTAAAGTCAATCTGCAGTCAGGGCCAATAAAATGAGAGCAGGGTGGAGGGTGCTTCGTTTTCTTATGTTTGAGAGTCTGACTAACTTTCCTTTCTCTCTGTCTCGCCGTCGGCAGGCGTCGTCTGCAGCTGAACCCGACTCAGGCCTTCTTCCTGCTGGTGAACCAGCACAGCATGGTGTCCGTGTCCACGCCCATCTCTGAGATCTACGAGCAGGAGCGGGACGAGGACGGCTTCCTCTACATGGTCTACGCCTCGCAGGAGACCTTCGGCTGCTAGGGAGGGGGAGGGGGAGGGAGAGCGGGACATCTTCAGGTGCAGGGAGGACGGTGAGAGGCGAGAAGGGGGGGGGAGGGGTACGTGGTGCCAGAACCTGACCAAGAACCACCGACTCCATTATCGTCTCCACTTTGTCGCATTAGAAGAAGCCCACGTAGCAGACAGTAAGTGTCCCCCTCTCTCTCTCCGTCGTAGAAAAGCTCCCTCTTTTTATCGGTCAGTAAACGTAACACTAGCTACACAAGCCCGACGACGCCTCGTGTGTCTCTCCTGCCCTCAGACGTCGTCACACCTGCGACTGTATCTGAGAGTTTCGAGTTTGATTTGTCTCTTTTTATCCCCCTCAGGCGGATGTCTCTTATTTTGAAAAGGTGGAGGGGAAAACTTTGGAGTTAAAACTGATTTTAATCCTTAAAACTATACTCTGTGCTGATTGGACGAGCTGAACGAGAAACAAGGCAGCCGCTTGCAAGCGTTCAGGGCGGCTCTGCGACGTTTGAAACGATCCTCAAGTCAACCATCAGTCCATATTGTCGCTCTCACACAGCTGAAGTAGAAGACTGATTGTTTTTAACTTTTTTTAAATCACTTTTTAGTTCTTATTTCTGTTGAATTCTCGTCTTAGTTTGAGGTTTTAGCCGTTAGCTTAGTTTGTGTTGTAAAGATGGATCTGGGTTTGTTTTCCTCAAACATTTACTGTCACAGCCTGAAGCTCAACTCGCCGCCGGCTGCAGAGTCGCTGACAATCCGGCTGACGCTCACTGTACGCCTCGTTCATTTAGAAACACACACAGGAAAGTTTCACGTGCAATATTAACCCCGTCACACGGCCGCAGACTCCCCCGGTAAAGCTGCTGTAATCTACGTCACACGAGGGAATTCAGCGAGATGCGTCCGAGCCACACGCTGCTACAGACTGACCCCCCCCCCCCCCTCCCCAATTATCACGACTCACCTGTCTTCCTGACGTGCACACACACACATACACATAACCACAAACACATTTAAGGTCACAATCGGGTGAAGGAGGTACAGAGGGACGCACGCCACGCCGACAGGTTCAAAGTTGAATTTTTGTTTGCTTCAGATTGTTTCTTAGAGTAGAATAAAAACACAAACGTACGCACGGAGGACGGACTCATCTAGCGTCAAACTGACATCGCAGGTTTGGATTCTTGGGGGGGGGGGGGGGGAGTCGCCACCAAGTCATGCAACCAGCGTGATTACAGGTCGGGTGTTGAGACACGCCGGACAACACGTTTTCGTCGACACAGCCCGTTCTTGGCGACGCCAGGAAGTAATCAGATCCCAGAAAAGCTTGTGAGCCGAGGCCTCGCTTTAAATATCATTTGGTGGTCCGGAGACGGCTTGTAAGAAAACGCTGCGTGAGTCATGGTAGCATAGAGTCGAGCATTAGACTTTACTAAATGTCTTTAATGTCTGAAATGAATGAGCTTCTTTTGCACATAAATTAATACAAATATAATAAAGAGTTGGCATAGAGTTTTTTTTAGGAATGACTGTATCTACACATGGATCTTTTTGTATCTCCTCTCTCTGTCGGTCTGTCTGCCTTTTGTTGAATGAGACTTTTAGACCACATTAAGGTTGTGATGCACCACACACCTTGCATGTTTTTCCTTTTTTAATATTATAAATGTTTTTTTGATTTTAGCTGTTGGACATAATTGTAATGTTTCCATTTAGAAATGTTCTTCTAGATGTTTCCCAAAAACCAAAAACTGAAAATAAGTGTACGTGTATGTTTGAAAGAAAAAAAAAAGTGTGCGTATAAACGATCATATAATCGAGCTGTATTACAAAGTGTGTGTTTTTTTTTCTTTAGGCTTTCTGACACCGTTCAGACAGGTGTACATAGACGCATTGCTACAACCTTATTCAAAGCATTTGCCAATAAATAAATAAAAAAGTTGCCTTTAAGACGGTTTTCTGCTTGTTTTTGTTTGACATGTTTGCAGCCTGAATTCAGTTTGACTCGTCTTCAAGATCACAGCACGTGATGGATACACTTCAGTGTCCCCCCCCCCTGGGGTTATTCTGCCCGACACTCAGCTGCTTCCACCATCTGAAACAGACTGAAAGCAGCCCCGACCAGCACCATACAGGGAGACGGAGAGGGGGCGGCATGAAATCTGATTGGTCACCTGAAAAATCCCAAAACTTTGATTCGCTATTTGCCTAATCAGAGGCGGGACTTTAGTATAAATGAACCCGTACTTTTAAATTTACATTTTTCTCTCTCTCTATAAAAATGAAAACTTGTGCACACAGCAAACTGACATTAAATTATTATTTTTTTTTTGTAAGTTCAACAGAAATTAAGAGTTTGCATGACTTTTCTGACTTCTTAAATTGTGACTTTGCACTTTATGAGTCCCTAAAGAAAGAAACATACGCGTGGATAGAAACGGTCAATATAAACAGCTGGGTTGTCTGACTGACCTCTGTAGTTCTGTATAGACAGGACTGTAGACTTGAGCACATCTCCCTTATTAGCCATTTTAGTTCAAACTGGTCATAATTGAAATAATTAATGAACACGACTCTGCCGATGCAGCAGCGTTTAGGTTTTTTTTAATTTGCTCATTATGTCTAATGCCGCTCTGTGATGTTTGGATGTACTTATTGTAATTTGAATGAGTGATTTTGATCTTAGTCAGAGAGTCAGAAACCAGAGAGAGAGAAGAGGAGTCAGCAGTCTGATTGGGATCCTGTGCACGCGGGAGGACTTTGACCTGTGTACACGGATCGGACAGAAGAACCTCTAGGCCACCCACACCTTCAGTCTCTAAACTGAACTGTCGCAGTGCAACGTCAATAAAGATTCATGAAATGTAAATATTTTGACAACGCTTACCTGACATCCCCCGTGTGACGTCCCTGCCGGTTCTGTTTGCTCCAGGAGGCGGGGCTGAGAACACCTGTGGGCCCGGTGTTCTCCCGCCACTGAAGCTGACGTCACGGCCTCGTTTAGGAGGAGAGACGCTGCTCTCAAGGCTCCGAGGCTGGTTAATAAACTGTACATATTGTCCAAGTGACCCCCCCACCAATCAGGTCATTTAAAATAACACACCAAGCAGATAAAAAGAGGGTCAATTAGCTTTATTATACAGACAGGTGACAGTATGATCCACGTCAGAGCTCACATGGCGGGCTGTGATTTGAGACAGTAACACAGAATCATCATCTTTCATCACCTCAGCCTGTCGACAGTGGAGCGCAGGGAGAGAACGAACACGTGCTGAACAAGACGTTCACTTTCAGACTGACTCAGACTCTGTTTGTTTGTTTTGGCTCTAAGTTTTTGGACTTGGAGATGGTCTTATTTGAACTGGCCTGGACTCACACGGCTCCAGGACTAACTGGGCCTGAGCTCGGTTATCCTTCACTGTCGCTGGATGCTCGAGTTGCTGATATTGAAAGAAGACTTACATATCATGGCTGCACTGAAGTCTTTATTTTAAACACCAAAGAGAAAAACAGTAAAAGACACACCAACAGATCACGCAGCAGTCGATCTGCTCAGTCAACATAAAGGTGAATTCATGAAGAGGTGGATTTGGCAGCAAGGTCGGACACTTCAGGAGACTTTCTGAATCACTTGAAGAAAAAAAAAAAAGGATTGCATTTTGATCAGGAGCTTTTATCTGCTGCAGCCGTCACGTCTCGTTTCACAGTGAAGAAAACAAACCGTGTGCACCTCCTCAGAGGTCACACAGGAATATTTTAATGGTGATTTATCAGTCAAAAACCGGAGTTCTCATTCTGTCTGAATTTGCTTACAGTTGAAGTTTTGGCTTTTTCTGCTGAGGATACAGAAACGTTTACTTCCTGTGAGCGGCCGGACTAAAGACGTGTCACGCTGCAGTTTCCAACACTGACAGAAGCTTTCCTCTTTTTATGTTCTTGTAACTCAAATATAAATCTAAAAATAAAAGAAACAGGGGGGGGGGGGGGTCAGGGGTCAGGGGTCGGCGTGGCAGAGAGGAGAGACTTTGACCATGTGGGGACGTTTAAAGGACACAGGCACATGTACAGGTTTCTTTTATTTGATCACTGAGGCCTTCGTCCGTCTTCGTCTCCACACTGGGAGAAAACGTTCATGAGAGCGACAGAGACTGAACTCTCACTTTTTTAAAACTCTACGGCCAATCATCGTGACGTGTGGCGTGCACAGCTGCAGGATTTCTCCCTGGGAAACGACAGGTTTGATTTGAGTTTGTGCAGAGAGCTGATTGGACCGGAGGAGATCTGTTTTGTTAAGATTCAATCAAAAGCTAAAAAAAACAAAAAACAAAGGTTGAAAACGATACGAGCGCCGCGGCCGCAGGTGGACGCCGCGGCTCGCACTGTGAGAGAGAGGAGGCGTTTGAAGTGGAGAAATGAGGTCCAGCAGCTCGGCGTCTTCGTGTGTGAGAGCGGGCGATCCTGCAGGCGAGCTCTTTGACGACAGGAACCTTCAGAGGCGACTTTACGCCATGCTGCACAGAGAGAGAGAGAGAGGGCGTTCAAGTACCTGTTCCCTGTGTGTGTGTGTGTGTCTGTGTGTGTCTGTGTGTGTGTGTGTGTGTGTGTGTGTGTGTGTGTGTGTGTGTTGACCACCTGTCGATCAGAGAGTCTCTCATGCTGGTGGCGATGGCGGACGGCTGGGCCGAGTCGCTCAGTCTGAAGACGCTCTCGATGACGGACAGCTCCGTGCTGGTCGTGTCCAGACCGCAGAACGCGCACCAGTCGTTGACCACCATCCCGCCAGCGATGACCTCGCTGCCCCGGTTCACCGTGCCCGCCTGAACAGGAAGAGGGCGTTATTTAAATCAAGACCAAGAGAAGCCCCTCCCCCTCCCCTTCCTCCCGCCACTCACCACCAGCGGGACCTGCAGCAGAGACGACAGCTCGTCCTGGTCCTCGATGGACGTCTTCGGGTGGACCAGGCCCCCCTGGTTACTGAAGGCACAGTACGAGCCCACCAGGACCTGCTCCGCTACCGTCTGACGGAAAACCTCCACCTTCAGGGTGTCAGCGAGCACCTCCTCCGTCTCCTGACCACCGGGGGGGGGGGGGAGAGAGAGACAGAGAGAGAGAGACAGAGAGGGGGAGAGAGAGAGAGAGGGAGAGAGAGAGAGGGAGAGAGAGAGAGGGGGAGAGAGAGGGGGAGAGGGAGAGAGAGAGAGAGGGGGGGGAGAGAGAGAGACAGAGAGAGAGACAGAGAGAGAGAGGCAGAGAGAGGGGGAGAGAGAGACAGAGAGAGGGGGGGAGAGAGAGAGGCAGAGAGAGAGAGAGAGGGAGAGAGAGAGAGAGGGGGGGGAGAGAGAGAGACAGAGAGAGAGACAGAGAGAGAGAGGCAGAGAGAGGGGGAGAGAGAGACAGAGAGAGGGGGGGAGAGAGAGAGACAGAGAGAGAGAGAGAGAGGGGGGGGGGGGGAGACAGAGAGAGACAGAGAGAGAGAGGCAGAGAGAGAGATTATTTATTGTATTTGTCCTCGGGGGGATTCAAAGACACACAGAGCAGATAAACTAAAAGTAGCCAAAGAAAATAAAGTGTTGATAAAAATGTCAATTAAAACAAAAAGTGTCAAAATGTAGTTTTCATTCCAGAACGTCTCCTTCATGACAGTGAACACCAAGAAGCACAAAAACAAGGACTCAGGACAGACATCTCGTCTTCCTGTCACAGTTTGTCTTCTTCTTCTGCGCTCATGAAGAGAGAGAGTCTCTGTACATGCTCGAACCACGAGGCCCAAGGCGCCCTGACTCCTGCATCTTTATGAGATGAAGGACTGAAGAGGATCTGATGCACTGTTGCATCATCTTAAATTGATCGGGAACAGGGGGGGGGGGGGGGGGGGGGTGTCTCACCCTGTCCAGATCGGGGTGGACCAGCGCTACGTAGTCGTTGCAGGCGATGACGTTGCCGAGCGCAGACAGCCTCTCCTCCACTCTCTGGATCCTGACGGCGTCGGGCAGACAGTTCCTGATGTGCTGCAGCTCCTGGTCCGTCGTGTTGTTGGGCAGCAGGAGGCCGTGACGGTTCCCTGCAAACCAACCACACGCTGCTGTGAAGCACCGAGGACGAGGAGGACGTAAAGATCTGCAGGTGACCCCGCGGGGTCACGCCGTGTGTTCAGAGCAGTACTCACCCACGCACATCCGCCCGATGATGCGGCAGCCGGCGATGGTGGCGTGAACCACGGGGATGGTTTCAGACAGCTCGCCCTCAAACACGCTGCAGAGACACAAACACACGGTCAGTCCAACCCCTGCTGACAGCACAGGGAAACCCCTTAACAGCTTGAAGTGAAAGACAACGTTAAAAGGCCGAGTCAGCAGCTTTCCTCTCTCTCTCTGTACGTGTGACCCGGTCGGACCGGATCTGACGGCTCTGGTTCCTTTAGCTGGACCGTCAGAACTGGGTCAGAGCGTTTCAACAGAAGTCAGTGTTCTAGTTGAGCAGCTGACCTACAGCAGCTCTCTCTCCTCATGTGTAAAATCATTATTCTACTTCAGACGGGTCAAAGTCTCCTCGCTCCACTCAGCAGCTTTAAGAAACATTTTAACCAGGATTTAAAAACTCTTCAGTTTAAAAACAGTTTCTGCTGATAGACTTAGACTGAACTTTATTGATCCTTTTGGGATGACTCCCTCAAGGAAATTTATGGATGGATGGAATTTGGGATGTCTGATGAACTAAACACACGTGGTCCTGTTGACGTGTGATACTTTGTAATCATCACACTCTGACACACCTTTACCTGATATAAAGTCAGCAGCACACATTGCACTTTGATGACATCATCATCATGAGGTTACTTTAGTTCACAGCTGACTGCAGGAATCAGGAAGAGTTCAGCCTCAGTATAGAGAATTCAAATGACCTGTGTTTTATTGTTATCTGGATGTAAAATATACGAGCACTACATTTAACTTTACACTGAAATCTCTCTTTCAGTCATGTGAAGCTTTACTGTGTTTGTGTTTATACTCATGGTAAAGTGGGGGGGGGGGGTAGAAGCTGCTGCTGGATGCTATGAGTTCTGTCGGGATCAATAAACTATGTTGCAGTCCAATAAAATCTAATATTCATGTTCTGGCTGACACTCCTACTGATCATTTAAAATCAACACTTTATCTTTTCGTCTCTGATGTGATCAAGTCTGTAGTTTGACACTCCGGGGAGCCTACGGAGACCAGACCCGGTCCTGACAGGTGACAGTTCACCTGTAGAAGTTCTCTGCTCCGCCGATGGCCACCAGGCAGTAAGTGTTGGTGAGTTTGGCGAAGCAGCCGATCTCGTTGTTTTTCTCAAACGCTGCTCTCACGGCCATGATGATGAAGAGGAGGAGGAGGAGGAGGGTTCACTTCTGATTCTGGAGACAAACAACAACAATCACCTTTATGTTTGTACTCGTGGCGATGCAGTAAAACACGACTTTATCACCTGTGACAGTTCAGCTAATCAAACCGAGCTAACAGGCTAACAGGCTAGTTTTACAAAAGTTTTATCATCACAAACGACTCAAACTAACTTCCGGTCCGTCAACACGCAGCCGGGACTTACGTCGCGGTGATATCCGGTTTTAAACTTCTCGTAACGTTGAGTGAAAAGACATTAAAAGTTTACCTGAGTTAGCTTCGTAGCAGAGCAACATGCGCCGTGATGTGATCCTCTCGCTTCTTCAACCCCACGTGTCTACTTCCGCTTCAGGGTCAACGTGATGACGTAGCACGCAGAATGCGATATAAAAACAGTCCGGTCACAGCGAGGAGTCAAAACAGCGCAGTTAGGAGGGATAAAATGTGCGTTTTAGTAGTTTTATTTACGTTTTTACGTCCTTGTTTTGTTTAATCCTCCGTATATTTATTATGTCTGCATTTTTATGAATATATTTCTTTGTGAACATCTCTTGTCCGTTGTTTATGTAAAGTCGGTCTACTGAGGTTGTCCACATTTTATCCCCTAGAGAAATGCTCAAGTTCAGCTGATCTTAATATGAAAAACAATAAACCTAGTTCGCCTTCATTATATTTACCCTAACCTGTTAAAATGAACTTTGGGACGCTGGTGTTGAACCTTTATGGTGATTTGTTTAATTTAAAAAAACAACACGCCAACCATTAACATTATATACACATCATATGTGAGTGTTCTGGAAACATCATTGTAACAGAGCTATCTAGGTGTAATCATATAATATTCATGTATCAGTGTTTGTATGTGTGGACCCTCGTTTACTCCCTATCAGATTTTCCTGGTTTAATGAAGGTTAAATATATTTAAAAAATAAAGTAAAGTTTGTGCTTACTTGATTGGTAGGTTGAATTAAATGTAGGTGTTCAGCTTTTGACATCCAGCTGTTGATGAAGCACAGATTGCACTTTCATATATAATATTCAGTGTGGTACTGTGAATAAGCCTTTGTGTAAAGCCGATATAAAAGAAGTGCCTCAGGGTGAAACAGTGAGTCAGATGTGCAGCCTTCTCCAAGTGGGGCATATCAGGTTTTATAGTTCAATCAAGGACGAGAGAGCGGGACAAAGATGAACAAACAGCAGTAACATATATATGAGAGAGTCGAGGAAAACAGGGAGACTTATTTCCGACAGGAACAAACAATATACTGAATTATGGGTTTAAGTGTGCAAACAGGTGTTTTTGTTTAATAGTGAAAAGTATACTGCCAAATGTTTGAAGAGATTACAGCCTGCTTTTTGAATGTTTTACATCGATAGTAAACAGATGGGTGAATCTGTAGATTCTGTAGTTTTTAAGATTAATTCTCTTTGTTGTATTTTCCTGCCCGCCTGCTTTCCTAACCTCAGATAACCACGCTGCTTCAAACCCCCCCTCATGTTTATAACCCAGAGTACGTGGGTGCGCGTGTCTGGGAGCGCGTGCACGAGCCATGAAAGAGGAGGCGACTTAAATGTCTCAACAAGCCGACCGTCTCCATCCCTCCTCAATAACCTGCATAGCAACTGGACGCGCGGCTGTCCTCCTCCTCTTTCGCCGTGAAGCGCCAGGAATGAAGCTCTGGGCCAATCACGTCGGACATTCCTCGTGACGTCTTGTTTGTTGACACTTTCATTAGCTCGATACCTGTGTGACGTCACTGCAGCAGGTTGGGATGGGGTGGGGGGTGGAGGGGGGATTGGAGAGAGAGACGAACCAGAGCGGAGGAAGGCAACAAAGAGCGTCGAATCATAGGATGAGGTTTCACTCCTTTCTGTTTTTGTCGGCTCAAATTTAACGTCCCATTTTTCCCGACAGATATTGATGAGGGACACTAACACCATCACTGGGAATCTGTCTGTTTTAAAAACGACACCTTACAGCAGTAACAGATTACATTTCTGTTCCTGTAAAAAGCTCTGTTGGTCCTGTTGGGGGAGTTTCTGCTGGCTGCTCCGGGTCCCTGAATGCATCACCACGGCACCAATGAATAAAGAGATAAAAGATTAAAACTGGCAAAGAATCTTGTCTTTATTTATCTCACAAAACTGTTTAATGGATTTAATTTCAGGTGTACAAATGATTGCTGACTCGCTCTAGGTGGATCGACATTTGATTGTGATGTTCAGAGGGAACAACCAAACATTCAGGTCAGAGGTCAGAAAAAAAAAACGTAGAATTAAGTTATGTGAAGTAAAGAATAGGTCAAATGAATTTTAAGACCCAGGGAGAAGTGATTATGAACAGATCCTTCAGTAGCTGTGTTATTCAGTGAAAAAGTAAATAGACCTATCCATCTATTTACAGGCTACATCTAACCCACGACCGAGCCACAGTGGGGATGCTGGAGTCTGTTGGGGCTCCAGGCGTCATTATGTCTGCCACTCCTCTTTCTGTTTTCTCTCCTATACACTGATTAATCTGTGTTTTTCTTTGTTGACTTTCATTGACAGACGTTTGTATTCATCGCAGTAATGCATGCAACGCTAAACTGTCATTGCAAAATTTGCACATTTAATAGATAGATGTCATTTAACGGGGGGCAAAAATGAACAATTAAAACCATTGAGATGATTTCTTCACATCAATTTAAAAAGATTTATTATTGCCAACAGCTACTTTATAGACAAAGAGATTAAACACACCCTGTTGAAACAGACTTCATTTAAACTTTCCACAGCACAGATTTGCAGTGAGTGATATGTTTGACAGTCAAAAGACAACGGGAGGAGATTTCACATCAGAAAAACTCACACGTGTACATTTCATACCAGGAGGGGGCGCTAAGATCTATCTATCTATCTATCTATCTATCTATCTATCTATCTATTTATAGGAAAGACTCAAAAGATGGTTGTGGTGATTCATGTTGCCCCTCTGCACAACTCTACATTCTCATGCTTAAGACATTGTTTGACTTTTCATCAGGCACCATCATGTGGTGAACATTTATTTTTCCAGTCTTCTAGATGAAACTGCTATAGCGTGCTAATTTGTGATAAAAACCCTGCCTCAGGTCCAGCTCTCAGCCCGTCCCATTAGGCTGACTGAAGGTAAGGTTGAGACAGCATTTCCAGCATGGAGACCGCCATTGATGGGACTCCAGCGCCCCCTGCATGTACTGACGGGTGACATTTCACTTGGGGCAGCATGCACATTTTAATTGTTTAGTTCAAACTACAGAGTGTCCACAATCCCAGAAATGTAACACCCTGTGGAAATGTAATTATTTCAATACCACAGCAACAAAATCTGATTTTCAGCTTTAAAAAACGCAAGCAAACTCCTCCACACTGTCTACACTGCACAAGTTTATACACTGGCAACGGAAGAAAATGTTACCAATTCAGTTTTGCAACGGAGTGAGTGTGTAGGAGGTCTGCATTTCAGTCCGGAGTTATTTCCCTGATCTACTCCTCCATTGCCACCAGAGACTGTAAATTGCCACAAGTGAAAAAGTGGACTTGAGCATCGTGTAGTCGGAGTGATCCCTCCTCTCGTGTATAAACGATCTTCGGAGGCAGCAGCTCCGCAGACACGTCGGTCGGGAGATTCTGCCTGGAAACACCGCAAACTAACCGGAACCGACGGCCGACAGAGACGGACGGCTCCCGTAAGAGACGAGGGGGCCGACTAGGTGGGATCAAATTAATGACTGTTCTCGACAGCAGCTAACAGCTTACACACACACACACACACACACACACACACACTCACTTCCTGTCTGTAGGCGGAGCTGTCAGTGATGTAAACATGTCAGCTATTTTCACCCACATAAACATGGGAGGTGAATTAAAACCTTCTGTGGATGAAAAAAGGTTGAAACAGGTTTCTCTTTATCACACAAAAAATAAATCAGGATAAACCGACAACTACTAAAATATATATTTACTTATCCTTTGATAAATCCACCTGGAATAAACAGGACAGTTTATCAGAAATACTTTATTAATAATATGGGGGGGACATTTGCTATTTAATTTCTCTTAAACACAATTTAGAAGCAGGAAATATAGAAATGTGTATAGAATAACATAGAAAAGCAATAAGTACCAAGCAGAGTATACGAAGGAATAATAAGTGTACAAATCAAAGGGAAGTGAATATATGAACAATATATTATAATATAAACGTGTTGAGTGTTTCACATGAACACCGTGTTATCCAGCTTAATGTTTACATCCTGCTTCTGGAGTTCGATGCAATTTAACCAAATTCAGTTTTGGCCTGTTTTACTTTAAACTCTCACGTTGTTCCTTCTCCTGACTTTAAATGACGCTGCTGTCAGTTTGCCTGCACAGAAAGAGAGAATAAAGCTTTCTGTAAAAGTCGAATCAGCCAGCTGAAAGCAACACGCAGGCCTGATTCTGTAAGATCCAGGAATAGAGCTGAGGCAAACTGCAATCAATAATGCAGAGAGACTTTAATCAAGCTGCGGCGGACGGAGAGATTATTTATCTTAATTATTTCCTGGAGGGTGAACCCCATTCATGCTCGCAGTCTTTCATTTAGTGAGGGAAAGAAAAGCAGCACACGTTCATCTCACAGCATCCTCTGAGCTGCTGCGGCCCCGTGTCAGTGGGCGCAACCTACAAACCCTTCAGGCGTCTTTTTAGTCACAGAGGAAGAGCGAGCAAGAAGTGGAAGGAAGGAGATGAATAATAGTGGACCCTGCAGCTGCACACCGTCCTCAGCCAAAGAGGGCAGCAGCACCGGAGACAAGAGGGAGCACAAGTCAAAACAAAAAGACTTTCTGCGAGAGAGGGAGGGGAGGGAGGGAGGGGGGGAGAGAGAGAGAGGAGAGAGAGAGAGAGGGGGGGAGAGAGAGAGAGGAGAGAGAGAGAGAGAGGGGGAGAGAGAGAGAGGAGAGAGAGAGAGAGGAGAGAGAGAGAGAGAGAGGGGGAGAGAGAGAGAGGGAGAGAGAGAGGGGGGAGAGAGAGAGAGGGGGGAGAGAGAGAGAGGGGGGAGAAGGGATAGAGAGAGGGAGAGAGAGAGAGAAGGGAGAGAGAGAGAGAAGGGAGAGAGAGAGAGGGGGGGAGAGAGAGAGAGAGAGGAGCTATATTTAGCTCAGCTCCTCTGGCCGTGCCAGCTGGGGAGGAGAAGAGAGGAGGCCCGATGAATGCTGATTGAGATGTTGAAGTTCATGAATGAAGCGTGTGCAGCTTGGATTCACTTGTTGTGGAACGCTTCCCTTTTAAATCCACAAACAGCTCGGCTCCATGACACACATGTAACACTGCAAAAACTCCAATCTGAGGACGTCTGCTCGTCTCATTGATAGTCAGAAATATATCTCACATTAACCGGAAAAATGCAGATGAACATCTGCTGTGTGTTTCCTTTAATGTCATGGAGTTACATGTGTCGGGCGCTCGGAGGATCGCAGCCACTGCAGGATAATTAGACTAAAACAGTTACTAGAAGTGCTTTCACACTTGCACAAAACTGCTGACGTTTTCATGGCAGCTTTCGTCTTTATACCGCTGCTACCTGTCATTTATTTTTTCACGGTTGGTTCGCGGGTGTAAAAGGAGCAGCATGAACATAAAGATATGAAACATGTTGAATCGCTCTCGCTGTATTTACCTGAATATTTCCTGCGGGCTTCGGAGGGCTGGAGGGAGGTGATGCGTGTAAATGCGTCTTTTCTTTTTCCCACTGAAAGACCGAGGGCTGACACTCCGCCGCCATTTTCAACTCTTTATCAGACATTATTCTTCATTAGAAGTAGCTCGAATACGAGTGGTGTGCAACAGCGGTGTGACGGACTACCGCCCCCTGCTGGCCTGGGGAGTTATTTTGCTCTCACGCATGTGCAGGATGTACGTGGTGGTCGGCTGTAGTCTCGGCGGTGCGTTCATGTGCATCCAGGACGTGAGGCGACGCCAGGTCTTAGTCGTGTTTAGTGTCAGGGCCTTAAAGTGCGGCTGGAAAATGTGTTTGCGTCACAAATTCCAAATTTGTGGAATATTTCAGGAGTTTTGTGCATGTTTGAAAACACCTTAACACTCGCCCTCACTGTCAGCGCTCTGCGATGGTACGCCTTAATGTCCGTCCAGCTGATGTTATATTTGGGTCTGGAGTAAAGGTTCGACCCCTCATCAGCTTTTATGTGAACATTATCACAAGTTATTGCTCCGCTGTCCGGCTGGAACGCCACCGCCCTATCCCATTTGTGAGGCAGTTAATTTCTCACGTCGAAGGGCTTGCTTCACGTTTTACTGCCGTCCATAACTTCCACTAATGTTTCGACACTGAGCTGGTCGTCTGCGTTCGTCACTGTGCTGTGAATGTGTCAAAATATTCAGAAGCATTTTGTTCCTGTTGGTTCCAGGACGGGTGACAGGAACGTCCACGCAGCCCATAATGATGTCAGGCTCCTGCATCAGGCAGTGTGTGTGTGTGTGTGTGTGTGTGTGTGTGTGTGTGTGTGTGTGTGTGTGTGTGTGTGTGTGTGTGTGTGTGTGTGTGTTAGCCTACAATAGCTGTTTTCACATTGACACTTGTGACCCGTAGTATCTACAGTCCATGTTCATGACGTCTGTGTCAGTCGTTCTTCGGGTTGCAAAATTCCGGGAATTTTCAAAGTTGGAAACTTTTTATGGGAATTAATGGGAATAAACTGGGAATTTACAAAATTCAAAGTTGGCCTAGAACCCTGGTCTACACTGTGAGCCCAGAGCACAAGACTATTGAAGCTACAGATTTGAGCCATCAGACAGGTCATTTCAATACTAAATACTGTATTGAGGCTGGACTTCCTGATTCCTGCAGACAGCTGTCAACAATGAGGCAAATCTCCGTCAATAAATGCATCCTGTAAAGTGTTGATTTGAAATGATCAGTAGGAGTGTCAGCCAGAACAGGAATACTGGATTTTATCGGACTGTGTCTAAAATCTCCGACATAAGCGCTCCGATAAGCAGAGCATTTTCTGCTCCAGCACTTCTATCCAGAGGTGACTCTGGTTCATTAATCTAATGTACAGTATTTGACTCACTTGTAGAATACTGTAGATATCATGTTGAACATTTCTCTCACTCTCTTAGTTAATCATCACTGGATGAAGCCTTGTCTAACATTCAACACTACACAAGAAGTCATTAAAGTTTGTATGATTCATGCTGATATCGTATCGATGTCGGCCGATACTCCAGGCTGCAGTATCCCTAAAAGTAACGATTCCTGCTGTGAACTAAAGTAACCTCATGATGATGTCATCAAAGTGCAACGTGTGCTGCTGACTTGATGTCAGGTAAAGGTGTGTCACATGCCTGTGTCGTTCATCATCAGCAGCTGAAGTAGAAGGAAGCTTTCCCAGCGCGCTCTGCGATGCTGTGAAGAGTGGAGCAGAGTAAGACGATCCCGTCGGCTTCATTCGCTGATTGAGTTGAGTTTGACTGAACCGGCGCCGTCGATGGATCCATCTGGAAGGAAAAGGAATTAGAGATGTTGACGCTGATAACTGGAGGAGCGTTCTTCTTCTCTTTCTCTCAGAGCGTGCTCTCTCTCTCTCTCTCTCTCTCTCTCTCTCTCTCTCTCTCTCTCTCTCTCTCTCTCTCTCTCTCTCTCTCTCTCTCTCTCTCTGTCTGTCTGCGTTTTAATCTGATCGTCCACCGCTGCGAGAAGTGAGGAGCATCTCTCAGGTTTTCTCGCTCAGAGTTTTAAAGATGATTGGTTATTAGATTGTGCTGAGTGTCTGCTCTCCGACTCCTCTTGCATTTGGCCGGTTCTGTCATGTGAAGGCCTTAAGTGGATTTTTATTTGATTCGTAAAGTCGATGTGGGATCGTCAGACCCAGACTGAGTTATCCTGCTCACAATATGGCAGCAGATTATGTGCACGGACTTTACACTCATATGAAAAAGCAAACATGCAGGATCTAGAGACGAAACCATCCCTTAAAATACAGTTAAAAATGTATAAAACATGGGGGCGCGCGTGCAGAGCAGAGCCATGTAGCGAGGCTCTGCTCCTCGCGCGGGTTTGCGTCCGGCCTGTGGCCACTTTCCCGCATGTCTCTCCCTGCTCTCTCCCTCTCCACTCTATCCACTGTCCTTCCCTATCAAATAAAGGCATAAAGGCCAAAAATAAACCTTTAAAAAAAAAATTTTTTTTATAAAACATGGACAATTTAAATCAGTAGAGCTAAAACATATACTGCAGTACACGTTCTCACCAGCAGAGGGCCTCTCGTTCGACTGTTGCAGCTTAAAAAGAAAACCAACCTTAACAGATGACGACTTACTAAAGAAATGAGGAGCCACCGGAGGGGCTGTTACATCGAGACGGTAAAACTGAACAGAAGTTGCGCGTTGATGACAAACAGGACAGACAGATATATAACCGCCGAACAAACTTTAACAGTGGAAAAAAAATCAACCCTTGAAGAAAAGTCAAGATATCCACTATTGAACACTGAAATGGGAATAAACATGAAAGTAAGCGTCTGTGAGATCCATAACCGATGTGCCAGACTGCTCGCGCTCAGTGGCATTTTGAAGTTAATATTTGTTTCGGTCCAAAATCAGATGGAGCCGATTGAGATCCATCCGACACCTTTGTTTCCTAAGAGAGATTATATAATGCATGTTTACAGTCAGAGAATTTAAATAGAATAATCATATCATGTGTTTATAAAAATCATCACTCAGTGATTGACCCTGCATAGTGATCTTCATCACATCGTGTGCTGAGACTGTTTCAACAGGAATACTGTGTCCAGGTGTTCCCGAGCTGAGCTCATTGGTGTGTTGAAGGCGTGTGTGTTTTGTCTTACAGGTTCGACTTGTTGTGTTGGTGACTTTAATGATGGGAGGAGGGCAGAGCAAAGAGAGACAAGAGGAAACTGAAACCCAACATGACGTGTCCGACAACACCGACGTCCCAGGATCAGAATCTGCTGCTCCTGAAGGTACTTTTATTTCACTAACGTAAACATAATTACACTGATGGTTCCCAACTGTTTAGGCTGGTGACCGATACAAACAGCCACCAAGCGGCTCACATCGCTACAGTCAAAGTTGGGAATAGTACAAAAATATCCAATCCTCACAGTCCTGCTTTTCTACCCTTCAATTAGGGTACAAATCCGTCCCTAAAGGGTGGAGCCAGACACACTGCTGTCTGTTGATTGGTCGAAAGAATCGTCACTTCCGTGCGACAGTGGACAAGCTCAAAGTTGGCGTATTTAAAAATCTTGTGGGTTTCGAGAGAGAACTTACTTTTCTTTCTTTTTTTTCTTTTTTTTAAAGTCAGATTAAATATATTTTTGGTAGAAACAACAACGAACACAGGATTGAAAAAAGCTCTGGATTGTGATTCTGTCTATTTTTGTGCATTTCTTCATATTTCTTTCTTATTGTATTTTGCGTTTTGGAGTTCATGAGAGTACTTTCAAGACTGTTTGGGTTTTTTTTTCTTCTTTTGTTTTTGCAAATTATTTTGAGATCAGATTCGAACCCGCAGCTGCTGCAATGAGGGCTATAGCCTCTGTACACGGGGTGTGCGATGTACCCGCTAGGCTACCCGACACCGCTCATTGTAATGTATTTAGATATAAGTAGAAAGTCTACAAACCTTACAAAGAAATCCGTTAATAATCTGCTGTAAGATTTGAACACTTCCTTCAGACTACAACTCATCATGTGAGCATGAAGGGGTTAACTTCAACTTTACCATCCTAATAAATAATCATCCCTCCAAAAAACTGTCAGCGCACGTGTTGTAAGATTTTTAAATTGCTGCATTAAGTGAATTGCTGTCACTCCGCACAGACACCCCAGGAGAGCTGCCCCAGTGCCAGATGGGAAACAGGAAGGTGGACAACATGTGTTTCATGATCTCGTGCACCAACTGGTACTGAGCTGAACTGAAGGAGCTGCATCACCAAAAACAAGCCGATGACGCCATCGACAAAGTCCAGCATGCTTGGGTGGACTTCCTGGATTGTTAATGAGCGGTTGAAAGATGAACTTTTGACATAGTAAATGGACCTGAGCTCAGACTGTAGCGTGCTAGTCTAGTCATCAGCTTTCACACCCTGATGGTAGAGGCTGCTGAGTGGTGAGAACATCAGAGGTAACTGTTTCCATTCATACGCCAGAGGACTTCCTCAGTACTGCAGAGGAGCCCTTGAGCAAGGCACCGAACCCCCCAAAAACACTGGTTAGCTCCCCACTCTGACATCTCTTCATTAGCGCATGTCCACAGGTCCTGTTAGTGCATGTGTGTGATTCAAGCCTCAGCGTGTGAGAAGCATTAGTTAAAGTCTGTGGTCATGCAGCAGTCACAGGATATCAACATGTTAAAAAACTGAAGTGCACTGAATGTAAACAATACAAGACTAAATGCAAAAATAAACCTGAAACAAAGTTAACTGTGTAAATTGTTTGTGTGGTTTACTGTGAAATAAAGATGTGTTGGTGGACGACTGATGAGGTGAGCGTGACATTACCTCGATGAGCCTGCTGGATGCAGTTTGAACTGTCAATGTAAAGTTCCAAATGGCTGAATATATAAATAACTTCTTCCATCTTTCTTTCTGTAAAATTATTAAAACCATGAATGGTGCACATGGTACATAGTTAATCCATGCGTCCATATTTTATATATATATATATATACATATATTGATACTCTATTACTGCACCATAGTTCTGTCACGTCTGTTCATTACATATATGTATCATGTCTGATCACATCTTTGTCCGATCACTGTTCACTTATATCTTCTCTGCACTACAGTTCTGTTTATACCTGTTTCAACAGTCATCATATACACCTGTTCACATGTCTGTTTACATCATATACACCTGTTCACATGTCTGTTTACATCATATACACCTGTTCACATGTCTGTTTACATCATATACACCTGTTCACATGTCTGTTTACATCATATACACCTGTTCACATGTCTGTTTACATCTGATACACCTGTTCACATGTCTGTTTACATCATATACACCTGTTCACATGTCTGTTTACATCATATACACCTGTTCACATGTCTGTTTACATCTGATACACCTGTTCACATGTCTGTTTACATCTGATACACCTGTTCACATGTCTGTTTACATCTGATACACCTGTTCACATGTCTGTTTACATCTGATACTTGCATGTCTTTCTACATCTCATGTCGACGCTGTTCTAACTGTGACTTGAGTGTTTTAACTTTTGCTAACATCTACACACTTTAATCTCTGCTGTTCTTCATATCTAACTCTGATTGGATTCTAACCTGTATTAACACACTAACATCCTGACACTTATTCTAACCTGTACTAACACACTAACATCCTGACACTTATTCTAACCTGTACTAACACACTAACATCCTGACACTTATTCTAACCTGTACTAACACACTAACATCCTGGTACTTATTCTAACCTGTACTAACACACTAACATCCTGACACTTATTCTAACCTGTATTAACACACTAACATCCTGGTACTTATTCTAACCTGTACTAACACACTAACATCCTGACACTTATTCTTCTTTTACACTTTGTTCTTGATGATAGGTTAAAATGTTTTTGTATAGTTGCACTGTCGTTGCTGCTGTGTGTGCCCTGAATTGTTTGAAAGTTTTTTGAATTTGAATTTGAATTTGTAGCAGCCGTCGACCAAGACAATGAGGAAGCGTGGAATTCAAGTCATCTCATGTCGAGCACCGTTGAACTAGAGAAGAAGGCAAATAAGGCCAAAATTCACAATCTCAAGCAGTGGATTACACTTCATCATAAATAAACATTTTACCATTCATTCATAAACATTGTACCTTAAACCCATAAACAATAACACAGACATCACAACAGGCCTGATTCAAATACGACGCCAAACAATATTGCACAACCCCTTATAGCAGTGAACCTCGCTTTTCATTCAGAAATTATTTAATTAACACCTCAACAATTATGCAAAGCATGCACATACCTCGCGCCGCATGACGAGGGTGCAAACTTTTCATCGGACAGGAATCTCCATAGAAGCCCAAACGAACCTTCATGCTTGTGTCAAAAACACCACCCAATAAAACTCAGTTTTAGTGTCACGTTCAGCAACAATGAATTACTGTGACAAACAAACAAAAAAACACTGTACATACCATAAACTCTGCTTAAATTCCCCCGTCTGCTGCTCACTGTGAGACAAGCCGAGTGTGCGCTAAAACACACTATTCATGTTCCAGGGTGGCGTTACGTTTCGGACCACTTAAAATATTGTGGCGAGCTGCATGGAAGAATGACACATGGACCAAGAGTTGGTCTTACTTTGGCGCACACTGCCCCAAGCAGGTGCTTTTATTTAGACAGAACATCAAGAACACAACAACACACTGCCCACAGCAGGAGGTCATGAACATCAATACCCCAAACACTCATGGTTTAACCCAGAGTCCCGAACACCCATAATGCTTTGCAGCACCCAGTCCCCGCGATTGGCTCTATGATCGCTACATAGCCCCCATCTGAGGGGTCAGTCGTCCTCTGCGACCCCTTCAGCCAACACAAAGTCCCTCAAGCGTCCAGGCCGCATCTGGCGCCGAGCGGGCCATGTAGGACCATCAGGAGCCGGTCCAGGTGGAGGGTCAGGGCACGGAATGATGTCATCACCTCCCTCATCAGCAGCAGGTGGAGCAAAAGGGTGATATGGGGAGAGCCTGTCCTGGTGCAGCACCACCATGTGACCCCTACCAGGCATCCGTACCCGGTACACGACCTCAGACAAACGGCCCACCACATCACCGGGCCCCTGCTAGTTGCTGCACAGTTTTGGAGAAAGTCCCTTCTTGCAGACAGGGCAGTACACCCACACCTTGTCCCCTGGTGCAAAGGCCTGTCCTTTGCAGCGGGTGTCATAGGCCCTCTTCTGCCGGACACCGGAGTTTGCCTGGGCCTGGCGGGTGTAGTCATGCCCCACATGCAGACACTCCCTCCGTCTGCGGAAGTAGTCCATTTCTTTTCCGCTGGTGATCTCAGGTTCCAGCGGGGCGTCCCTTCTGGGCGGTGCAGGCATCACAGCAATGCACGTGTAGCTTCACATCTCGTCGACAACCCGGCCAGTAGAACCGGGCCCGGAGGCGGTGAAGGGTCTTGGCATTTCCATAGTGCCCTGCACCCACCTGACCATGGACAACCTGGAGAACTTGGGGGCGTAGGTCCCAGGGCACCAACAACTGCAGGAGGTCGTTCCCTCGTCCAGGAGCCTGCCACCTCTGGTACATCACTCCATTACGGATCTCGAAGCAGCCCCACTGGGAGTGATAAGCTTTCGCCTCAGGTCCCAAGGCGAACACTTCTGTCCACGTAGGTTGCTGTCCTGCCTCCAGCCAGCCTCTCACCAATGCAAGAGTTACATCATTCTCCTGCTGTTCCCTCAGCTGCTCAGCGGTCAGCGTGAGCCACCCCTCTCCATCGCTGATAGGGCAGGCAGCCGCCGCCCTCTGGACTGCCTGGCTCCGCTGGGTTGCAGCTGACCGACGGTGTCCCCCTGGCTGGTGCTTCCTCTCCCGCCCAGACTGGAGCTCCACAGTCTCTTTGCCTAGGGTGACTGTCCTCTTCACCACGTCAACTTGGGCTCCCCAGTGGCTCAGCAGGTCCGATGATACACGGGTCCCAGATATTGGCAAGCCAGAACTCGTGCACCACCTCCTGGTCTCCAGCCCCGACCATCAACAGCCTCTTCCCCTCCATGCTAGTCTTTTCTCCGGTCACTGTCATCAGCTGGGTGCTGGTGGGGTTCCAAGCTATGAAAGGTGGGCCTGTGGTGTCAAGGAGGATGCCTGGTCTCACCATGGAAATGGTTGACCCCGTGTCTATCAGGGCATGGCAGGTTTGACCATCAAGTTGACAGTTCAGGTACAGTCCTTTTGTGTGGCCACAATGGCCCACCAGTGTACATCTGCCTTGGAGGGGAGTTGGAGGCTGGAGTGGCGGTCCCCTCACTGGGCCACTACATTACACTACATACAGCTGCACGTCTGCGGCGAAGTTGCCCTGGCTTTCTCCTCCCCATCTGTTACGAATGGCCAGCTGGTCTCTGCTGTGATCCGTGGAGCGCTACTGTCCAAACCGTCTCTGCAGAGCTGTGGTCAGGTTGCTGAGGTCTCGCTGTTGTGCTAGGGTGAGGTCAAGGAGCACTTGAACTGCCTTCCCTTCCAATGCCAGAGCCAGGTGGGTGGCAGCTTCCTCGTCGTTCCAGTCACTATGCAGTGCTGCGAGTTGGACTTGGGAGAGGTATGGCGCCAATGGCGTTGTCCCATTAAATCGTGGCAGCTTGACTGGTGGCGCCGCCACAGGTTGTGACCAACCTCCTGTGGTCAATGATGGGGGAAGATCATCTGCAGCGTTGATCTCCAGCGGGTTGTAAGCCGGAACCATCACGGCGTCGGCTGTAGTCACCCTCCCGGCCTCCAGGCAGCGAGGAGGTCGCGGCGCGCTGGAGCCCCCTGGAAGATCATCAGGCGGCAGCATGGCTGTAGCTGTGCTGCTCCTCCCGACCTCCAGGCGGCGATGAAGCTGCTGAACGTCGCATCCCTCTCTGGTGGACTCTTTGGCAGGCAGCATGGCTGTGACTGCACTGCTCCTCCCAGCCTCCAGGCGGCGACAAAGCTGTTCGGCATCACGTCCCTCTCCGGCAGGCTCTCTCTTCCGGCGCACCAATTCTCAGAGGGTAGTTGCACTCTGCTTCATCGCTTGCTTAATTTCTGTCTCAACATCGCCATCTCGCTTCTGACACCAATGTGGCAAGCTGCATGGAAGAATGACACATGGACCAAGAGTTGGTCTTACTCAGCGCACACTGCCCCAAGCAGGTGCTTTTATTTAGACAGAACATCAAGAACACAACAACAACACATTGCCCACAGCAGGAAGTGATGCACATCAATACCCCAAACACTCATGGTTTAACCCAGAGTCCCGAACACCCATAATGCTTTGTAGCATCCAGTCCCCGCGATTGGCTCTATGATCGCTACAATATTATCCCGCTTATCTGGGGTCGTGTGGCAGCAGGCGAAACGAGTTGCCTCAGACATCCCTCTCTACAGCCACCTTTTCCAGCTCCTCCTGAGGGATCTGAAGCTATTTCCAGGCCGTAAGGGATATAATCCCTCCGGTGAGGGAGCCAGGAAGCCTCCTGATCAGTTGCCCGAATGACCAACCAAACTACTTTTTTTATTACTTTACACAAACTTAAAGCATTCACAGATCTGTGTGCAGATCCTTCTATTTCAATGATCAAAAGAGTTCATCCTTTAAAAAATTTCCAAATTTAAGTAAATGACAAAAGTTAGAAGATATAAAATAATGATGAACAATAAATGACACACATTAATGGTCAGAACAGGATATGTTGTGCAGTAAGAGTCAAATCAAAGTGACATGGTAACAGTAGAGTCATCTATACAGCAAAGAAGTGACAGTTCAGCAGTGAATAGAAACAAACATTGATGTAGAAATGTGACATAAAGTAGAATAAGACATGTGACAGTCTGAATTTGGTGTTGTGTGAATGAAATCAATAAGAGTCCTTGATGTGGTGGTGTCACCGCCACTGTGGGGAAAGTTAGCGTCCATGTTGAACAAATTCTTCCACTGCTGTTATACAAGCTGATGGTCGTCGGCACAGCAGTAAACTGCTCTGTTCACACTGATTGTTGAAGATAATACCTTCAGTTTATCTATGGTGTTAATGAATGGAAAAAGATTCTCCGTGAACTTTTCTCTGAAAGTGTGTATGTGTGTTTCTGCATCAGCATCAAAGAAAGACAGAGTTCCTCTGTCCCAGTCCAGCATTACTCTGACTTTCTGAAGCTTCTTCTGCACTCCAATAGCGATGGCAGGATTAGGGGATGACCTTGTAGAATAACCAAATCCAGCAACGAACCCTATTCTCCAATGTCCACTTTGGTTACCTCCCTTTCTGTGGAAAGATTCTGTTATCACACCCAGTGTCCAACCTTTACTTTCTCCAACATCAACATCCCAGCTGTGAATCCCTGAGTTAAAACCCTCTGAACCCAAGACAGAGACAAGTAAATCAAACCTCTCTGGATTATCAGGAAGCTGCTTTCTCTCTCCAAGTCTCCCACTTGTCAGATCATCAGACAGGTTGAGGTATTGATTCGCAGAGTTTGGATCCAGAATCACAGGACAGTAGGAGACCATGTCCTTCATCTTGTTCCAGATGTTGAAGCTCAGGTTGCCCAGATGTTTGGCCTGGTCTATCAGAGCTCCTGGGGGCAGCATTGGATCCTCCAGTATGTGGCGCTGCTGGACTCGTTGCACTGCAGCCTTGTAGTTTCTCAAGAATGAGGCGTCTTCAGCTCTCAGCTCCTCCTCTGTGGCTCTGACTGTTTCTGAGAGAGCATCTATCTCTCTGCTCAGAGCCTCCATCTCCTCCTTCATCCTCTGACTCTTCTCCTCCTCTTCCTCCCTCAGCGCACACAGCCTCACCTCCTCTTCCTGTTTTAGAAACTGCTGAAGCTTCTTAAACTCCTCCTTAATCTGCCCCTCTGTGTGCCGGGCCTGCACCTTAATATGGTCTGCTGTTTGATCAAACTTCGCTTGAACTAGTTTTAAACGCCTTATTTTCTCCTTTAAAGGCTCCAGATGTTCCTGAAGTTTCTTCTTGTGTTGTCCTGCTGCTTCATCAGTGGGTCTGAACGTGTGGTTGGTGTGTGTTTCTGAATCCCTGCAGACCAGACACACCGGCTGCTGATGGTCCAAGCAGAACAGTTTGAGTTTCTCCGAGTGCAAAGAGCAGGAATCCTCTGAAGATGTCTGATCTCGCTCCAACAAGAAGGTGTCACACAGGTTCTTCAGGACCCGGTTTAAAGGTGGAGAAGTCTGTGAAGAAACTGTCTTACAAACTGGACACTCGCGTGATGCTTTCTGTCTCCACCAGTTCTGCAGACAGTCTCTACAGAAGCTGTGTGTACATGACAGAAGAACAGGCTCTCTGAAGACTTCATGACAAACTGTACAGGAGAGATCCTCCTTCAATTTGGAAGCCATTTAGTCCCAGAGTACAGCTGAAAACACAACAAACATAAAGTCAATGACCACACCTCTCCCTTCATCACAAACTTTGCTATTCAGCCTCTTACCACTACATTAAATGCTGTTCTAAAAATAGACCAGCAGTGACGTTGCGACCGTGTTTACTTTCGGTTTTCATGAAACGAAAATAAGGAAAAAAATACAGAGGATATAACCTTGGTGTCCTCAATGGTGGCTACGGCCCTGTTTGCTAACATGTACTTTTTTCTTTGAATCCTGTTTGTTTCATAGTACAGGATGAGAGTTCAATAAAAACCTTTGACTCAAAATCTGTTTATAGAAAGAGTTCTCACAGTACGCTTCAAATATACTTGATGTAAGATTAATTACATTAACATTTCCTGTAAACTATGGACAGTGGAAAATAGTGACTTTATATACAACTAAAGGTTGGCATTTGAAAACAGGCACATTCAGCTTCATTATGAAAAAGCCCTTTTTATGATTTTTATTTTTCCCCATCAGAGCATCACTAATTTCTGGGATAATCTGTCTGACAACATAAAGCTTTGGTTCCTGTTGTTATACCTACTTTCAGTGTCTGTAGAGTCAGCAGTTTGTCGTAGCAGAGTTGTAGTTTTCCTCTTTGGTTGCTGAACTGACTGTCACACTCTACACCTGCCACGTCTCAGTAATTTTCCACTCACCCTGCCTCGGCTCCACCCTGCCTGCTGGCCACTCCCATCTCAGTGCACCTGTGCACACAACTGGCCATTCAAAACCTTCCTTTAATTTTAATCATATATCTCAATTATGGAGGCTTTCAACATACCAGTACCAGTGCTTGTGCATTAACTTATTTGGACAGTGCACCTGGACAATGAGGCTGATGTTGGGTTTTGCAGAGCCTCACACGGGGCACCACAATGTTGGGTTCTATAAGTGAAATTTGGTCATGAAATTAACATGAATAAATATCTTTATTTAATTATTAATATAAATCAACAATTGTTATGAAACTGAGTTTAATAAACCTAGGGGCACCACTCTGACATCAGAGAACAAGCAAATACTACAATATCAGTCTCAAATTAATTACTAACATTATTAATAATTAACAATATTTGTGTGTGTGTGTGTGTGTGTGTGTGTGTGTGTGTGTGTGTGTGTGTGTGTGAGAGAGAGAGAGAGAGAAAGAGAGAGAGAGAAAAGACAAGATGGTGGACAGGGACACTTTCATATGGTCATATGGAGAACAAGGGAACCCAAGTGGCCGTCCCATTAAATAGCTGAAGCTCTCTGAGCTGAGTTTAGTAACTATTACAGTAATCAGTAATTTGATTCAACGGTATTCTGGTCTTTCTGATGGTTGAAGCAGTTAACTGAAAGTAAACTAGCTTAGCATTGAATAAAAACATACAGTGGTGAACACAGTGGTTCAGCAAAATAAAACAAATGGATCAGCTTATAATAGATTAACAGAATGGGACATCTTGTCAACAATAATAGACAATTATCAGTGGTTGTAAAAGAAACTATTTCTAAAAGCTATTTCTGCAAAGACCAAAATCTCGTACTATGAATCACTCCTGGTGATTGTTGCAAGGTTTGTTTGCCAGATGTGTGCACAGGTGCACTGAGTTGAGAGTGGCCAGCAGGCAGGGTGGAGCCGAGGCAGGGTTAGTGGAACATTAGACACTTCAGACAAAATTAGACACTTCCTGTTGTAATACCTACCTTCAGACACTGAAGGTAGGTATAACAACAGGAACTAAAGCTTTATGTTGTCAGACAGATTATCCTAGAAATAAGTGAAGCACTGATGGGGAAAAAAAAAATTCATAAAAAAGGGCTTTTTCATAATGAAGCTGAACGTGCCTGTTTTCAAATGCCAACCTTTAGTTGGATATAAAGTCACTATTTTTACTGTCAAAAGTTTACAGGAAATGTTAATGTTGCTTAGTAATTTTGCATCAAGTGTATTTGGAGCTTACTGTGAGTCCTGTTTAATAAAACAGCCTTTGAGTCGAAGGTTTTTAATGAAATCTAATCCTCCTGTGTTGTGACAACAAACAGGATTCAAAGTACATGTTAACGGTTTGTGATGAAGGGAGAGGTGTGGTCATTGACTTTATGTTTGTTGTGTTTTCAGCTGTACTCTGGGACTAAATGGCTTCCAAATCGAAGGAGGATCTCTTCTGTACAGTTTGTCATGAAGTCTTCAGAGAGCCTGTTCTTCTGTCATGTACACACAGCTTCTGTAGAGACTGTCTGCAGAACTGGTGGAGACAGAAAGCATCACGCGAGTGTCCAGTTTGTCACACAGTTTCTTCACAGACTTCTCCACCTTTAAACCTTTAAAAGGGATTGTCTTTTCTTTGGGAGATTAATGGTTTTTATACCTTAGTGGATTCACTGTTTCATTCTGTATTTTAATGTAAAGTTTTTCTCAAGACATAGAGATTACTGAGTAAGATATAATTACTGATGCACACACAATACAGGTAATGATTTAGATAGATGTGCAGATCTACAGAAGTGAGTGCTGGAAAGTTTTGCATTGGATGAAAGCCACTTGTGTACACAGGTGCACTGAGTTGGGAGTGGCCAGCAGGCAGGGTGGAGCCGAGGCAGGGTGAGTGTAAAATTACTAAGACGAGGCAGGTGTAGACTGTGACAGTCAGTTCAGCAACCAAAGAGGAAAACTATAACTCTGCTACGACAAACTGCGGACTCTACAGACACTGAAAGTAGGTATAACAACAGGAACCAAAGCTTTATGTTGTCAGACAGATTATCCCAGAAATCAGTGAAGCTCTGATGGGGGGAAAAAAAATCATAAAAAGGGCTTTTTCATAATGAAGCTGTACATGCCTGTTTTCAAATGCCAACCTTTAGTTGTACATCACATCAATATTTTTTGCTGTCAATAGTTTACAGGAAATGTTAACGTAATTAATCTTACATCAAGTGTATTTGGAGCTTACTGTGAGAACTCTTTCTAAAAACAGATTTTGAGTCAAAGGTTTTTATTGAACTCTCATCCTGTACTATGAAACAAACAGGATTCAAAGAAAAAAGTACATGTTAGCAAACAGGGCCGTAGCCACCATTGAGGACACCGAGGTTATATCCTCTGTATTTTTTTCCTTAAGTTTTGTTTTAATGAACACCGAAAGTAAACACGGTCGCAACGTCACTGCTGGTCTATTTTTTAGAACAGCATTTAAATGAATCAGGGCAAAGATGCAATGTAGTGGTAAGAGGCTGAATAGCAAAGTTTGTGATGAAGGAAGAGGTGTGGTCATTGACTTTATGTTTGTTGTGTTTTCAGCTGTACTCTGGGACTAAATGGCTTCCAAATTGAAGGAGGATCTCTCCTGTACAGTTTGTCATGAAGTCTTCAGAGAGCCTGTTCTTCTGTCATGTACACACAGCTTCTGTAGAGACTGTCTGCAGAACTGGTGGAGACAGAAAGGAGCACGCGAGTGTCCAGTTTGTCACACAGTTTCTTCACAGATTTCTCCACCTTTAAACCGGGTCCTGAAGAACCTGTGTGACACCTTCTTGTTGGAGCGAGATCAGACATCTTCAGAGGATTCCTGCCCTTTACACTCGGAGAAACTCAAACTGTTCTGCTTGGACCATCAGCAGCCGGTGTGTCTGGTCTGCAGGGATTCAGAAACACACACCAACCACACGTTCAGACCCATCGATGAAGCAGCAGGACAACACAAGAAGAAACTTCAGGAACATCTGGAGCCTCTAAAGGAGAAAATAAGGCGTTTAAAACTAGTTCAAGCGAAGTTTGATCAAACAGCAGACCATATTAAGGTCCAGGCCCGGCACATAGAGAGGCAGATTAAGGAGGAGTTTAAGAAGCTTCAGCAGTTTCTAAAACAGGAAGAGGAGGTGAGGCTGTGTGCGCTGAGGGAGGAAGAGGAGGAGAAGAGTCAGAGGATGAAGGAGGAGATGGAGGCTCTGAGCAGAGAGATAGATGCTCTCTCAGAAACAGTCAGAGCCACAGAGGAGGAGCTGAGAGCTGAAGACGCCTCATTCTTGAGAAACTACAAGGCTGCAGTGCAAAGAGTCCAGCAGCGCCACATACTGGAGGATCCAAAGCTGCCCCCAGGAGCTCTGATAGACCAGGCCAAACATCTGGGCAACCTGAGCTTCAACATCTGGAACAAGATGAAGGACATGGTCTCCTACTATCCTGTGATTCTGGATCCAAACTCTGCTCATCCACACCTCAACCTGTCTGATGATCTGACCAGTGTGAGACTTGGAGAGAGGAAGCAGCTTCCTGATAATCCAGAGAGGTTTTCTTTTGTTTTCTTTGTACTGGGCTCAGAGGGTTTTAACTCTGGGATTCACAGCTGGGATGTTGATGTTGGAGACAGTAAAGGCTGGACACTGGGTGTGATAGCAGAATCTTTCAACAGAAAGGGAAAAAACCAAAGTGGACATTGGAGAATAGGGTTCAGTTTGGACCATGGTTACTCTGTAAAGTCATCCCCGAAACCAAACACTCCTCTTGTAGTGCGAAAGAAGCTCAGGAAAGTCCGAGTGAGGCTTGACTGGGACAAAGGAACTCTGTCTTTCATTGATGCTGTTGATAAAACACACATACACACTTTCAGAGAAAAGTTCACTGAGAGTCTGTTTCCATTCATTAACCCCCAAGATAAACTGAAAATATTACCTTCAACAGTCAGTGTGAACAGAGCAGTTAGAGATTAGGATGATTAAACGTATTGTGTTGTTTTCTTGAGATTAAACCTCTGAAGAGTTTTTATGGAGATATTTTGAGTGAAAACTGTTTGTAAATGATGAATTATACCCACAAACCTGTATAAAGATCCACACATGCCAACGTTTTAGCACATGCAAAACTAAGGACCTCTGTGCCGACCACTGTCAGCTTGTATAACATTGCAGTGGGAGCCTTTGTTCAACATGGACGCTAACTTTCCCCACAGTGGCGGTGACACCACCACACCCAGGACTCTTATTGGATTCATACTACACTACACTGCATTCAGACTGTTACACTGTCACATGTCTTATTCTACTTCATGTCACATTTCTACATCAATGTTTGTTTCTATTCACTGCTGAACTGTCACTTCTTTGCTGTATATATTACTATGGCGTTACCATGTCACTTTGATTTGACTCTTACAGCACAACATATCTGGATGTCCTGTTCTGACCATTAATGTCTGTCATTCATTGTTGATTAAATTTGGGGTTCTTTTAAGGATGGGCTCTTATGATGCCTACGATATAACAATCTGCACACAGACATCAATGCTTAAAGTTTGTGTAAAACAATGAAAAAAGTATTTCATGTTTGCTATACAACAGTTATTCACTGAGACTAAAGTAATTAAAACAATGCTAGTTTGATAAATCAAGTCTTAAAGTAACCTCTGCTCTGTTAATATGCATTCTTCTATGTTCTTGCTTTCTGGCGTACCCATTGAACGTCATCTTTAGCGGTCAAGTTATTGTCCCAATACACAAGTTCGCATTCTGCCAAGAACGGTTAAAATTTCCGAAAGTGTTCTCAGCACAGCCCTTTTTCCAAGGATGCATCGGTTGGTGACTTGCGTGAAATTCTGAGTGGAAATATCCCAGCATACAATTCGGTATCAGCTGGGCCGCCTCTCGGTAAAGCATATACCAATCGTAGCCACAATTAATGCCCGGTTCATGTTTTTCATTTAATTCTGATTTACAACGTGAAGGATAAAAGTTGCTATTTAATCCTTTCCTATGTTGTTAATAGAAATCTGACTCCTCTAAATAATTACCTCAAATCTTTCTGCGCATTCTTTTGATGGGATGAGAGGAATGACTGAAGACGTCTCTTTCAGGTTAACAGAGTTTATTAACCTGATGAATCAAGAATAGAAGTTACAGAGTCTCTGGGTTCAACACTATGTGTCCCTGACAACAGACAGATACCTGGTCAGTTCATGAAGTCTGAGCCCCGACTATCTTTCCCTGAACCCTTTTATACATTAGACAGAGATAATCTAACCAAATTATGCATTTGAGAATGTGCGGTGTCCTTCCTCCGATTGGGCAGCTTTCCAAATTATGCGCCTCCTGATGTTTGGTTCCGCTTCTCTCATTGGTGCATCATACTCCCGAATCCTTTGTCCTTCTATTGGGGAAGACACTTCCTACCTGGCCTGTTTCTTATCACAGGAAGACATCTAGTCTAGTAATCATTTCATTTTAAGCAACAAACCATTTGAGTGATTATCTATCAAGGCCCACTGAACCTATCAATGTGGATGAGTGATTAACTATTCAGGGCCTTAAACTAAACCTATGTTTGATTTGGTGGTGAGTGATTCAGTTTAAAGGGCCACATCAAACACATGTTGGAATGTGCACTCACTTCTGCAAGCCCTCTTCACAGAATACCTTTAACCTTTGAACTAAAATCTCAAACAATTAGATTAAAACACTTAGAGTAAAACATGATATAATATAAAGGTGAACAACAATCATTCATACAATGGATATCTAATCATTCCTTTGTATTTGGTGATCAAACCTTTATTCAATAATACATTAATGTAGTAAATACTTTGATTATAAGTAGAAAGAGGCCTATTATTCTAATAAAACTCTCATTTACTGCTCTTGTTATCTTAACATCCACCAACCATTAAACCCCACAAATTAAAAATGACGGTTGGTTTATTATATATGGCCGACAAACCAGGCTCGTGAGGATTAAACCACAGAGGGAAAAAAGACAAACGTTAAATCAGTAGTGAGCAACTGTCCTTGTTATTGTTTTTAAACAGTTATTTCATTATTGATGTAAATCAGCAATCGGATGCACTTGTTGAGTGGTTTACTGTATATCCAACAGGAAATATCCACCTCAGCAAGCTTTGCTCTGCTGAGGCGGGTCATGCAATACCCGGAAGAATGCATCGTCCACCCCAAACAGTCAGTTGTGTTTTTATGAACTTTTGAGCTTGCAAGAAAGCTCTTCCAAGAATAACTTCTAAGAACAACTCTACGAGAACGCAAGTCTGTTCTTAAGCGTTCTCGATATTGAGAAACGGCCAACAACTGCTACAACACCTCCACAGACTGGCACAGGAATAAGTTCTAAAACCCAAAAGTGAGACGCTATGGTGCCCCGTGTGAGGCCGTACAAACCAACATGTTGGTGCCCTGTGTGAGGCCCTCAATGAACCACCTTTGTTGCATTGTTTACATACAGTCATCCACATTTTAATCCTTAAAAAGGGATTGTCTTTTCTTTGGGAGATTAATGGTTTTTATACCTTAGTGGATTCACTGTTTCATTCTGTATTTTAATGTAAAGTTTTTCTCAAGACATAGAGATTACTGAGTAAGATATAATTACTGATGCACACACAATACAGGTAATGATTTAGATAGATGTGCAGATCTACAGAAGTGAGTGCTGGAAAGTTTTGCATTGGATGAAAGCCACTTGTGTACACAGGTGCACTGAGTTGGGAGTGGCCAGCAGGCAGGGTGGAGCCGAGGCAGGGTGAGTGTAAAATTACTAAGACGAGGCAGGTGTAGACTGTGACAGTCAGTTCAGCAACCAAAGAGGAAAACTATAACTCTGCTACGACAAACTGCGGACTCTACAGACACTGAAAGTAGGTATAACAACAGGAACCAAAGCTTTATGTTGTCAGACAGATTATCCCAGAAATCAGTGAAGCTCTGATGGGGGGAAAAAAAATCATAAAAAGGGCTTTTTCATAATGAAGCTGTACATGCCTGTTTTCAAATGCCAACCTTTAGTTGTACATCACATCAATATTTTTTGCTGTCAATAGTTTACAGGAAATGTTAACGTAATTAATCTTACATCAAGTGTATTTGGAGCTTACTGTGAGAACTCTTTCTAAAAACAGATTTTGAGTCAAAGGTTTTTATTGAACTCTCATCCTGTACTATGAAACAAACAGGATTCAAAGAAAAAAGTACATGTTAGCAAACAGGGCCGTAGCCACCATTGAGGACACCGAGGTTATATCCTCTGTATTTTTTTCCTTAAGTTTTGTTTTAATGAACACCGAAAGTAAACACGGTCGCAACGTCACTGCTGGTCTATTTTTTAGAACAGCATTTAAATGAATCAGGGCAAAGATGCAATGTAGTGGTAAGAGGCTGAATAGCAAAGTTTGTGATGAAGGAAGAGGTGTGGTCATTGACTTTATGTTTGTTGTGTTTTCAGCTGTACTCTGGGACTAAATGGCTTCCAAATTGAAGGAGGATCTCTCCTGTACAGTTTGTCATGAAGTCTTCAGAGAGCCTGTTCTTCTGTCATGTACACACAGCTTCTGTAGAGACTGTCTGCAGAACTGGTGGAGACAGAAAGGAGCACGCGAGTGTCCAGTTTGTCACACAGTTTCTTCACAGATTTCTCCACCTTTAAACCGGGTCCTGAAGAACCTGTGTGACACCTTCTTGTTGGAGCGAGATCAGACATCTTCAGAGGATTCCTGCCCTTTACACTCGGAGAAACTCAAACTGTTCTGCTTGGACCATCAGCAGCCGGTGTGTCTGGTCTGCAGGGATTCAGAAACACACACCAACCACACGTTCAGACCCATTGATGAAGCAGCAGGACAACACAAGAAGAAACTTCAGGAACATCTGGAGCCTCTAAAGGAGAAAATAAGGCGTTTAAAACTAGTTCAAGCAAAGTTTGATCAAACAGCAGACCATATTAAGGTCCAGGCCCGGCACATAGAGAGGCAGATTAAGGAGGAGTTTAAGAAGCTTCAGCAGTTTCTAAAACAGGAAGAGGAAGCGAGGCTGTGTGCGCTGAGGGAGGAAGGGGAGCCGAAGAGGCAGAGGATGAAGGAGGAGATGAAAGCTCTGAGCAGAGAGATAGATGCTCTCTCAGAAACAGTCAGAGCCACAGAGGAGGAGCTGAGAGCTGAAGACGCCTCATTCTTGAGAAACTACAAGGCTGCAGTGCAACGAGTCCAGCAGCGCCTCATACTGGAGGATCCAAAGCTGCCCCCAGGAGCTCTGATAGACCAGGCCAAACATCTGGGCAACCTGAGCTTCAACATCTGGAACAAGATGAAGGACATGGTCTCCTATTGTCCTGTGATTCTGGATCCAAACTCTGCGAATCCACACCTCAACTTGTCTGATGATCTGACCAGTGTGAGACTTGGAGAGAGGAAGCAGCTTCCTCATAATCCAGAGAGGTTTGATTTTCTTGTCTTTGTCCTGGGCTCAGAGGGTTTTAACTCAGGGATTCACAGCTGGGAAGTTGAGGTTGGAGACAGTAAAGGCTGGACACTGGGTGTGATAGCAGAATCTTTCCACAGAAAGGGAAAAAGCCAAAGTGGACATTGGAGAATAAAGTTCAGTGACCAAGGTTACTCTGCAAGGTCATCCCCACATCCTGCCATTACTATTGAAGTGCGAAAGAAGCTTGAGAAAGTCAGAGTGAAGCTGGACTGGGACAGAGGAACTCTATCTTTCTTAGATGCTGACGCAAAAACACACATACACACTTTCAGAGAAAAGTTCACTGAGAGTCTGTTTCCATTCATTGGCCCTAAGGATAGACTAAAGATATTATCTTCAACAGTCGTTGTGAACAGAGCAGTTAGAGATTAAGATGATTAAACGTATTGTGTTTTTTTCTCGAGATTTAACCTCTGAAGAGTTTTTATGGAGATATTTTGAGTGAAAACTGTTTGTAAATGATGAATTATACCCACAAACCTGTTAAAGATCTACACATGCCAACGTTTTAGCACATGCAAAACTAAGGACTTCTGTGCCGACCACTGTCAGCTTGTATAACAGCAGTGGGAGCCTTTGTTCAACATGGACGCTAACTTTCCCCACAGTGGCGGTGACACCACCACACCCAGGACTGTTATTGGATTCATACTACACTACATTCAGACTGTTTCACTGTCACATGTCTTATTCTACTTTATGTCACATTTCTACATCAATGTTTGTTTCTATTCACTGCTGAACTGTCACTTCTTTGCTGTATATATTACTCTACTGTTACCATGTCACTTTGATTTGACTCTTACTGCACAACATATCTGGATGTCCTGTTCTGACCATTAATGTCTGTCATTCTTTGTTGATTAAATTTGGGGTTCTTTTAAGGATGGGCTCTTTTGATGACTCCGATATAACAATCTGCACACAGACATCAATGCTTAAAGTTTGTGTAAAACAATGAAAAAAGTATTTCATGTTTGCTATACAACAGTTATTCACTGAGACTAAAGTATTTAAAACAATGCTAGTTTGATAAATCAAGTCTTAAAGTAACCTCTGCTCTGTTAATATGCATTCTTGTATGTTCTTGCTTTCTGGCGTACCCATTGAACGTCATCTTTAGCGATCAAGTTATTGTCCCAATACACAAGTTCGCATTCTGCCAAGAACGGATAAAATTTCCGAAAGTGTTCTCAGCACAGCCTTTTTTCCAAGGATTCATCGGTTGGTGACTTGCGTGAAATTCTGAGTGGAGATATCCCAGCATGCAGTTCGGTATCAGCTGGGCCGCCTCTCGGTAAAGCATATACCAATCGTAGCCACAATTAATGCCCGGTTCATGTTTTTCATTTAATTCTGATTTACAACGTGAAGGATAAAAGTTGCTATTTAATCCTTTCCTATGTTGTTAATAGAAATCTGACTCCTCTAAATAATTACCTCAAATCTCTGCGCATTCTTTTGATGGGATGAGAGGAATGACTGGAGGCGTCTCTTTCAGGTTAACAGAGTTTATTAACCTGATGAATCAAGAATAGAAGTTACAGAGTCTCTGGGTTCAACACTACGTGTCCCTGACAACAGACAGATGCTGGATCAGTTCACGAAGTCTGAGCCCCGACTATCTTTCCCTGAACCCTTTTATACATTAGACAGAGATTATTTAACCAAATTATGCATTTGAGAATGTGCGGTGTCCTTCCTCCGATTGAGCAGCTTTCCAAATTATGCGCCTCCTGATGTTTGGTTCCGCTTCTCTCATTGGTGCATCATACTCCCGAATCCTTTGTCCTTCTGTAGGGGAAGACACATCATGCCTGGCCTGTTTCTGTGACTTTATATTTGTGTACAGTTTGTCAGTCATATCAGTAAAATGTCCAATCTAATTGTTTAAACATCACTCGTAAACAGTCTAGAAATAGTTGAAATGTCAGCAAGGTGAACATATTATAAAGTTTATATGAAGTTATGGGGCCAAAATAAAGTAATTTTTGGTTTTCTATTTTAAGAATGTAAAAAACAAAGTGGGTTGTTTGCATAATAGATGCATGCAAATAAATACTAGTGATCTACGACAGCTAACTCATTTCCTGCGCTCCTTGAATTAATCAATGCTCAAATTTAGCAATATAATATGTCGATATAACAACAAGAAAAAACACTATAAAACATGAACACATTTAACTACATAAAAACAAAGCAACAACAGTGAGGACTGTGGGGTGATACTGAATGGGCTAAGAAAGGATGGGGCCGTCTTCTCTCCTGTAAAACACACCCTATCTAATCTCTCCTTTAAAGATACTGATCAACCCAGTGCACAGAGTCAACAAGCACACAGACCAGAGCCCCACTCTTCCAATCAACAGCCAAAACCCAAAATGAATCTTCTAGCAGTTAAAAAAGAACTCCTCCTCTTAACTATGCAAATGTATAGTTCATTTGTTTTAAACCTTTAGACACATTTTAAAAGATTTTCTCCTCTCCTTCAGTAAATGTTCCACTATTAATGCCTATTTAATAACACTAAAATTCTATTTATCAATCACATCAAACAAAATAATTATACAGGCCTTCACACACGATTTACCACACAGCACACAAACACACATCTACCCAGCACAGCACTCACACACACATCCAAAAACTCCACCAGCACACACACATCTACTCACAGGTTTACCAGGTAGAGCTAGAGGTGTTGCTCAAAATACCGGTAACAGGGTAGAAGAAAAAACCCCTACCTTTCCCCTTTCCACTCTCTGAACCAGTGAGAGAAAAAAGAAAAGGAGGTGCGATGGACGAAAAAAAATATATATTTCTAAGTATTTGTACTTAAGCGAGCAGAACTTAAGTTCAAATTAACACACAACAGAAAACACTATATACACGTGAACAGCAGAAAATGTATAGACGCAATGCCCTTTTTGGAGTCCTAATTGGCAAACTTCGACAGCAGACCTAATGACAACTGCGGCCAGTCACTGGGGGTTCTATCCCAGACTCACAAACAGTTTTAATACACTTCTGCTCATTCACCGCCTCCCCAATGATCCCACACACAGTTCTCTGTCAACTGAAATGACCAGCGCTCAACCTGTTGCCTTCTTTACATCATTCAGTGTCAGAAGAAAAGACCCAGCCCAACATTTATCCCAGCCAGTCTCTCGCCCCTGGTTTCCTAGTTAGTCTCTCGCCCCTGATTTTACAACCAGTCTCTCGCCCCTGGTTTCACAGTCAGTCTCTCGCCACTGACTTCTCTTCGTACGGCCTTCTGTTCGATCGCTTACTTGTATTCTTGATTCAATTTTCTAAATTTAGACATCCGCTTCTCTCATTGGTGCATCACCATCTATACGCAAACCAGACAACGATAATTTAGATTTTCCAATGTGCACAATTTTATGGAAAAGGTTTGTGTTCACCTTTGGTTTTTGTGAGGTCTCTCGATGTCTGGATAGGTCTGGACGTCGTACCATAGACTTCAATGCAGTCGTTCTACTACCTTAAGAAATTAATACATTTGAATGAAACGTATTTCAAAAGAATTTCATAAATTAATCAACTTCCTCCATCAAACCTCATCCCCCATCGTCGGGGTCACCAAGTGAAGGATAAAAGTTGCTATTTAATCCTTTCCTATGTTGTTAATAGAAATCTGACTCCTCTAAATAATTACCTCAAATCTCTGCGCATTCTTTTGATGGGATGAGAGGAATGACTGGAGGCGTCTCTTTCAGGTTAACAGAGTTTATTAACCTGATGAATCAAGAATAGAAGTTACAGAGTCTCTGGGTTCAACACTATGTGTCCCTGACAACAGACAGATACCTGATCAGTTCATGAAGTCTGAGCCCCGACTATCTTTCCCTGAACCCTTTTATACATTAGACAGAGATTATCTAACCAAATTATGCATTTGAGAATGTGCGGTGTCCTTCCTCCGATTGGGCAGCTTTCCAAATTATGCGCCTCCTGATGTTTGGTTCCGCTTCTCTCATTGGTGCATCATACTCCCGAATCCTTTGTCCTTCTATTGGGGAAGACACTTCCTACCTGGCCTGTTTCTTATCACAGGAAGACATCTAGTCTAGTAATCATTTCATTTTAAGCAACAAACCATTTGAGTGATTATCTATCAAGGCCCACTGAACCTATCAATGTGGATGAGTGATTAACTATTCAGGGCCTTAAACTAAACCTATGTTTGATTTGGTGGTGAGTGATTCAGTTTAAAGGGCCACATCAAACACATGTTGGAATGTGTAATCACTTCTGCAAGCCCTCTTCACAGAATACCTTTAACCTTTGAACTAAAATCTCAAACAATTAGATTAAAACACTTAGAGTAAAACATGATATAATATAAAGGTGAACAACAATCATTCATACAATGGATATCTAATCATTCCTTTGTATTTGGTGATCAAACCTTTATTCAATAATACATAGTAAATACTTTGATTATAAGTAGAAAGAGGCCTATTATTCTAATAAAACTCTCATTTACTGCTCTTGTTATCTTAACATCCACCAACCATTAAACCCCACAAATTAAAAATGACGGTTGGCTTATTATATATGGCCGACAAACCAGGCTTGTGAGGATTAAACCACAGAGGGAAAAAAGACAAACGTTAAATCAGTAGTGAGCAACTGTCCTTGTTATTGTTTTTAAACAGTTATTTCATTATTGATGTAAATTATTGATGCGCATTGTCTTTGTGTCCTGCCTGTCTGTATACTGCTACTGGATGCCTTGAATTTCCCTCGGGACCAATAAAGTATCTATCTATCTATCTATCTATCTATCTATCTATCTATCTATCTATCTATCTATCTAAATCAGCAATCGGATGCACTTGTTGAGTGGTTTACTGTATATCCAACAGGAAATATCCACCTCAGCAAGCTTTGCTCTGCTGAGGCGGGTCATGCAATACCCGGAAGAATGCATCGTCCACCCCAAACAGTCAGTTGTGTTTTTATGAACTTTTGAGCTTGCAAGAAAGCTCTTCCAAGAACAACTTCTAAGAACAACTCTACGAGAACGCAAGTCTGTTCTTAAGCGTTCTCAATATTGAGAAACGGCCAACAACTGCTACAACACCTCCACAGACTGGCACAGGAATAAGTTCTAAAACCCAAAAGTGAGACGCTATGGTGCCCCGTGTGAGGCGGTACAAACCAACATGTTGGTGCCCTGTGTGAGGCCCTCAATGAACCACCTTTGTTGCATTGTTTACATACAGTCATCCACATTTTAATCCTTAAAAAGGGATTGTCTTTTCTTTAGGAGATTAATGGTTTTTATACCTTAGTGGATTCACTGTTTCATTCTGTATTTTAATGTAAAGTTTTTCTCAAGACATAGAGATTACTGAGTAAGATATAATTACTGATGCACACACAATACAGGTAATGATTTAGATAGATGTGCAGATCTACAGAAGTGAGTGCTGGAAAGTTTTGCATTGGATGAAAGCCACTTGTGTAAACAGGTGCACTGAGTTGGGAGTGGCCAGCAGGCAGGGTGGAGCCGAGGCAGGGTTAGTGTAAAATTACTAAGACGAGGCAGGTGTAGACTGTGACAGTCAGTTCAGCAACCAAAGAGGAAAACTATAACTCTGCTACGACAAACTGCGGACTGTACAGACACTGAAAGTAGGTATAACAACAGGAACCAAAGCTTTATGTTGTCAGACAGATTATCCCAGAAATCAGTGAAGCTCTGATGGGGGGAAAAAAAAATCATAAAAAGGGCTTTTTCATAATGAAGCTGTACATGCCTGTTTTCAAATGCCAACCTTTAGTTGTACATCACATCAATATTTTTTACTGTCAATAGTTTACAGGAAATGTTAACGTAATTAATCTTACATCAAGTGTATTTGGAGCTTACTGTGAGAACTCTTTCTAAAAACAGATTTTGAGTCAAAGGTTTTTATTGAACTCTCATCCTGTACTATGAAACAAACAGGATTCAAAGAAAAAAGTACATGTTAGCAAACAGGGCCGTAGCCACCATTGAGGACACCGAGGTTATATCCTCTGTATTTTTTTCCTTAAGTTTTGTTTTAATGAAAACCGAAAGTAAACACGGTCGCAACGTCACTGCTGGTCTATTTTTTAGAACAGCATTTAGGGGTCGCCGGTGGCGTAGCGGCAGTGCGCGCGACCCCATGTATTGAGGCTCAGTCCTCACGCGCGGGCGGCCCGGGTTTTCCCGCATGTCTCTCCCCACTCTCTCTCCCTGATTTCCGACTCTATCCACTGTCCTCCCTCTATCATTAAAGGCAAAAGGCCAAAAACAAATCTTTAAAAAAAAAAAAAAAAAAGAACAGCATTTAAATGAATCAGGGCAAAGATGCAATGTAGTGGTAAGAGGCTGAATAGCAAAGTTTGTGATGAAGGAAGAGGTGTGGTCATTGACTTTATGTTTGTTGTGTTTTCAGCTGTACTCTGGGACTAAATGGCTTCCAAATTGAAGGAGGATCTCTCCTGTACAGTTTGTCATGAAGTCTTCAGAGAGCCTGTTCTTCTGTCATGTACACACAGCTTCTGTAGAGACTGTCTGCAGAACTGGTGGAGACAGAAAGCATCACGCGAGTGTCCAGTTTGTCACACAGTTTCTTCACAGACTTCTCCACCTTTAAACCGGGTCCTGAAGAACCTGTGTGATACCTTCTTGTTGGAGCGAGATCAGACATCTTCAGAGGATTCCTGCCCTTTGCACTCGGAGAAACTCAAACTGTTCTGCTTAGACCATCAGCAGCCGGTGTGTCTGGTCTGCAGGGATTCAGAAACACACACCAACCACACGTTCAGACCCACTGATGAAGCAGCAGGACAACACAAGAAGAAACTTAAGGAACATCTGGAGCCTTTAAAGGAGAAAATAAGGCGTTTAAAACTAGTTCAAGCGAAGTTTGATCAAACAGCAGACCATATTAAGGTCCAGGCCCGGCACATAGAGAGGCAGATTAAGGAGGAGTTTAAGAAGCTTCAGCAGTTTCTGAAACAGGAAGAGGAGGCGAGGCTGTGTGCGCTGAGGGAGGAAGAGGAGGAGAAGAGTCAGAGGATGAAGGAGGAGATGGAGGCTCTGAGCAGAGAGATAGATGCTCTCTCAGAAACAGTCAGAGCCACAGAGGAGGAGCTGAGAGCTGAAGACGCCTCATTCTTGAGAAACTACAAGGCTGCAGTGCAAAGAGTCCAGCAGCTCCACATACTGGAGGATCCAAAGCTGCCCCCAGGAGCTCTGATAGACCAGGCCAAACATCTGGGCAACCTGAGCTTCAACATCTGGAACAAGATGAAGGACATGGTCTCCTACTGTCCTGTGATTCTGGATCCAAACTCTGCGAATCCATACCTCATCCTGTCTGATGATCTGACCAGTGTGAGACTTGGAGAGGAGAAGCAGCTTCCTGATAATCCAGAGAGGTTTGATTTTCTTGCCACTGTCCTGGGCTCGGAGGGTTTTAAGTCAGGGATTCACAGATGGTATGTTGAGGTTGGAGACAGTAAAGGCTGGGCACTGGGTGTGATAGCAGAATCTTTCAACAGAAAGGGAGGTAACCAAAGTGGACATTGGAGAATAGGGTTCAGTTTGGATGATGGTTACTCTGCAAGGTCATCCCCACATCCTGCTATCGCTATTGGAGTGCGAAAGAAGCTCGAGAAAGTCAAAGTGAAGCTGGACTGGGACAGAGGAACTCTGTCTTTCTTTGATGCTGTTGATAAAACACACATACACACTTTCAGAAAAACGTTCACTGAGAGCCTGTTTCCATTCATTAACACCCAAGATAAACTGAAAATATTATCTTCAACAGTGTGAACAGAGCAGTTAGAGATTAGGATGATTACACGTATTGTGTTGTTGTCTCGAGATTAAACCTCTGAAGGGTTTTTATGGAGATATTTTGAGTGAAATTTGTTGTAAATGATGAATTATACCCACAAACCTGTATAAAGATCCACACATGCCACCGTCAGCTTGTATAACAGCAGTGGAAGCCTTTGTTCAACATGGACGCTAACTTTCCCCACAGTGGCGGTGACACCACCACACCCAGGACTCTTATTGGATTCATTCATACTACACTACACTGCATTCAGACTGTTACACTGTGACATGTCTTATTCTACTTCATGTCACATTTCTACATCAATGTTTGTTTCTATTCACTGCTGAACTGTCACTTATTTGCTGTATATATTACTCTACTGTTACCATGTCACTTCGATTTGACTCTTACTGCACAACATATCTGGATGTCCCGTTCTGACCATTAATGTGTGTCAGTCATTGTTGATGTATGTTGTTTTGTATCTTTTTGATTTTGTCCTGAACTGTTTCAACACTTAAATTTGAGGTTCATTTAAGGATGAGCTCTTTTGATGCCTACGATATAACAATCTGCACACAGACATCAATGCTTAAAGTTTGTGTAAAACAATGAAAAAAGTATTTCATGTTTGCTATACAACAGTTATTCACTGAGACTAAAGTAAATAAAACAATACTAGTTTGATAAATCAAGTCTTAAAGGAACCTTTGCTGTGTTAATATGCATTCTTGTATGTTCTTGCTTTCTGGCATACCCATTTAACGTCATCTTTAACGGTCAAGTTACTGTCCCAATACACAAGTTCGCATTTTGCCAAGAATGGTTAAAATTTTCGAAAGTGTTCTTGACACGGCCCTTTTTCCAAGGATGCATCGGTTGGTGACTTGCATGAAATTCTGAGTGGAGATATCCCAGCATGCAGTTCGGTGTCAGCTGGGCAGCCTCCTCCTCCGCCTCTTGGTAAAACATACCAATCGTAGCTACAATTAATGCCCGGTTCATCTTTTTCCTTTAATTCTGATTTACAAACTCTGATTTGATGCTTTTGTTATCTTAACATCCACCAACCATCAAACCCCACAAATTAAAAATGACAGTTGGCTAATTATATATAGCCGACAAACCAGGCTCGTGAGGATTAATGCACTTCACTCACTCTTTGCCAGATTGTCTTAGCTCCCATGCCTAACTCTCCAGCACTTATTCCCGGATTGCCTACCTGTTATCGACCCGACCTGCCTCCAACCATCGTCTCTTGTCTCAGCCCCTGTAAACCTACTGGCCTTCTGTTTATGACCACGAGTATTGCCTGCCTGTTCCCTGTTCCTTGTCTGCCTGTGGCTGGTTGGCGTTTGGACTGTTCCGACTCAACCAGAAAGACTCAACAGATCAGCTTTGCCTCTCCAGCTCACTTCTTCTGGTCTGTTGTCTACATACGTAACCTGATAAATAAAGACCGTTTAAAAAGGAAAACACTGGTTCATTTGTGCTGCAATTGGGTTCACTCCATACCCGTTACAGTACAATCTGGCCAGCTATGGACCCAGCACACTCACCACTTAGTCTCCTCGAGACGATTGAGGGCGTCCTGCAGCTGCAGAGACCCATGGACATGTGCTAGCAGCTTTAGCCGAACAAATGCAACAGCTAGCAGCCTGCATATCCCAGCTTTCTCCATCTGCTGTCTCTGCTTTCTCTCCTGGAGAATCGGCTTTTACTCCTACACCTGTATCGGTCTCTTCACTGCCCAGGGATGCTCCTGAGCCTTGGGTGGGAACCCTGGAGCGTTACAACGGTGACCGACAGACTTTTCTCACCAACTGATCTCTTCTGTTCACCCTGCAGCCCCGCACCTTTGCCACGGAACCAGCAAAGGTAGCATTTGTCATCAGTCATCTGACAGGCAGAGCTCGACTGTGGGGAACAGCTGAGTGGGAGAGACGGTCTCCAGCCTGTGCCTGCTTTGACTCTTTTGCTGCTGAGCTTCGCAAGATTTTTGGGTTCGAGAATTGTGGTTCTGAGTCAACAAGGGGACTGATGGAATTGAAGCAAGGCACGCAAACGGTGGCTGATTATTCTATTGATTTCCGCACCAGAACCAGCCAAAGCAGTTGGAACAGTCCAGCCCTCTGTGAGGCCTTCCTCCACGGTTTGGCTGACTACATGAAAGATGAACTGATCTCACATGACACCCCCATCACCTTGGACGGGGTGATTGAATTGGCCATCCGCATTGACTTACGCATCCAGGCCCGTCAATGAGAGAAGCGCCAAGGGGGGGCCCAACGCTCTCTTCCACCTCGCTCCCGTGGGGGTGCTACTGCAGCCAACTCCACCCCACTGCATCAGCAGGTTGAGGATCCTGAACCCATGCAGTTGGGTCGCACCCCACCCTCTCTGGAGGAGAGGGAGTGCCGCCGCAGGTCCAACCTCTACCTCTATTGTGGAGCAGCGGGACACTACATCTCCAACTGTCCAGTAAAAGCCAGAGCTCACCAGTTGTAGGGGGGACCCTGGTGAGCTCAACTGCCTTGTTACCTCCCCAGACTCAGAGACCTCTGCTCCAAGGCCGTCTTCTTCTTCCAGATGGCTCCCACTCCTTGGCTATCTTCATTGACTCTGGGGCAGATGCCAGTATCATTAATGAGGAGGTGGTCCTTCAGCTGGGGCTCAAGAGGGTCCTTTTGCCTCGTCTGGTTCCTGCTAGAGCCTTAGATGGACACATATTGGGTACGGTCACTCATCAGACCTCTCCTGTCCACTTACTGCTTTCTGGTAATCATCATGAGACCTTCCAGTTTCACATCCTAAACTCTTCTCACCTGCCTCTGATCCTGGGGTTTCCGTGGCTCCGTCTTCACAACCCTCACATTGACACGGGGGCCGCTCTGGAGTGGAGCTCTTCCTGTCATCAAAGGTGCCAGCAGCATGCCTCAGCTCCGTTTCACCCCTCCAGCTCCAACTCCAGTTCTTCACCTGACCTCTCAGGGGTGCCACCTGAGAACCATGACTTTCGCCAGGCCTTCAGTAAAGCCAGAGCCACATCTCTGCCCCCACATCGCCCCTATGATTGTGCCATAGATCTTCTGCCTGGTACCTCACCTCCCAAGGGGCGTCTGTACTCTCTCTCTGAGCCCGAGAGAGAGGTCATAGAGACTTACATCAATGAATCCCTGGCCGCTGGTATCATTCGTCCTTCTTCATCTCCTGCTGGAGCAGGTTTTTTCTTTGTCAAGAAGAAGGACAAGACATTAAGACCCTGCATCGACAACAGAGGACTGAATGATATTACCATAAAAAACCGTTACCCACTGCCACTCATCTCCACTGCCTTCGAACTGCTCCAGGGGGCTACCATTTTTTCCAAACTTGACCTGCGCAACGCCTACCACCTCGTCCGCATCAGAGAGGGAGATGAGTGGAAGACGGCATTCAACACCCCAACTGGACATTACGAGTATCTTGTGATGCCGTTTGGCCTGACCAATGCTCCTGCTGTCTTCCAGGCAATGATTAATGATGTGCTCAGGGACATGCTCAATCGATATGTAATGAATCTTACATCGAGTGTATTTGGAGCTTACTGTGAGAACTCTTTCTAAAAACAGATTTTGAGTCAAAGGTTTTTATTGAACTCTCATCCTGTACTATGAAACAAAAAGACTAAGAGACTCAATTCTCGTCAGGCCCGCTGGTCTCTGTTTTTTGCCCGTTTCAAAATCACCCTCTCCTACCGTTCAGTCACACACCTCATCAGTCTAACAGCTCTCACCTGCTGCTCAGCCACACACCTCAACAGTCAAACTGCTCTCACCTGCTCATCATCTCCAATCAAGCCAGTATATATGCAGCTTCATTTCACTCACTCTCTGCCAGCTTGTCTTAGCTCCCATGCCTAACTCTCCAGCACTTATTCCCGGATTGCCTACCTGTTATTGACCCGACCTGCCTCCGACCATCGTCATCGTAAACCTACTAGCCTTCTGTTTATGACCACGAGTATTGCCTGCCTGTTCCCTGTTCCTTGTCTGCCTGTGGCTAGTGGGCGTTTGGACTGTTCCTGCTCAACCAGAAAGACTCAACAGATCAGCTTCGCCTCTCCAGCTCACTTCTTCTGGTCTGTTGTCTACATACGTGAACCTGATAAATAAAGACGGTTTAAAAAGGAAAACACTGGTTCTTTTGTGCTGCAATTGGGTTCACTCCATACTCGTTACAATTGCATTGTTTATATACAGTAATCCATACTTTTAATCCTTAAAAAGGGATTCTCTTTTCTTTGGGAGATTATTTTTTTTTTGTTGCTGAAGAAAAGCCGACATCAAGTGGTGTGTTAGTTCCATAGTTGCGTGTTGATGAGTATTTTTTTGTGCACTTTTCATTGTTTGAGACAACAAGTTAGCGATTTGTTCAGCTAAAAGGTTAACCTGACAAATGTTGCATTGCCAGCTGCCTAAGAGGAGTGACTTTCCCCAATCCTGAGAGGACTTGAGGTGTGAATGCTTGAGCCTAGCTTTCCAGCACTCACCCCTGTAACTGCAGTGACCTGGTTTGGAATCTAATCAAATTGAACCTCCTGCTGACTTTTTAGCAGAGCAGATTCACTAACATTAATCTACGAGGATTTCTGTTTTACCACATTTAATGGGTACCAAGACCCTATGTGGGCCAGGAGCTGAGCCAGGTCCCTAGAGGATGGAGACAGACATGTTGAAAACCTTAGGACTTCTGAGTCTTCAGACCACTCAGGCATTTCTCACCAGCCTGTAACTCATGGTATGCGGACCAGACAGTCTCAATGCCTCCATGAGGACACTCCCACCAAAAGGACAGGGCCCCTGGGCACTCGTTCTCATCCTTTCAGAGCTGAGACCTTCCGGGCTGAGCTGCTGTCGTCTTGGCCTGTGATTTTACTCTTAGGGCTTTCACTTATAATTGCTTAGGAACACACAATACAGGTGTTGATTATTTGATAGATGTGCAGATCTACAGAAGTGAGTGCTGGAAAGTTTTGCATTGGATGAAAGCCAGTTGTGTGCACAGGTGCACTGAGTTGGGAGTGGCCGGCAGGCAGGGTGGAGCCGAGGCAGGGTGAGTGGAAAATTACTGAGACGAGGCAGGTGTAGAGTGTGACAGTCAGTTCAGCAACCAAAGAGGAAAACTATAACTCTGCTACGACAAACTGCTGACTCTACAGACACTGAAAGTAGGTATAACAACAGGAACCAAAGCTTTATGTTGTCAGACAGATTATCCCAGAAATCAGTGAAGCTCTGATGGGGAAGGGGGGGAAAAAAATCATAAAAAGGGCTTTGTCCTAATGAAGCTGTACATGCCTGTTTTCAAATGCCAACCTTTAGTTGTATATAAAGTCCCTATTTTTCACTGTCAATAGTTTACAGGAAATGTTAACGTAATGAATCTCACATCGAGTGTATTTGGAGCTTACTGTGAGAACTCTTTCTATAAACAGATTTTGAGTCAAAGGTTTTTATTGAACTCTCATCCTGTACTATGAAACAAAAAGGATTCAGAGAATAAAGTACATGTTAGCAAACAGGGCCGTAGCCACCATTGAGGACACCGAGGTTATATCCTCTATTTTTTTCCTCGTTTCATGAAAACCGAAAGTAAACACGGTCGCAACGTCACTGCTGGTCTATTTTTAGAACAGCATTTAAATGAATCAGGGCAAAGATGCAATGTAGTGGTAAGAGGCTGAATAGCAAAGTTTGTGATGAAGGGAGAGGTGTGGTCATTGACTTTGTTTGTTGTGTTTTCAGATGTACTCTGGGACTAAATGGCTTCCAAATGGAAGGCGGATCTCTCCTGTACAGTTTGTAATGAAGTCTTCAGAGAGCCTGTTCTTCTGTCATGTACACACAGCTTCTGTAGAGACTGTCTGCAGAACTGGTGGAGACAGAAAGCATCACGCGAGTGTCCAGTTTGTCACACAGTTTCTTCACAGACTTCTCCACCTTTAAACCGGGTCCTGAAGAACCTGTGTGACACCTTCTTGTTGGAGCGAGATCAGACATCTTCAGAGGATTTCTGCCCTTTGCACTCGGAGAAACTCAAACTGTTCTGTTTGGACCATCAGCAGCCGTTGTGTCTGCTCTGCAGGGATTCAGAAACACACACCAACCACACGTTCAGACCCACTGATGAAGCAGCAGGACAACACAAGAAAAAACTTCAGGAACATCTGGAGCCTTTAAAGGAGAAAAAAAGGCGTTTAAAACTAGTTCAAGCGAAGTTTGATCAAACAGCAGACCATATTAAGGTGCAGGCCCGGCACACAGAGGGGCAGATTAAGGAGGAGTTTAAGAAGCTTCAGCAGTTTCTAAAACAGGAAGAGGAGGCGAGGCTGTGTGCGCTGAGGGAGGAAGAGGAGGAGAAGAGGAAGAGGATGAAGGATGAGATGAAAGCTCTGAGCAGAGAGATAGATGCTCTCTCAGAAACAGTCAGAGCCACAGAGGAGGAGCTGAGAGCTGAAGACGCCTCATTCTTGAGAAACTACAAGGCTGCAGTGCAAAGAGTCCAGCAGCGCCACATACTGGAGGATCCAAAGCTGCCCCCAGGAGCTCTGATAGACCAGGCCAAACATCTGGGCAACCTGAGCTTCAACATCTGGAACAAGATGAAGGACATGGTCTCCTACTGTCCTGTGATTCTGGATCCAAACTCTGCTAATCCACACCTCAACCTGTCTGATGATCTGACCAGTGTGAGACTTGGAGAGAGGAAGCAGCTTCCTGATAATCCAGAGAGGTTTTCTTTTGTTTTCTTTGTACTGGGCTCAGAGGGTTTTAACTCTGGGATTCACAGCTGGGATGTTGATGTTGGAGACAGGAAAGGCTGGACACTGGGTGTGATAGCAGAATCTTTCAACAGAAAGGGAAAAAACCAAAGTGGACATTGGAGAATAGCGTTCAGTGACCAAAGTTACTCTGTAAAGTCATCCCTGAAACCAAACACTCCTCTTGTAGTGCGAAAGAAGCTCAGGAAAGTCCGAGTTAAGCTGGACTGGGACAGAGGAACTCTGTCTTTCATTGATGCTGTTGACAAAACACACATACACACTTTCAGAGAAAAGTTCACTGAGAGTCTGTTTCCATTCATTAACCCCCAAGATAAACTGAAAATATTACCTTCAACAGTCAGTGTGAACAGAGCAGTTAGAGATTAGGATGATTAAACGTATTGTGTTGTTTTCTTGAGATTAAACCTCTGAAGAGTTTTTATGGAGACATTTTGAGTGAAAACTGTTTGTAAATGATGAATTATACCCACAAACCTGTATAAAGATCTACACATGCCAACGTTTTAGCACATGCAAAACTAAGGACCTCTGTGCCGACGACCATCAGCTTGTATAACAGCAGTGGAAGCCTTTGTTCAACATGGACGCTAACTTTCCCCACAGTGGCGGTGACACCACCACACCCAGGACTCTTATTGGATTCATTCATACTACACTACATTCAGACTGTTACACTGTCACATGTCTTTTTCTACTTCATGTCACATTTCTACATCAATGTTTGTTTCTATTCACTGCTGAACTGTCACTTCTTTGCTGTATATATTACTATGGCGTTACCATGTCACTTTGATTTGACTCTTACTGCACAACATATCTGGATGTCCTGTTCTGACCATTAATGTCTGTCATTCTTTGTTGATTAAATTTGGGGTTCTTTTAAGGATGGGCTCTTTTGATGACTCCGATATAACAATCTGCACACAGACATCAATGCTTAAACTTTGTGTAAAGCAATAAAACAAAGTATTTCAAGTTTGTGATACAACAGTTATTCACTGAGACTAAAGTATTTAAAACAATGCTAGTTTGATAAATCAAGTCTTAAAGTAACCTCTGCTCTGTTAATATGCATTCTTGTATGTTCTTGCTTTCTGGCGTACCCATTGAACGTCATCTTTAGCGATCAAGTTACTGTCCCAATACACAAGTTCGCATTCTGCCAAGAGCGGATAAAATTTCCGAAAGTGTTCTTGGCACAGCCTTTTTTCCAAGGATTCATCGGTTGGTGACTTGCGTGAAATTCTGAGTGGAGATATCCCAGCATGCAGTTTGGTATCAGCTGGGCAGCCTCCTCCTCCGCCTCTCGGTAAAGCATACCAATCGTAGCTACAATTAATGCCCAGTTCATCTTTTTCCTTTAATTCTGATTCACAAACTCTGATTTGATGCTCTTGTTATCTTAACATCCACCAACCAGTAAACCCCACAAATTAAAAATGACGGTTGGTTTATTATATATCGCCAACAAACCAGGCTTGTGAGGATTAAACCACAGAGGGAAAAAAGACAAATGTTAAATCAGTAGTGAGCAACTGTCCTTGTTATTGTTTTTAAACAGTTATTTCATTATTGATGTAAATCAGCAATCGGAAGCACTTGTTGAGTGGTTTACTGTATATCCAACAGGAAACCCTTTGGTACGCCTCAGCAAGCTTTGCTCTGCTGAGGCGGGTCATGCAATACCCGGAAGAATGCATCGTCCTTCCCAAACAGAAGTTGTTCTTGAAAGAGTTTTCTTGCAAGCCCAAAAGTTCATAAAAACACAACTGACTAAGAACAACTCTACGAGAACGCAAGTCTGTTCTTAAGCGTTCTCGATATTGAGAAACGGCCAACAACTGCTACAACACCTCCACAGACTGGCACAGGAATAAGTTCTAAAACCCAAAAGTGAGACGTTATGGTGCCCCGTGTGAGGCCGTACAAACCAACATGTTGGTGCCCTGTGTGAGGCCCTTAATGAACCACCTTTGTTGCATTGTTTATATACAGTCATCCACATTTTTTATCCTTAAAAGGGATTCTCTTTTCTTTGGGAGATTGTTTTTATACCTTAGTGGATTATGTTAGTCGTCTATAATGTGCAGTTTACACTGTTTCATTCTGTAATTTAATGTAAAGTTTTTCTCAAGACAGTTTACTGAGTAACATATAATTACTTATGAGTGTCACGCCCTCCACCTCTGCCAGTGGTTAGTGGCAGCTCTCTCCCTCTTTCTCTTTTTTCTCTCTCTCTTTGCTCTTAGGAGTGCGTGCACTCGGCTGGTGGTGTAAGGACAATCAGGTATGGCTAATTGCTGATCAGCGGATGAGACGCAGCTGAGCAGAGTTAGTGGCTGCAGCAGTTTGCATTTAAGGAGCCTCCAGCCTGCTGTCCAGTGCCGGACCGTGTTCAGTAACAGTTAGTATTTCGATCGCTGCACATGCCTTGCTTCTACGCTTTGCTGTTCAACTCCTAATAACCTGTTCTTCTGTGCAGTTGAATCCCCTGCAGCCACGGAGCTCTTCTACTCTGTCGACTTCACTCACAGCACGAAGCTACTCTGCATACACCTTGGATTCGTCACGACGGGTCATAGGCAGTTCAGACACCACCAGCCTTGCTTCCCCCTCCTTTAGTTTATCTCAGCTAAGTGTTAGCTTTTTAGACGTACTACTCGACTCGCGTTTTGAGTCAGTTGTTTTGCCTCTGCTTTGTTTGTAGCATTAGCTTAACTCATGTTAGCACGACGCTTTAGTTTATCTTCGGCTGTTAGTCGCTCTTTGTTTTCGTCAGTTAGTTTGTTATTCCTCGCCTGTTTTATAGGGTTGAGCGTCCTCAGTTGTGGTGTTTATTTTGTGTTTGTAAATAAATTTATTATTTTGTAATTCGGTCCTCCGTGTCTCTCTGTTCTGCACTTGAGACTCAACACGTCCCGTAACAATGAGCACACAACACAGGTAATGATTATTAGATAGATGTGCAGATCTACAGAAGTGAGTGCTGGAAAGTTTTGCATTGGATGAAAGCCAGTTGTGTACACAAGTGCACTGAGTTGGGAGTGGCCAGCAGGCAGGGTGGAGCCGAGGCAGGGTTAGTGTAAAATTACTAAGACGAGGCAGGTGTAGAGTGTGACAGTCAGTTCAGCAACCAAAGAGGAAAACTATAACTCTGCTACGACAAACTGCTGACTCTACAGACACTGAAGGTAGGTATAACAACAGGAACCAAAACTTTATGTTGTCAGACAGATTATCCCAGAAATCAGTGAAGCTCTGATGGGGAAAAATAAAAATCATAAAAAGGGCTTTTTCATAATGAAGCTGTACGTGCCTGTTTTCAAATGCCAACCTTTAGTTGTATATAAAGCCACTATTTTTACTGTCAATAGTTTACAGGAAATGTTAACGTAATGAATCTTACATCAAGTGTATTTGGAGCTTACTGTGAGAACTCTTTCTAAAAACAGATTTTGAGTCAAAGGTTTTTATTGAACTCTCATCCTGAACTATGAAACAAACAGGATTCAAAGACAAAAGTACATGTTAGCAAACAGAGCCGTAGCCACCATTGAGGACACCGAGGTTATATCCTCTGTATTTTTTTCCCTTAAGTTTCGTTTCATGAAAACCGAAAGTAAACACGGTCGCAACGTCACTGCTGGTCTATTTTTAGAACAGCATTTAATGTAGTGGTAAGAGGCTGAATAGCAAAGTTTGTGATGAAGGGAGAGGTGTGGTCATTGACTTTATGTTTGTTGTGTTTTCAGCTGTACTCTGGGACTAAATGGCTTCCAAATTGAAGGAGGATCTCTCCTGTACAGTTTGTCATGAAGTCTTCAGAGAGCCTGTTCTTCTGTCATGTACACACAGCTTCTGTAGAGACTGTCTGCAGAACTGGTGGAGACAGAAAGGAGCACGCGAGTGTCCAGTTTGTAAGACAGTTTCTTCACAGACTTTTCCACCTTTAAACCGGGTCCTGAAGAACCTGTGTGACACCTTCTTGTTGGAGCGAGATCAGACATCTTCAGAGGATTCCTGCCCTTTGCACTCGGAGAAACTCAAACTGTTCTGCTTGGACCATCAGCAGCCGGTGTGTCTGGTCTGCAGGGATTCAGAAACACACACCAACCACACGTTCAGACCCACTGATGAAGCAGCAGGACAACACAAGAAGAAACTTCAGGAACATCTGGAGCCTCTAAAGGAGAAAATAAGGCGTTTAAAACTAGTTCAAGCGAAGTTTGATCAAACAGCAGACCATATTAAGGTTCAGGCCCAGCACACAGAGGGGCAGATTAAGGAGGAGTTTAAGAAGCTTCAGCAGTTTCTAAAACAGGAAGAGGAGGCAAGGCTGTGTGCGCTGAGGGAGGAAGAGGAGGAGAAGAGTCAGAGGATGAAGGAGGAGATGGAGGCTCTGAGCAGAGAGATAGATGCTCTCTCAGAAACAGTCAGAGCCACAGAGGAGGAGCTGAGAGCTGAAGACGCCTCATTCTTGAGAAACTACAAGGCTGCAGTGCAACGAGTCCAGCAGCGCCTCATACTGGAGGATCCAAAACTTCCCCCAGGAGCTCTGATAGACCAGGCCAAACATCTGGGCAACCTGAGCTTCAACATCTGGAACAAGATGAAGGACATGGTCTCATACTGTCCTGTGATTCTGGATCCAAACTCTGCTCATCCACACCTCAACCTGTCTGATGATCTGACCAGTGTGAGACTTGGAGAGAGGAAGCAGCTTCCTCATAATCCAGAGAGGTTTTCTTTTGTTTTCTTTGTACTGGGCTCAGAGGGTTTTAACTCTGGGATTCACAGCTGGGATGTTGATGTTGGAGACAGGAAAGGCTGGACACTGGGTGTGATAGCAGAATCTTTCAACAGAAAGGGAAAAAACCAAAGTGGACATTGGAGAATAGGGTTCAGTTTGGACCATGGTTACTCTGTAAAGTCATCCCCGAAACCAAACACTCCTCTTGTAGTGCGAAAGAAGCTCAGGAAAGTCCGAGTTAAGCTGGACTGGGACAGAGGAACTCTGTCTTTCATTGATGCTGTTGACAAAACACACATACACACTTTCAGAGAAAAGTTCACTGAGAGTCTGTTTCCATTCATTAACCCCCAAGATAAACTGAAAATATTACCTTCAACAGTCAGTGTGAACAGAGCAGTTAGAGATTAGGATGATTAAACGTATTGTGTTGTTTTCTTGAGATTAAACCTCTGAAGAGTTTTTATGGAGATATTTTGAGTGAAAACTGTTTGTAAATGATGAATTATACCCACAAACCTGTTAAAGATCTACACATGCCAACGTTTTAGCACATGCAAAACTAAGTACCTCTGTGCCGACCGCCGTCAGCTTGTATAACAGCAGTGGAAGCCTTTGTTCAACATGGACGCTAACTTTCCCCACAGTGGCGGTGACACCACCACACCCAGGACTCTAATTGGATTCATTCATACTACACTACATTCAGACTGTTACACTGTCACATGTCTTATTCTACTTCATGTCACATTTCTACATCAATGTTTGTTTCTATTCACTGCTGAACTGTCACTTATTTGCTGTATATATTACTATGGCGTTACCATGTCACTTTGATTTGACTCTTACTGCACAACATATCTGGATGTCCTGTTCTGACCATTAATGTCTGTCATTCTTTGTTGATTAAATTTAAATTTGGGTCCTTTTAAGGATGGGCTCTTTTGATGACTCCGATATAACAATCTGCACACAGACATCAATGCTTAAAGTTATTCAGAACAGTTATTCACCGAAACTAAAGTAATTAAAACAATGCTAGTTTGATAAATCAAGTCATAAAGGAACCTCTGCTCTGTTAATATGCATTCTTGTATGTTCTTGCTTTCTGGCGTACCCATTGAACGTCATCTTTAGCGGTCAAGTTACTAGTCGCATTTTACCAAGAATGGTTACAATTTCCGAAAGTTTTCTCGACACGGCCGTTTTTCGAAGGATGCATCAGTTGGTGACTTGCGTGAAATTCTGAGTGGAGATATCCCAGCATGCAGTTCGGTAACAGCTGGGCAGCCTCCTCCTCCACCTCTCGGTAAAGCATACCAATCGTAGCTACAATTAATGCCCAGTTCATCTTTTTCCTTTAATTCTGATTCACAAACTCTGATTTGATGCTCTTGTTATCTTAACATCCACCAACCAGTAAACCCCACAAATTAAAAATGACGGCTGGCTAATTATATATAGCCGACAAACCAGGCTTGTGAGGATTAAACCACAGAGGGAAAAAAGACAAATGTTAAATCAGTATTGAGCAACTGTCCTTGTTATTGTTTTTAAACAGTTATTTCATTATTGATGTAAATCAGCAATCGGATGCACTTGTTGAGTGGTTTACTGTATATCTAACAGGAAACCCTTTGGTTCGCCTCAGCAAGCTTTGCTCTGCTGAGGCAGGTCATGCAATACCCGGAAGAATGCATCGTCCATCCCAAACAGTCAGTTGTGTTTTTATGAACTTTTGAGCTTGTCTGAGAATAAAATATTTTTTTTGTTTGCACTGCTGGATGCAGTTTGAACTGTCAATGTAAAGTTCCAAATGGCTGAATATATAAATAACTTCTTTCATCTTTCTTTCTGTAAAATTATTACATGTCTGTTTACATCATATACACCTGTTCACATGTCTGTTTACATCATATACACCTGTTCACATGTCTGTTTACATCATATACACCTGTTCACGTGTCTGCTTTCATCTGATACATGCATGTCTTTCTACATCTCATGTCGACGCTGTTCTAACTGTGACTTGTGTGTTTTTAACTTGTACTAACATCTACACACTTTAATCTCTGCTGTTCTTCATATCTAACTCTGATTGGATTCTAACCTGTATTAACACACTAACATCCTGACACTTATTCTAACCTGTATTAACACACTAACATCCTGACACTTATTCTAACCTGTATTAACACACTAACATCCTGACACTTATTCTAACCTGTATTAACACACTAACATCCTGACACTTATTCTAACCTGTATTAACACACTAACATCCTGACACTTATTCTTCTTTTACACTTTGTTCTTGTTGATAGGTTAAAATGTTTTTGTATAGTTGCACTGTCGTTATTTGCTGCTCTGTGTGCCCTGAATTCCCCCCCCGGGGACAAATAAAGTTTTTTGAATTTCAATTTGAATTTGTAGCAGCCGTCGACCAAGACAATGAGGAAGCGTGGAATTCAAGTTATCTCATGTCGAGCACCGTTGAACTAGAGAAGAAGGCAAATAAGGCCAAAATTCACAATCTCAAGCAGTGGATTACACTTCATCATAAATAAACATTTTACCATTCATTCATAAACATTTCAGAGTGCAACATTTTACCTTAAACCCATAAACAATAACACAGACATCACAACAGGCCTGATTCAAACACGACAACAAAACAATATTGTACAACCCCATATAGCAGTGAACCTTGCTTTTCATTCATAAATTATTTAATTAACACCTCAACAATTATGCAAAGCATGCACATACCTCGCGCCGCATGACGAGGGTGCAAACTTTTCATCGGACAGGAATCTCCATAGAAGCCCAAACGAACCTTCATGCTTGTGTCAAAAACACAACCCATAAAACTCAGTTTTAGTGTCACGTTCAGCAACAATGAATTACTGTGACAAACAAACAAAAAAACACTGTACATACCATAAACTCTGCTTAAATTCCCCCGTCTGCTGCTCACTGTGAGACAAGCCGAGTGTGCGCTAAAACACACTATTCATGTTCCAGGGTGGCGTTACGTTTCGGACCACTTAAAATATTGTGGCGAGCTGCATGGAAGAATGACACATGGACCAAGAGTTGGTCTTATTTGGCGCACACTGCCCCAAGCAGGTGCTTTTATTTAGACAGAACATCAAGAACACAACAACACACTGCCCACAGCAGAAAGTCATGAACATCAATACCCCAAACACTCATGGTTTAACCCAGAGTCCCGAACACCCATAATGCTTTGCAGCACCCAGTCCCCGCGATTGGCTCTATGATCGCTACATAGCCCCCATCTGAGGGGTCAGTCGTCCTCTGCGACCCCATCAGCCAACACAAAGTCCCTCAAGCGTCCAGGCCGCATCTGGCGCCGAGCGGGCCATGTAGGACCATCAGGAGCCGGTCCAAGTGGAGGGTCAGGGCATGGAATGCTGTCATCACCTCCCTCATCAGCAGCAGGTGGAGCAAAAGGGTGATATGGGGAGAGCCTGTCCTGGTGCAGCATCACCTTGCGACCCCTACCAGGCATCCGTACCCGGTACACGACCTCAGACAAACAGCCCACCACATCACCGGGCCCCTGTTGCTGCGCAGTTTTGGAGAAAGTCCCTTCTTGCAGACAAGGCAGTACACCCACACCTTGTCCGCTGGAGCAAAGGCCTGTCCTTTGCAGCGGGTGTCATAGGCCCTCTTCTGCCGGACACCGGAGTTTGCCTGGGCCTGGCGGGTGTAGTCATGCCCCACATGCAGACACTCCCTCCGTCTGCGGAAGTAGTCCATTTCTTTTCCGCTGGTGATCTCAGGTTCCAGCGGGGCGTCCCTTCTGGGCGGTGCAGGTATCACAGCAATGCACGTGTAGCTTCACATCTCGTCGACAACCCGGCCAGTAGAACCGGGCCCGGAGGCGGTGAAGGGTCTTGGCATTTCCATAGTACCCTGCACCCACCTGACCATGGACAACCTGGAGAACTTGGGGGCGTAGGTCCCGGGGCACCAACAACTGCAGGAGGTCGTTCCCTCGTCCAGGAGCCTGCCACCTCCGGTACATCACTCCATTACAGATCTCGAAGCAGCCCCACTGGGAGTGATAAGCTTTCGCCTCAGGTCCCAAGGCCAACACTTCTGTCCACTTAGGTTGCTGTCCTGCCTCCAGCCAGCCTCTCACCAATGCAAGAGTTGCATCATTCTCCTGCTGTTCCCTCAGCTGCTCAGCGGTCAGCGTGAGCCACCCCTCTCCGTCGCTGATAGGGCAGGCAGCCGCCGCCCTCTGGACTGCCTGGCTCCGCTGGGTTGCAGCTGACCGACGGTGTCCCTCTGGCTGGTGCTTCCTCTCCCGCCCAGACTGGAGCTCCACAGTCTCTTTGCCTAGGGTGACAGTCCTCTTCACCACATCAACTTGGGCTCCCCAGTGGCTCAGCAGGTCCAGGCCGATGATACACGGGTCCCAGATATTGGCAAGCCAGAACTCGTGCACCACCTCCTGGTCTCCAGCCCGGACCGTCAACAGCCTCTTCCCCGCCATGCTAGCCTTTTCTCCGGTCACTGTCATCAGCTGGGTGCTGGTGGGGGTCCAAGCTATCAAAGGTAGGCCTGTGGTGTCAGGGAGGATGCCTGGTCTCACCATGGAAATGGTTGACCCCGTGTCTATCAGGGCATGGCAGGTTTGACCATCAAGTTGGCAGTTCAAGTACAGTCCTTTTGTGTGGCCACAATGGCGCACCAGTGTACATCTGCCTTGGAGGGGAGTTGGAGGCTGGAGTGGCGGTCCCCTCACTGGGCCACTACACTACACTACATACAGCTGCACGTCTGCGGTAAAGTTGCCCTGGCTTTTTCCTCCCCATCTGTTACGAATGGCCAGCTGGTCTCTGCTATGATCTGTGGAGCGCTGCTGTCCAAACCGCCTCTGCAGAGCTATGGTCAGGTTGCTGAGGTCTCGCTGTTGTGCTAGGGTGAGGTCAAGGAGCACTTGAACTGCCTTCCCTTCCAGCGCCAGAGCCAGGTGGGTGGCAGCTTCCTCGTCGTTCCAGCCACTATGCAGTGCTGCTAGTTGGACTAGGGAGAGGTATGGCGCCAATGGCGTTGTCCCATTAAATCGTGGCAGCTTGACTGGTATCTTCGGCGCCGCCACAGGTTGTGACGGACCTCCTGTGGTCAATGATGGGGGAAGATCATCTGCAGCGTTGATCTCCAGCGGGTTGTAAGCAGGAACCATCACGTGTCGGCTGTAGTCACCCTCCCGGCCTCCAGGTGGCGAGGAGGCCGCGGCGCGCTGGAGCCCCCTGGAAGATCATCAGGCGGCAGCATGGCTGTAGCTGTGTTGCTCCTCCCGCGATTGGCTCTATGATCACTACAATATTATCCCGCTTATCTGGGGTCGCGTGGCAGCAGGCAAAACGAGTTGCCTCAGATATCCCTCTCTACAGCCACCTTTTCCAGCTCCTCCTGAGGGATCTGAAGCTTTTTCCAGGCCGTAAGGGATATAATCCCTCCGGTGAGGGAGCCAGGAAGCCTCCTGATCAGTTGCCCGAATGACCAACCAAATGACTTTGTTTATTGCTTTACACAAACTGAAAGCATTCACAGGTCTGTGTGCAGATCATTCTATTTTTTATTTTTTTTTAAGATTTGTTTTTGGCTTTTCATGCCTTTATTATAGATGGAGGAAGGTGTATAGAGTCGGAAGGGGGGAGAGACATGCGGGAAATGGGCCACAGGCCGGACGCGAACCCGGGCCGCCCGCGCGCGAGGACTGAGCCTCAATACGTGGGGTCACGCGCACTGCCGCTGCGCTACCGGCGACCCCAGAGATCATTCTATTTTAATGATATAAAGAGTTCATCCTTTAAAAATCCCAAATTTAAGGAAATGACAAAAGTTAGAAGATATAAAATAATGATGAACAATGAATGACACACATTAATGATCAGAACAGGACATCCAGATATGCTGTGCAGGAAGATTCAAATCAAAGTGACATGGTAACAGTAGAGTAATATATACAGCAAAGAAGTGACAGTTCAGCAGTGAAAAGAAACAAACATTGATGTAGAAATATCCTATAAAGTAGAATAAGACATGTGACAGTCTGAATGTAGTGTAGTGTGAATGAAATCAATAAGAGTCCTGGATGTGGTGGTGTCACCGCCACTGTGGGAAAGTTAGCGTCCATGTTGAACAAATTCTTCCACTGCTGTTATACGGGCTGATAGTCGTCGGCACAGCGGTAAACTGCTCTGTTCACACTGACTGTTGAAGATAATATCTTCAGTTTATCTAAGGTGTTAATGACTGGAAACAGACTCTCAGTGAACTTTTCTCTGAAAGTGTGTATGTGTGTTTCTGCATCAGCATCAAAGAAAGACAGAGTCCCTCTGTCCCGTTCCAGCATAACTCTGACTTTCTCGAGCTTCTTCTGCACTCCAATAGCGATGGCAGGATGTGGGGATGACCTTGCAGAGTAACCAAATCCAGCAACGAACCCTATTCTCCAATGTCCACTTTGGTTTTTTCCCTTTCTGTTGTAAGATTCTGTTATCACACCCAGTGTCCAACCTTTACTGTCTCCAACATCAACATCCCAGCTGTGAATCCCTGAGTTAAAACCCTGTGAGCCGAAGACAGAGACAAGTAAATCAATCCTCTCTGGATTATCAGGAAGCTGCTTTCTCTCTCCAAGTCTCACACTGGTCAGATCATCAGACAGGTTGAGGTGTGGATTAGCAGAGTTTGGATCAAGAATCACAGGACAGTAGGAGACCATGTCCTTCATCTTGTTCCAGATGTTGAAGCTCAGGTTGCCCAGATGTTTGGCCTGGTCTATCAGAGCTCCTGGGGGCAGCTTTGGATCCTCCAGTATGTGGCGCTGCTGGACTCTTTGCACTGCAGCCTTGTAGTTTCTCAAGAATGAGGCATCTTCAGCTCTCAGCTCCTCCTCTGTGGCTCTGACTGTTTCTGAGAGAGCATCTATCTCTCTGCTCAGAGCCTCCATCTCCTCCTTCATCCTCTGACTCTTCTCCTCCTCTTCCTCCCTCAGCGCACACAGCCTCACTTCCTCTTCCTGTTTTAGAAACTGCTGAAGCTTCTTAAACTCCTCCTTAATCTGCCCCTCTGTGTGCCGGGCCTGAACCTTAATATGGTCTGCTGTTTGATCAAACTTCGCTTGAACTAGTTTTAAACGCCTTATTTTCTCCTTTAAAGGCTCCAGATGTTCCTGAAGTTTCTTCTTGTGTTGTCCTGCTGCTTCATCAGTGGGTCTGAACGTGTGGTTGGTGTGTGTTTCTGAATCCCTGCAGACCAGACACACCGGCTGCTGATGGTCCAAGCAGAACAGTTTGAGTTTCTCCGAGTGCAAAGTGCAGGAATACTCTGAAGATGTCTGATCTCGCTCCAACAAGAAGGTGTCACACAGGTTCTTCAGGACCCGGTTTAAAGGTGGAGAAGTCTGTGAAGAAACTGTCTTACAAACTGGACACTCGCGTGATGCTTTCTGTCTCCACCAGTTCTGCAGACAGTCTCTACAGAAGCTGTGTGTACATGACAGAAGAACAGGCTCTCTGAAGACTTCATGACAAACTGTACAGGAGAGATCCTCCTTCAATTTGGAAGCCATTTAGTCCCAGAGTACAGCTGAAAACACAACAAACATAAAGTCAATGACCACACCTCTCCCTTCATCACAAACTTTGCTATTCAGCCTCTTACCACTACATTGCATCTTTGCCCTGATTCATTTAAATGCTGTTCTAAAAATAAACCAGCAGTGAAGTTGCGAACGTGTTTACTTTCGGTTTTCATGGAACGAAACTTAAGGAAAAAAATACAGAGGATATAACCTCGGTGTCCTCAATGGTGGCTACGGCCCTGTTTGCTAACATGTACTTTATTCTCTGAATCCTGTTTCATAGTACAGGATGAGAGTTCAATAAAAACCTTTGACTCAAAATGTGTTTTTAGAAAGAGTTCTCACAGTAAGCTCCAAATACACTTGATGTGAGATTAATTACATTAAAATTTCCTGTAAACTATTGACAGTGAAAAATAGTGACTTTATATACAACTAAAGGTTGGCATTTGAAAACAGGCACATTCAGCTTCATTATGAAAAAGCCCTTTTTATGATTTTTTCCCCCCATCAGAGCTTCACTGATTTCTGGGATAATCTGTCTGACAACATAAAGCTTTGCTTCCTGTTGTTATACCTACCTTCAGTGTCTGTAGAGTCAGCAGTTTGTCGTAGCAGAGTTATAGTTTTCCTCTTTGGTTGCTGAACTGACTGTCACAGTCTACACCTGCCTCGTCTCAGTAATTTTACACTCACCCTGCCTCAGCTCCACCCTGCCTGCTGGCCACTCCCAACTCAGTGCACCTGTGCACACAACTGGCCATTCAAAACCTTCCTTTAATTTTAATCATATATCTCAATTATGGAGGCTTTCAACATTGTGTACCAGTGCTTGTGCATTAACTTATTTGGACAGTGCACCTGGACAATGAGGCTGATGTTGGGTTTTGCAGAGCCTCACACGGGGCACCACAATGTTGGGTTCTATAAGTGAAATTCGGTCATGAAATCAACATGAATAAATATCTTTATTTAATTATTAATATAAATCAACAATTGTTATGAAACTGAGTTTAATAAACCTAGGGGCACCACTCTGACATCAGAGAACAAGCACATATTACAATATCAGTCTCAAATTAATTACTGACATTATTAATAATTAACAATCTTTGTGTGTGTGTGTGTGTGTGTGTGTGTGTGTGTGTGTGTGTGTGTGTGTGTGTGAGAGAGAGAGAGAGAGAGAGAGAGAGAGAGAGAGAAGACAAGATGGTGGACAGGGACACTTTCATATGGTCATATGGAGAACAAGGGAACCCAAGTGGCCGTCCCATTAAATAGCTGAAGCTCTCTGAGCTGAGTTTAGTAACTATTACAGTAATCAGTAATTTGATTCAACGGTATTCTGGTCTTTCTGATGGTTGAAGCAGTTAACTGAAAGTAAACTAGCTTAGCATTGAATAAAAACATACAGTGGTGAACACAGTGGTTCAGCAAAATAAAACAAATGCAGCAGCTTACAATAGATTAACAGAATGTGATCTTGTCAACAATAATACACAATTATCAGTGGTTGCAAAAGAAACTATTTCTTAAAGTTATTTCTAGCGAAGACCAAAATCTCGTACTATGAATCACTCCTGGTGATTGTTGCAAGGTTTGTTTGCCAGTTGTGTGCACAGGTGCACTGAGTTGGGAGTGGCCAGCAGGCAGGGTGGAGCCGAGGCAGGGTTAGTGGAAAATTACTGAGACGAGGCAGGTGTAGACTGTGACAGTCAGTTCAGCAACCAAAGAGGAAAACTACAACTCTGCTACGACAAACTGCTGACTCTACAGACACTGAAGGTAGGTTTAACAACAGGAACCAAAGCTTTATGTTGTCAGACAGATTATCCTCAGAAATCAGTGAAGCTCTGATGAAGCTGAATGTAGCTGTTTTCATATGCCAACTTTTTTTTGGATATAAAGTCACTATTTTTACTGTCAAAAGTTTACAGGAAATGTTAATGTTGCTTAGTAATTTTACATCAAGTGTATTTGGAGCATACTGTGAGAACTCTTTCTAAAAACAGATTTTGAGTCAAAGGTTTTTATTGAACTCTCATCCAGTACTATGAAACAAACAGGATTCAAAGAAAAAAGTACATGTTAGCAAACAGGGCCGTAGCCACCATTGAGGACACCAAGGTTATATCCTCTGTATTTTTTTCCTTAAGTTTCGTTTCATGAAAACCGAAAGTAAACACGGTCGCAACGTCACTGCTGGTCTATTTTTAGAACAGCATTTAAATGAATCAGGGCAAAGATGCAATGTAGTGGTAAGAGGCTGAATAGCAAAGTTTGTGATGAAGGGAGAGGTGTGGTCATTGACTTTATGTTTGTTGTGTTTTCAGCTGTACTCTGGGACTAAATGGCTTCCAAATGGAAGGAGGATCTCTCCTGTACAGTTTGTCATGAAGTCTTCAGAGAGCCTGTTCTTCTGTCATGTACACACAGCTTCTGTAGAGACTGTCTGCAGAACTGGTGGAGACAGAAAGCATCACGCGAGTGTCCAGTTTGTCACAAAGTTTCTTCACAGACTTCTCCACCTTTAAACCGGGTCCTGAAGAACCTGTGTGACACCTTCTTGTTGGAGCGAGATCAGACATCTTCAGAGGATTCCTGCTCTTTGCACTCGGAGAAACTCAAACTGTTCTGCTTAGACCATCAGCAGCCGGTGTGTCTGGTCTGCAGGGATTCAGAAAAACACACCAACCACACGTTCAGACCCATCGATGAAGCAGCAGGACAACACAAGAAGAAACTTCAGGAACATCTGGAGCCTTTAAAGGAGAAAAAAAGGCGTTTAAAACTAGTTCAAGCGAAGTTTGATCAAACAGTAGACCATATTAAGGTGCAGGCCCGGCACACAGAGGGGCAGATTAAGGAGGAGTTTAAGAAGCTTCAGCAGTTTCTAAAACAGGAAGAGGAGGCGAGGCTGTGTGCACTGAGGAAGGAAGAGGAGCAGAAGAGGAAGAGGATGAAGGATGAGATGGAAGCTCTGAGCAGAGAGATAGATGCTCTCTCAGAAACAGTCAGAGCCACAGAGGAGGAGCTGAGAGCTGAAGACGCCTCATTCTTGAGAAACCACAAGGCTGCAGTGCAAAGAGTCCAGCAGCACCTCCTGGTTGAGGATCCAAAGCTGCCTCCAGGAGCTCTGATAGACCAGGCCAAACATCTGGGCAACCTGAGCTTCAACATCTGGAACAAGATGAAGGACATGGTCTCATACTGTCCTGTGATTCTGGATCCAAACTCTGCTCATCCAAAACTCATCCTGTCTGATGATCTGACCAGTGTGAGACTTGGAGAGGAGAAGCAGCTTCCTGATAATCCAGAGAGGATTGATTTTCTTTTCTTTGTCCTGTGCTCAGAGGGTTTTAACTCAGGGATTCACAGCTGGGATGTTGATGTTGGAGACAGTAAAGGCTGGACACTGGGTGTGATAGCAGAGTCTTTCCACAGAAAGGGAGGTATCCAAAGTGGACATTGGAGAATAAAGTTCAGTGACCAAGGTTACTCTGTAAAGTCATCCCCACATCCTGCCTTTACTATTGAAGTGCGAAAGAAGCTCAAGAAAGTCCGAGTGAAGCTGGACTGGGACAGAGGAACTCTATCTTTCTTAGATGCTGACGCAAAAACACACTTACACACTTTCAGAGAAAAGTTCACTGAGAGTCTGTTTCCATTCATTAACACCCAAGATAAACTGAAAATATTACCTTCAACAGTCAGTGTGAACAGAGCAGTTAGAGATTAGGATGATTAAACGTATTGTGTTGTTTTCTCGAGATTAAACCTCTGAAGAGTTTTTATGGAGATATTTTGAGTGAAAACTGTTATAAATGATGAATTATACCCACAAACCTGTATAAAGATCTACACATGCCAACGTTTTAGCACATGCAAAACTAAGGACCTCTGTGCCGACCGCCGTCAGCTTGTATAACATTGCAGTGGAAGCCTTTGTTCAACATGGATGCTAACTTTCCCCACAGTGGCGGTGACACCACCACACCCAGGACTCTTATTGGATTCATACTACACTACATTCAGACTGTTACACTGTCACATGTCTTATTCTACTTCATGTCACATTTCTACATCAATGTTTGTTTCTATTCACTGCTGAACTGTCACTTCTTTGCTGTATATATTACTCTGGTGTTACCATGTCACTTTGATTTGACTCTCACTGCACAACATATCTGGATGTCCTGTTCTGACCATTAATGTCTGTCATTCATTGTTGATGTATGTTGTTTTGTATCTTTTTGATTTTGTCCTGAACTGCTTCAACACTTGAGTTTGAGGTTCTTTTAAGGATGGGCTCTTTTGATGACTCTGATATAACAATCTGCACACAGACATCAATGCTTAAAGTTTGTGTAAAGCAATAAAAAAAGTATTTCATGTTTGTTATACAACAGTTATTCACTGAGACTAAAGTAAATAAAACAATGCTAGTTTGATAAATCAAGTCTTAAAGTAACCTCTGCTCTGTTAATATGCATTCTTGTATGTTCTTGCTTTCTGGCGAACCCATTGAACGTCATCTTTAGCGATCAAGTTACTGTCCCAATACACAAGTTCGCATTTTACCACGAACGGTTAACATTTCCGAAAGTTTTCTCGACACGGCCGTTTTTCGAAGGATTCATCGGTTGGTGACTTGCGTGAAATTCTGAGTGGAGATATCCCAGCATGCAGTTCGGTATCAGCTGGGCAGCCTCCTCCTCCACCTCTCGGTAAAGCATACCAATCGTAGCTACAATTAATGCCCGGTTCACCTTTTCCTTTAATTCTGATTTACAAACTCTGATTTGATGCTCTTGTTATCTTAACATCCACCAACCAGTAAACCCCACAAATTAAAAATGACGGTTTGGCTAATTATATATCGCCGACAAGCCAGGCTTGTGAGGATTAAACCACAGAGGGAAAAATTAATGAGTTCATGGTAGTGCCTATGGTTTCTGAAACTCAGTTTAATAATTTTGTTGACTAATATTAATAATCAATTCAAGATAATCATAATGTCAATGTGACAACCAAAATGCTCTCTATAAAACCTAACATAATGGTGATCGTGTATACCTCCTTCTAAAACCCAAACATTATGGTGCCCCGTGTGAGGCCCTTCATGAACCACCTTTGTTGCATTGTTTATATACAGCAATCCATACTTTTAATCCTTAAAAAAGGGATTGTCTTTTCTTTGGGAGATTCATTTTTTTTGTTTTTTAAGAAAAGCCGACATCAAGTGGTGTATTCATTCCGTAGTTACGTGTTGATGACGATTTTTTTGTGCGCTTTTCATTGTTTGAGACAACAAGTTAGCCATCTGTTCAGCTAACAGGTTAACCTGACAAATGTTGCATTGCCAGCTGCCAAAGAGGAGTGTGGAGTTTGGAACCTAAGATCAAATTGAACCTCCTGCTGACTTTTTAGCAAAGCAGATTCACTAACATTAATCTACGAGGATTTCTGTTTTACAACATTTAATGGGTACCAAGACCCTATGTGGGCCAGGAGCTGAGCCAGGTCGCTGGAGGATGGAGACAGACATGTTGAAAACCTTAGGACTTTTGAGTCTTGAGACCACTCAGGCATTTCTCACCAGCCTGTAACTCATGGTCTGCAGACCAGACAGTCTCAATGCCTCCATGAGGACACTCGCACCAAAAGGACAGGGCCCCTGGGCACTCATTCTCATCCTTTCAGAGCTGAGACCTTCCGGGCTGAGCTGCTGTCGTCTTGGCCTGTGATTTTACTCTTAGGGCTTTCACTTTTAGTTATGCCTTAGTGGATTATGTTAGTCGTCTATAATGTGCAGTACACACTGTTTCATTCTGTAATTTAATGTAAAGTTTTTCTCAAGACATAGAGTTTACTGAGTAACATATAATTACTTATGAGCACACAGCACAGGTATTGATAATTAGTTAAATGTGCAGAGCTACAGAAGTGAGTGCTGGAAAGTTTTGCATTGGATGAAAGCCAGTTGTGTGCACAGGTGCACTGAGATGGGAGTGGCCAGCAGGCAAGGTGGAGCTGAGGCAGGGTGAGTGTAAAATTACTGAGACGAGGCAGGTGTAGACTGTGACAGTCAGTTCAGCAACCAAAGAGGAAAACTATAACTCTGCTACGACAAACTGCTGACTCTACAGACACTGAAGGTAGGTATAACAACAGGAACCAAAGCTTTATGTTGTCAGACAGATTATCTTCAGAAATCAGTGAAGCTCTGATGGGGAAAAAAAAAATCATAAAAAGGGCTTTTTCATAATGAAGCTGAATGTGCCTGTTTTCAAATGCCAACCTTTAGTTGTATATAAAGTCACTATTTTTCACCGTCAATAGTTTACAGGAAATGTTAATGTAATGAATCTTACATCAAGTGTATTTGGAGCTTACTGTGAGAACTCTTTCTATAAACAGATTTTGAGTCAAAGGTTTTTATTGAACTCTCATCCTGTACTATGAAACAAACAGGATTCAGAGAATAAAGTACATGTTAGCAAACAGGGCCGTAGCCACCATTGAGGACACTGAGGTTATATCCTCTGTATTTTTTTCCATAAGTTTCGTTTCATGAAAACCGAAAGTAAACACGGTCTATTTTTAGAACAGCATTTAAATGAATCAGGGCAAAGATGCAATGTCATGGTAAGAGGCTGAATAGCAAAGTTTGTGATGAAGGGAGAGGTGTGGTCATTGATTTTATGTTTGTTGTGTTTTCAGCTGTACTCTGGGACTAAATGGCTTCCAAATGGAAGGCGGATCTCTCCTGTACAGTTTGTAATGAAGTCTTCAGAGAGCCTGTTCTTCTGTCATGTACACACAGCTTCTGTAGAGACTGTCTGCAGAACTGGTGGAGACAGAAAGCATCACGCGAGTGTCCAGTTTGTCACACAGTTTCTTCACAGACTTCTCCACCTTTAAACCGGGTCCTGAAGAACCTGTGTGACACCTTCTTGTTGGAGCGAGATCAGACATCTTCAGAGGATTTCTGCCCTTTGCACTCGGAGAAACTCAAACTGTTCTGTTTGGACCATCAGCAGCCGTTGTGTCTGCTCTGCAGGGATTCAGAAACACACACCAACCACACGTTCAGACCCACTGATGAAGCAGCAGGACAACACAAGAAGAAACTTCAGGAACATCTGGAGCCTTTAAAGGAGAAAATAAGGCGTTTAAAACTAGTTCAAGCGAAGTTTGATCAAACAGCAGACCATATTAAGGTCCAGGCCCGGCACACAGAGGGGCAGATTAAGGAGGAGTTTAAGAAGCTTCAGCAGTTTCTAAAACAGGAAGAGGAGGCGAGGCTGTGTGCGCTGAGGGAGGAAGAGGAGCAGAAGAGTCAGAGGATGAAGGAGGAGATGAAAGCTCTGAGCAGAGAGATAGATGCTCTCTCAGAAACAGTCAGAGCCACAGAGGAGGAGCTGAGAGCTGAAGACGCCTCATTCTTGAGAAACTACAAGGCTGCAGTGCAAAGAGTCCAGCAGCTCCACATACTGGAGGATCCAAAGCTGCCCCCAGGAGCTCTGATAGACCAGGCCAAACATCTGGGCAACCTGAGCTTCAACATCTGGAACAAGATGAAGGACATGGTCTCCTACTGTCCTGTGATTCTGGATCCAAACTCTGCTCATCCATACATCATCCTGTCTGATGATCTGACCAGTGTGAGACTTGGAGAGAGGAAGCAGCTTCCTCATAATCCAGAGAGGTTTTCTTTTGTTTTCTTTGTCCTGGGCTCAGAGGGTTTTAACTCAGGGATTCACAGCTGGGATGTTGATGTTGGAGACAGGAAAGGCTGGACACTGGGTGTGATAGCAGAATCTTTCAACAGAAAGGGAAAAAACCAAAGTGGACATTGGAGAATAGCGTTCAGTGACCAAAGTTACTCTGCAAGGTCATCCCCACATCCTGCCATTACTATTGAAGTGCGAAAGAAGCTCAAGAAAGTCAAAGTGAAGCTGGACTGGGACAGAGGAACTCTGTCTTTCATTGATGCTGTTGACAAAACACACATACACACTTTCAGAGAAAAGTTCACTGAGAGTCTGTTTCCATTCATTAACCCCCAAGATAAACTGAAAATATTACCTTCAACAGTCAGTGTGAACAGAGCAGTTAGAGATTAGGATGATTAAACGTATTGTGTTGTTTTCTCGAGATTTAACCTCTGAAGAGTTTTTATGGATACATTTTGAGTGAAAATTGTTTGTAAATGATGAATTATACCCACAAACCTGTATAAAGATCTACACATGCCAACGTTTTAGCACATGCAAAACTAAGGACCTCTGTGCCGACGACCATCAGCTTGTATAACAGCAGTGGAAGCCTTTGTTCAACATGGACGCTAACTTTCCCCACAGTGGCGGTGACACCACCACACCCAGGACTGTTATTGGATTCATACTACACTACATTCAGACTGTTACACTGTCACATGTCTTTTTCTACTTCATGTCACATTTCTACATCAATGTTTGTTTCTATTCACTGCTGAACTGTCACTTCTTTACTGTATATATTACTCTACTGTTACCATGTCACTTTGATTTGACTCTTACTGCACAACATATCTGGATGTCCTGTTCTGACCATTAATGTCTGTCATTCATTGTTGATTAAATTTGGGGTTCTTTTAAGGATGGGCTCTTTTGATGACTCCGATATAACAATCTGCACACAGACATCAATGCTTAAAGTTTGTGTAAAGCAATAAAAAAAGTATTTCATGTTTGTTATACAACAGTTATTAACTGAAACTAAAGTAATTAAAACAATGCTAGTTTGATAAATCAAGTCTTAAAGTAACCTCTGCTCTGTTAATATGCATTCTTGTATGTTCTTGCTTTCTGGCGTACCCATTGAACGTCATCTTTAGCGGTCAAGTTACTGTCCCAATACACAAGTTCGCATTTTACCAAGAACGGTTAACATTTCCGAAAGTTTTCTCGACACGGCTGTTTTTCGAAGGATGCATCGGTTGGTGACTTGCGTGAAATTCTGAGTGGAGATATCCCAGCATGCAGTTCGGTATCAGCTGGGCAGCCTCCTCCTCCACCTCACGGTAAAGCATACCAATCGTAGCTACAATTAATGCCCAGTTCATCTTTTTCCTTTAATTCTGATTTACAAACTCTCATTTACTGCTCTTGTTATCTTAACATCCACCAACCAGTAAACCCCACAAATTAAAAATGACGGTTGGTTTATTATATATCGCCAACAAACCAGGCTTGTGAGGATTAAACCACAGAGGGAAAAAAGACAAATGTTAAATCAGCATTGAGCAACTGTCCTTGTTATTGTTTTTAAACAGTTACTTCATTATTGATGTACATCAGCAATCGGATGCACTTGTTGAGTGGTTTACTGTATATCCAACAGGAAACCCTTTGGTACGCCTCAGAATGCTTTGCTCTGCTGAGGCGGGTCATGCAATACCCGAAAGAATGCATCGTCCATCCCAAACAGTCAGTTGTGTTCTTATGAACTTTTGAACTTGCAAGAAAGCTCTTCCAAGAACAACTTCTAAGAACAACTCTACGAGAACCCAAGTCTGTTCTTAAGCGTTCTCGATATTGAGAAACGGCCAACAACTGCTACAACACCTCCACAGACTGGCACAGGAATAAGTTCTAAAACCCAAAAGTGAGACGCTATGGTGCCCCGTGTGAGGCCGTACAAACCAACATGTTGGTGCCCTGTGTGAGGCCCTTAATGAACCACCTTTGTTGCATTGTTTATATACAGTCATCCACATTTTTTATCCTTAAAAGGGATTCTCTTTTCTTTGGGAGATTGTTTTTATACCTTAGTGGATTATGTTAGTCGTCTATAATGTGCAGTTTACACTGTTTCATTTTGTAATTTAATGTAAAGTTTTTCTCAAGACAGTTTACTGAGTAACATATAATTACTTATGAGTTTCACGCCCTCCACCTCTGCCAGTGGTTAGTGGCAGCTCTCTCCCTCTTTCTCTTTTTTCTCTCTCTCTTTGCTCTTAGGAGTGCGTGCACTCGGCTGGTGGTGTAAGGACGATCAGGTATGGCTAATTGCTGATCAGCGGATGAGACGCAGCTGAGCGGAGTTAGTGGCTGCAGCAGTTTGCATTTAAGGAGCCTCCAGCCTGCTGTCCAGTGCCGGAGTGTGTTCAGTAACAGTTAGTTATTCGATCGCTGCACATGCCTTGCTTCTACGCTTTGCTGTTCAACTCCTAATAACCTGTTCTTCTGTGCAGTTGAATCCCCTGCAGCCACGGAGCTCTTCTACTCTGTCGACTTCACTCACAGCACGAAGCTACTCTGCATACACCTTGGATTCGTCACGACAGGTCTTCGGCAGTTCAGACACCACCAGCCTTGCTTCCCCCTCCTTTAGTTTATCTCAGCTAAGTGTTAGCTTTTTAGACGTACTACTCGACTCGCGTTTTGAGTCAGTTGTTTTGCCTCTGCTTTGTTTGTAGCATTAGCTTAACTCATGTTAGCACGACGCTTTAGTTTATCTTCGGCTGTTAGTCGCTCTTTGTTTTCGTCAGTTTGTTATTCCTCGCCTGTTTTATAGGGTTGAGCGTCCTCAGTGGTGGTGTTTATTTTGTGTTTGTAAATAAATTTATTATTTTGTAATTCGGTCCTCCGTGTCTCTCTGTTCTGCACTTGAGACTCAACACGTCCCGTAACAATGAGCACACAACACAGGTAATGATTATTAGATAGATGTGCAGATCTACAGAAGTGAGTGCTGGAAAGTTTTGCATTGGATGAAAGCCACTTGTGTACACAGGTGCACTGAGTTGGGAGTGGCCAGCAGGCAGGGTGGAGCCGAGGCAGGGTTAGTGTAAAATTACTAAGACGAGGCAGGTGTAGACTGTGACAGTCAGTTCAGCAACCAAAGAGGAAAACTATAACTCTGCTACGACAAACTGCGGACTCTACAGACACTGAAAGTAGGTATAACAACAGGAACCAAAGCTTTATGTTGTCAGACAGATTATCCCAGAAATCAGTGAAGCTCTGATGGGGGGAAAAAAAATCATAAAAAGGGCTTTTCATAATGAAGCTGTACATGCCTGTTTTCAAATGCCAACCTTTAGTTGTACATCACATCAATATTTTTTGCTGTCAATAGTTTACAGGAAATGTTAACGTAATTAATCTTACATCAAGTGTATTTGGAGCTTACTGTGAGAACTCTTTCTAAAAACAGATTTTGAGTCAAAGGTTTTTATTGAACTCTCATCCTGAACTATGAAACAAACAGGATTCAAAGAAAAAAGTACATGTTAGCAAACAGGGCCGTAGCCACCATTGAGGACACCGAGGTTATATCCTCTGTATTTTTTTCCTTAAGTTTTGTTTTAATGAAAACCGAAAGTAAACACGGTCGCAACGTCACTGCTGGTCTATTTTTTAGAACAGCATTTAAATGGATCAGGGCAAAGATGCAATGTAGTGGTAAGAGGCTGAATAGCAAAGTTTGTGATGAAGGAAGAGGTGTGGTCATTGACTTTATGTTTGTTGTGTTTTCAGCTGTACTCTGGGACTAAATGGCTTCCAAATTGAAGGAGGATCTCTCCTGTACAGTTTGTCATGAAGTCTTCAGAGAGCCTGTTCTACTGTCATGTACACACAGCTTCTGTAGAGACTGTCTGCAGAACTGGTGGAGACAGAAAGGAGCACGCGAGTGTCCAGTTTGTCACACAGTTTCTTCACAGATTTCTCCACCTTTAAACCGGGTCCTGAAGAACCTGTGTGACACCTTCTTGTTGGAGCGAGATCAGACATCTTCAGAGGATTCCTGCCCTTTACACTCGGAGAAACTCAAACTGTTCTGCTTGGACCATCAGCAGCCGGTGTGTCTGGTCTGCAGGGATTCAGAAACACACACCAACCACACGTTCAGACCCATTGATGAAGCAGCAGGACAACACAAGAAGAAACTTCAGGAACATCTGGAGCCTCTAAAGGAGAAAATAAGGCGTTTAAAACTAGTTCAAGCGAAGTTTGATCAAACAGCAGACCATATTAAGGTCCAGGCCCGGCACACAGAGAGGCAGATTAAGGAGGAGTTTAAGAAGCTTCAGCAGTTTCTAAAACAGGAAGAGGAAGCGAGGCTGTGTGCGCTGAGGGAGGAAGGGGAGCCGAAGAGGCAGAGGATGAAGGAGGAGATGAAAGCTCTGAGCAGAGAGATAGATGCTCTCTCAGAAACAGTCAGAGCCACAGAGGAGGAGCTGAGAGCTAAAGACGCCTCATTCTTGAGAAACTACAAGGCTGCAGTGCAACGAGTCCAGCAGCGCCTCATACTGGAGGATCCAAAGCTGCCCCCAGGAGCTCTGATAGACCAGGCCAAACATCTGGGCAACCTGAGCTTCAACATCTGGAACAAGATGAAGGACATGGTCTCCTATTGTCCTGTGATTCTGGATCCAAACTCTGCGAATCCACACCTCAACTTGTCTGATGATCTGACCAGTGTGAGACTTGGAGAGAGGAAGCAGCTTCCTCATAATCCAGAGAGGTTTGATTTTCTTTTCTTTGTCCTGGGCTCACAGGGTTTTAACTCAGGGATTCACAGCTGGGATGTTGATGTTGGAGACAGGAAAGGCTGGACACTGGGTGTGATAGCAGAATCTTTCCACAGAAAGGGAAAAAGCCAAAGTGGACATTGGAGAATAAAGTTCAGTGACCAAGGTTACTCTGCAAGGTCATCCCCACATCCTGCCATTACTATTGAAGTGCGAAAGAAGCTCAGGAAAGTCCGAGTGAAGCTTGACTGGGACAGAGGAACTCTGTCTTTCTTAGATGCTGACGCAAAAACACACATACACACTTTCAGAGAAAAGTTCACTGAGAGTCTGTTTCCATTCATTGGCCCTAAGGATAGACTAAAGATATTATCTTCAATAGTCGTTGTGAACAGAGCAGTTAGAGATTAAGATTTTTTTCTCGAGATTAAACCTCTGAAGAGTTTTTATGGAGATATTTTGAGTGAAAACTGTTTGTAAATGATGAATTATACCCACAAACCTGTATAAAGATCCACACATGCCAACGTTTTAGCACATGCAAAACTAAGGACCTCTGTGCCGACCGCCGTCAGCTTGTATAACAGCAGTGGAAGCCTTTGTTCAACATGGACGCTAACTTTCCCCACAGTGGCGGTGACACCACCACACCCAGGACTGTTATTGGATTCATTCATACTACACTACATTCAGACTGTTACACTGTCACATGTCTTTTTCTACTTCATGTCACATTTCTACATCAATGTTTGTTTCTATTCACTGCTGAACTGTCACTTCTTTGCTGTATATATTACTCTGGTGTTACCATGTCACTTTGATTTGACTCTTACTGCACAGCATATCTGGATGTCCTGTTCTGACCATTAATGTGTGTCATTCATTGTTGATTAAATTTGGGGTTCTTTTAAGGATGGGCTCTTTTGATGACTCCGATATAACAATCTGCACACAGACATCAATGCTTAAAGTTTGTGTAAAGCAATAAAAAAAGTATTTCATGTTTGTTATACAACAGTTATTAACTGAAACTAAAGTAATTAAAACAATGCTAGTTTGATAAATCAAGTCTTAAAGTAACCTCTGCTCTGTTAATATGCATTCTTGTATGTTCTTGCTTTCTGGCACACACATTGAACGTCATCTTTAGCGGTCAAGTTACTGTCCCAATACACAAGTTCGCATTTTACCAAGAACGGTTAACATTTCCGAAAGTTTTCTCGACACGGCTGTTTTTCGAAGGATGCATCGGTTGGTGACTTGCGTGAAATTCTGAGTGGAGATATCCCAGCATGCAGTTCGGTATCAGCTGGGCAGCCTCCTCCTCCGCCTCTCGGTAAAGCATACCAATCGTAGCTACAATTAATGCCCAGTTCATCTTTTTCCTTTAATTCTGATTTACAAACTCTCATTTACTGCTCTTGTTATCTTAACATCCACCAACCAGTAAACCCCACAAATTAAAAATGACGGTTGGTTTATTATATATGGCCGACAAACCAGCCTTGTGAGGATTAAACCACAGAGGGAAAAAAGACAAATGTTAAATCAGTATTGAGCAACTGTCCTTGTTATTGTTTTTAAACAGTTACTTCATTATTGATGTACATCAGCAATCGGATGCACTTGTTGAGTGGTTTACTGTACATCCAACAGGAAACCCTTTGGTACGCCTCAGAATGCTTTGCTCTGCTGAGGCGGGTCATGCAATACCCGAAAGAATGCATCGTCCATCCCAAAACAGTCAGTTGTGTTTTTATGAACTTTTGAGCTTGCAAGAAAGCTCTTCCAAGAACAACTTCTAAGAACAACTCTACGAGAACCCAAGTCTGTTCTTAAGCGTTCTCGATATTGAGAAACGGCCAACAACTGCTACAACACCTCCACAGACTGGCACAGGAATAAGTTCTAAAACCCAAAAGTGAGACGCTATGGTGCCCCGTGTGAGGCCGTACAAACCAACATGTTGGTGCCCTGTGTGAGGCCCTTAATGAACCACCTTTGTTGCATTGTTTATATACAGTCATCCACATTTTTTATCCTTAAAAGGGATTCTCTTTTCTTTGGGAGATTGTTTTTATACCTTAGTGGATTATGTTAGTCGTCTATAATGTGCAGTTTACACTGTTTCATTTTGTAATTTAATGTAAAGTTTTTCTCAAGACAGTTTACTGAGTAACATATAATTACTTATGAGTGTCACGCCATCCACCTCTGCCAGTGGTTAGTGGCAGCTCTCTCCCTCTTTCTCTTTTTTCTCTCTCTCTTTGCTCTTAGGAGTGCGTGCACTCGGCTGGTGGTGTAAGGACGATCAGGTATGGCTAATTGCTGATCAGCGGATGAGACGCAGCTGAGCGGAGTTAGTGGCTGCAGCAGTTTGCATTTAAGGAGCCTCCAGCCTGCTGTCCAGTGCCGGACTGTGTTCAGTAACAGTTAGTATTTCGATCGCTGCACATGCCTTGCTTCTACGCTTTGCTGTTCAACTCCTAATAACCTGTTCTTCTGTGCAGTTGAATCCCCTGCAGCCACGGAGCTCTTCTACTCTGTCGACTTCACTCACAGCACGGAGCTACTCTGCATACACCTTGGATTCGTCACGACAGGTCTTCGGCAGTTCAGACACCACCAGCCTTGCTTCCCCCTCCTTTAGTTTATCTCAGCTAAGTGTTAGCTTTTTAGATGTACTACTCGACTCGCGTTTTGAGTCAGTTGTTTTGCCTCTGCTTTGTTTGTAGCATTAGCTTAACTCATGTTAGCACGACGCTTTAGTTTATCTTCGGCTGTTAGTCGCTCTTTGTTTTCGTCAGTTAGTTTGTTATTCCTCGCCTGTTTTATAGGGTTGAGCGTCCTCAGTTGTGGTGTTTATTTTGTGTTTGTAAATAAATTTATTATTTTGTAATTCGGTCCTCCGTGTCTCTCTGTTCTGCACTTGAGACTCAACACGTCCCGTAACAATGAGCACACAACACAGGTAATGATTATTAGATAGATGTGCAGATCTACAGAAGTGAGTGCTGGAAAGTTTTGCATTGGATGAAAGCCAGTTGTGTACACAAGTGCACTGAGTTGGGAGTGGCCAGCAGGCAGGGTGGAGCCGAGGCAGGGTTAGTGTAAAATTACTAAGACGAGGCAGGTGTAGACTGTGACAGTCAGTTCAGCAACCAAAGAGGAAAACTATAACTCTGCTACGACAAACTGCTGACTCTACAGACACTGAAGGTAGGTATAACAACAGGAACCAAAACTTTATGTTGTCAGACAGATTATCCCAGAAATCAGTGAAGCTCTGATGGGGAAAAATAAAAATCATAAAAAGGGCTTTTTCATAATGAAGCTGTACGTGCCTGTTTTCAAATGCCAACCTTTAGTTGTATATAAAGCCACTATTTTTACTGTCAATAGTTTACAGGAAATGTTAACGTAATGAATCTTACATCAAGTGTATTTGGAGCTTACTGTGAGAACTCTTTCTAAAAACACATTTTGAGTCAAAGGTTTTTATTGAACTCTCATCCTGAACTATGAAACAAACAGGATTCAAAGACAAAAGTACATGTTAGCAAACAGAGCCGTAGCCACCATTGAGGACACCGAGGTTATATCCTCTGTATTTTTTTCCCTTAAGTTTCGTTTCATGAAAACCGAAAGTAAACACGGTCGCAACGTCACTGCTGGTCTGTTTTTAGAACAGCATTTAATGTAGTGGTAAGAGGCTGAATAGCAAAGTTTGTGAAGAAGGAAGAGGTGTAGTCATTGACTTTATGTTTGTTGTGTTTTCAGCTGTACTCTGGGACTAAATGGCTTCCAAATTGAAGGAGGATCTCTCCTGTACAGTTTGTCATGAAGTCTTCAGAGAGCCTGTTCTTCTGTCATGTACACACAGCTTCTGTAGAGACTGTCTGCAGAACTGGTGGAGACAGAAACCATCACGTGAGTGTCCAGTTTGTCACACAGTTTCTTCACAGACTTCTCCACCTTTAAACCGGGTCCTGAAGAACCTGTGTGACACCTTCTTGTTGGAGCGAGATCAGACATCTTCAGAGGATTCCTGCTCTTTACACTCGGAGAAACTCAAACTGTTCTGCTTGGACCATCAGCAGCCGGTGTGTCTGGTCTGCAGGGATTCAGAAACACACACCAACCACACGTTCAGACCCATTGATGAAGCAGCAGGACAACACAAGAAGAAACTTCAGGAACATCTGGAGCCTCTAAAGGAGAAAATAAGGCGTTTAAAACTAGTTCAAGCGAAGTTTGATCAAACAGTAGACCATATTAAGGTTCAGGCCCGGCACACAGAGGGGCAGATTAAGGAGGAGTTTAAGAAGCTTCAGCAGTTTCTGAAACAGGAAGAGGAAGCGAGGCTGTGTGCGCTGAGGGAGGAAGAGGAGGAGAAGAGTCAGAGGATGAAGGAGGAGATGGAGGCTCTGAGCAGAGAGATAGATGCTCTCTCAGAAACAGTCAGAGCCACAGAGGAGGAGCTGAGAGCTGAAGACGCCTCATTCTTGAGAAACTACAAGGCTGCAGTGCAAAGAGTCCAGCAGCTCCACATACTGGAGGATCCAAAGCTGCCCCCAGGAGCTCTGATAGACCAGGCCAAACATCTGGGCAACCTGAGCTTCAACATCTGGAACAAGATGAAGGACATGGTCTCCTACTGTCCTGTGATTCTGGATCCAAACTCTGCGAATCCATACCTCATCCTGTCTGATGATCTGACCAGTGTGAGACTTGGAGAGGAGAGGCAGCTTCCTGATAATCCAGAGAGGTTTGATTTTCTTGCCACTGTCCTGGGCTCAGAGGGTTTTAAGTCAGGGATTCACAGATGGTATGTTGAGGTTGGAGACAGTAAAGGCTGGGCACTGGGTGTGATAACAGAATCTTTCAACAGAAAGGGAGGTAACCAAAGTGGACATTGGAGAATAGGGTTCAGTTTGGATGATGGTTACTCTGCAAGGTCATCCCCACATCCTGCCATCGCTATTGGAGTGCGAAAGAAGCTCGAGAAAGTCAAAGTGAAGCTGGACTGGGACAGAGGAACTCTGTCTTTCTTTGATGCTGTTGATAAAACACACATACACACTTTCAGAAAAACATTCACTGAGAGTCTGTTTCCATTCATTAACACCCAAGATAAACTGAAAATATTATCTTCAACAGTGTGAACGGAGCAGTTAGAGATTAGGATGATTACACGTATTGTGTTGTTGTCTCGAGATTAAACCTCTGAAGGGTTTTTATGGAGATATTTTGAGTGAAATTTGTTGTAAATGATGAATTATACCCACAAACCTGTATAAAGATCCACACATGCCACCGTCAGCTTGTATAACAGCAGTGGGAGCCTTTGTTCAACATGGACGCTAACTTTCCCCACAGTGGCGGTGACACCACCACACCCAGGACTCTTATTGGATTCATTCATACTACACTACACTGCATTCAGACTGTTACACTGTCACATGTCTTATTCTACTTCATGTCACATTTCTACATCAATGTTTGTTTCTATTCACTGCTGAACTGTCACTTATTTGCTGTATATATTACTCTACTGTTACCATGTCACTTCGATTTGACTCTTACTGCACAACATATCTGGATGTCCCGTTCTGACCATTAATGTGTGTCAGTCATTGTTGATGTATGTTGTTTTGTATCTTTTTGATTTTGTCCTGAACTGTTTCAACACTTAAATTTGAGGTTCATTTAAGGATGAGCTCTTTTGATGCCTACGATATAACAATCTGCACACAGACATCAATGCTTAAAGTTTGTGTAAAACAATGAAAAAAGTATTTCATGTTTGCTATACAACAGTTATTCACTGAGACTAAAGTAAATAAAACAATACTAGTTTGATAAATCAAGTCTTAAAGGAACCTTTGCTGTGTTAATATGCATTCTTGTATGTTCTTGCTTTCTGGCATACCCATTTAACGTCATCTTTAACGGTCAAGTTACTGTCCCAATACACAAGTTCGCATTTTGCCAAGAATGGTTAAAATTTTCGAAAGTGTTCTTGACACGGCCCTTTTTCCAAGGATGCATCGGTTGGTGACTTGCATGAAATTCTGAGTGGAGATATCCCAGCATGCAGTTCGGTGTCAGCTGGGCAGCCTCCTCCTCCGCCTCTTGGTAAAACATACCAATCGTAGCTACAATTAATGCCCGGTTCATCTTTTTCCTTTAATTCTGATTTACAAACTCTGATTTGATGCTTTTGTTATCTTAACATCCACCAACCATCAAACCCCACAAATTAAAAATGACAGTTGGCTAATTATATATAGCCGACAAACCAGGCTCGTGAGGATTAATGCACTTCACTCACTCTTTGCCAGATTGTCTTAGCTCCCATGCCTAACTCTCCAGCACTTATTCCCGGATTGCCTACCTGTTATCGACCCGACCTGCCTCCAACCATCGTCTCTTGTCTCAGCCCCTGTAAACCTACTGGCCTTCTGTTTATGACCACGAGTATTGCCTGCCTGTTCCCTGTTCCTTGTCTGCCTGTGGCTGGTTGGCGTTTGGACTGTTCCGACTCAACCAGAAAGACTCAACAGATCAGCTTTGCCTCTCCAGCTCACTTCTTCTGGTCTGTTGTCTACATACGTAACCTGATAAATAAAGACCGTTTAAAAAGGAAAACACTGGTTCATTTGTGCTGCAATTGGGTTCACCCCATACCCGTTACAGTACAATCTGGCCAGCTATGGACCCAGCACACTCACCACTTAGTCTCCTCGAGACGATTGAGGGCGTCCTGCAGCTGCAGAGACCCATGGACATGTGCTAGCAGCTTTAGCCGAACAAATGCAACAGCTAGCAGCCTGCATATCCCAGCTTTCTCCATCTGCTGTCTCTGCTTTCTCTCCTGGAGAATCGGCTTTTACTCCTACACCTGTATCGGTCTCTTCACTGCCCAGGGATGCTCCTGAGCCTTGGGTGGGAACCCTGGAGCGTTACAACGGTGACCGACAGACTTTTCTCACCAACTGATCTCTTCTGTTCACCCTGCAGCCCCGCACCTTTGCCACGGAACCAGCAAAGGTAGCATTTGTCATCAGTCATCTGACAGGCAGAGCTCGACTGTGGGGAACAGCTGAGTGGGAGAGACGGTCTCCAGCCTGTGCCTGCTTTGACTCTTTTGCTGCTGAGCTTCGCAAGATTTTTGGGTTCGAGAATTGTGGTTCTGAGTCAACAAGGGGACTGATGGAATTGAAGCAAGGCACGCAAACGGTGGCTGATTATTCTATTGATTTCCGCACCAGAACCAGCCAAAGCAGTTGGAACAGTCCAGCCCTCTGTGAGGCCTTCCTCCACGGTTTGGCTGACTACATGAAAGATGAACTGATCTCACATGACACCCCCATCACCTTGGACGGGGTGATTGAATTGGCCATCCGCATTGACTTACGCATCCAGGCCCGTCAATGAGAGAAGCGCCAAGGGGGGGCCCAACGCTCTCTTCCACCTCGCTCCCGTGGGGGTGCTACTGCAGCCAACTCCACCCCACTGCATCAGCAGGTTGAGGATCCTGAACCCATGCAGTTGGGTCGCACCTCCCTCTCTCTGGAGGAGAGGGAGCGCCGCCGCAGGTCCAACCTCTACCTCTATTGTGGAGCAGCGGGACACTACATCTCCAACTGTCCAGTAAAAGCCAGAGCTCACCAGTTGTAGGGGGGACCCTGGTGAGCTCAACTGCCTTGTTACCTCCCCAGACTCAGAGACCTCTGCTCCAAGGCCGTCTTCTTCTTCCAGATGGCTCCCACTTGGCTATCTTCATTGACTCTGGGGCAGATGCCAGTATCATTAATGAGGAGGTGGTCCTTCAGCTGGGGCTCAAGAGGGTCCTTTTGCCTCGTCTGGTTCCTGCTAGAGCCTTAGATGGACACATATTGGGTACGGTCACTCATCAGACCTCTCCTGTCCACTTACTGCTTTCTGGTAATCATCATGAGACCTTCCACTTTCACATCCTAAACTCTTCTCACCTGCCTCTGATCCTGGGGTTTCCGTGGCTCCGTCTTCACAACCCTCACATTGACACGGGGGCCGCTCTGGAGTGGAGCTCTTCCTGTCATCAAAGGTGCCAGCAGCATGCCTCAGCTCCGTTTCACCCCTCCAGCTCCAACTCCAGTTCTTCACCTGACCTCTCAGGGGTGCCACCTGAGAACCATGACTTTCGCCAGGCCTTCAGTAAAGCCAGAGCCACATCTCTGCCCCCACATCGCCCCTATGATTGTGCCATAGATCTTCTGCCTGGTACCTCACCTCCCAAGGGGCGTCTGTACTCTCTCTCTGAGCCCGAGAGAGAGGTCATAGAGACTTACATCAATGAATCCCTGGCCGCTGGTATCATTCGTCCTTCTTCATCTCCTGCTGGAGCAGGTTTTTTCTTTGTCAAGAAGAAGGACAAGACATTAAGACCCTGCATCGACAACAGAGGACTGAATGATATTACCATAAAAAACCGTTACCCACTGCCACTCATCTCCACTGCCTTCGAACTGCTCCAGGGGGCTACCATTTTTTCCAAACTTGACCTGCGCAACGCCTACCACCTCGTCCGCATCAGAGAGGGAGATGAGTGGAAGACGGCATTCAACACCCCAACTGGACATTACGAGTATCTTGTGATGCCGTTTGGCCTGACCAATGCTCCTGCTGTCTTCCAGGCAATGATTAATGATGTGCTCAGGGACATGCTCAATCGATATGTAATGAATCTTACATCGAGTGTATTTGGAGCTTACTGTGAGAACTCTTTCTAAAAACAGATTTTGAGTCAAAGGTTTTTATTGAACTCTCATCCTGTACTATGAAACAAAAAGGATTCAGAGAATAAAGTACATGTTAGCAAACAGGGCCGTAGCCACCATTGAGGACACCGAGGTTATATCCTCTATTTTTTTCCTCGTTTCATGAAAACCGAAAGTAAACACGGTCGCAACGTCACTGCTGGTCTATTTTTAGAAGAGCATTTAAATGAATCAGGGCAAAGATGCAATGTAATGGTAAGAGGCTGAATAGCAAAGTTTGTGATGAAGGGAGAGGTGTGGTCATTGACTTTGTTTATTGTGTTTTCAGCTGTACTCTGGGACTAAATGGCTTCCAAATTGAAGGAGGATCTCTCCTGTACAGTTTGTCATGAAGTCTTCAGAGAGCCTGTTCTTCCGTCATGTACACACAGCTTCTGTAGAGACTGTCTGCAGAACTGGTGGAGACAGAAAGCATCACGTGAGTGTCCAGTTTGTAAGACAGTTTCTTCACAGACTTCTCCACCTTTAAACCGGGTCCTGAAGAACCTGTGTGACACCTTCTTGTTGGAGCGAGATCAGACATCTTCAGAGGATTCCTGCCCTTTACACTTGGAGAAACTCAAACTGTTCTGCTTGGACCATCAGCAGCCGGTGTGTCTGGTCTGCAGGGATTCAGAAACACACACCAACCACACGTTCAGACCCATCGATGAAGCAGCAGGACAACACAAGAAGAAACTTCAGGAACATCTGGAGCCTCTAAAGGAGAAAATAAGGCCTTCAGCTGCAGCTGCCTTCAAAACCCTCAAGGATCGATTCCCCTCATCACCCATCCTCCTGATGCCTGACTCTGAACGACAGTTTGTGGTCGAGGTGGATGTTGGGGTGGGGGCTGTCCTGTCTCAGCGCTCTGATACTGACAATAAGCTCCATCCCTGCGCCTTCTTCTCTCGATGCCTGTCCTCTGCCGAGAGAAATTATGACATTGGCGACAGGGAACTGTTGGCGGTGAAGATGGCTCTAGAGGAGTGGCGCCATTGGTTGGAGGGCACCAAGGAGCCTTTTCTTGTATGGACAGACCACAAGAACTTGGAATATATACTCTCCGCTAAGAGACTCAATTCTCGTCAGGCCCGCTGGTCTCTGTTTTTTGCCCGTTTCAAAATCACCCTCTCCTACCGTTCAGTCACACACCTCATCAGTCTAACAGCTCTCACCTGCTGCTCAGCCACACACCTCAACAGTCAAACTGCTCTCACCTGCTCATCATCTCCAATCAAGCCAGTATATATGCAGCTTCACTTCACTCACTCTCTGCCAGCTTGTCTTAGCTCCCATGCCTAACTCTCCAGCACTTATTCCCGGATTGCCTACCTGTTATTGACCCGACCTGCCTCCGACCATCGTCATCGTAAACCTACTAGCCTTCTGTTTATGACCACGAGTATTGCCTGCCTGTTCCCTGTTCCTTGTCTGCCTGTGGCTAGTGGGCGTTTGGACTGTTCCTACTCAACCAGAAAGACTCAACAGATCAGCTTCGCCTCTCCAGCTCACTTCTTCTGGTCTGTTGTCTACATACGTGAACCTGATCAATAAAGACTGTTTAAAAAGGAAAACACTGGTTCTTTTGTGCTGCAATTGGGTTCACTCCATACTCGTTACAGTTGCATTGTTTATATACAGTAATCCATACTTTTAATCCTTAAAAAGGGATTCTCTTTGCTTTGGGAGATTAATTTTTTTTTGTTGCTGAAGAAAAGCTGACATCAAGTGGTGTGTTAGTTCCATAGTTGCGTGTTGATGAGTATTTTTTTGTGCACTTTTCATTGTTTAAGACAACAAGTTAGCCATCTGTTCAGCTAAAAGGTTAACCTGACAAATGTTGCATTGCCAGCTGCCTAAGAGGAGTGACTTTCCCCAATCCTGAGAGGACTTGAGGTGTGAATGCTTGAGCCTAGCTTTCCAGCACTCACCCCTGTAACTGCAGTGACCTGGTTTGGAATCTAATCAAACTGAACCTCCTGCTGACTTTTTAGCAGAGCAGATTCACTAACATTAATCTACGAGGATTTCTGTTTTACCACATTTAATGGGTACCAAGACCCTATGTGGGCCAGGAGCTGAGCCAGGTCCCTGGAGGATGGAGACAGACATGTTGAAAACCTTAGGACTTCTGAGTCTTCAGACCACTCAGGCATTTCTCACCAGCCTGTAACTCATGGTATGCGGACCAGACAGTCTCAATGCCTCCATGAGGACACTCGCACGAAAAGGACAGGGCCCCTGGGCACTCGTTCTCATCCTTTCAGAGCTGAGACCTTCCGGGCTGAGCTGCTGTCATCTTGGCCTGTGATTTTACTCTTAGGGCTTTCACTTATAATTGCTTAGGAACACACAATACAGGTGTTGATTATTTGAGAGATGTGCAGATCTACAGAAGTGAGTGCTGGAAAGTTTTGCATTGGATGAAAGCCAGTTGTGTGCACAGGTGCACTGAGTTGGGAGTGGCCGGCAGGCAGGGTGGAGCCGAGGCAGGGTGAGTGGAAAATTACTGAGATGAGGCAGGTGTAGACTGTGACAGTCAGTTCAGCAACCAAAGAGGAAAACTATAACTCTGCTATGACAAACTGCTGACTCTACAGACACTGAAGGTAGGTATAACAACAGGAACCAAAGCTTTATGTTGTCAGACAGATTATCCCAGAAATCAGTGAAGCTCTGATGGGGAAGGGGGGGAAATCATAAAAAGGGCTTTGTCCTAATGAAGCTGTACATGCCTGTTTTCAAATGCCAACCTTTAGTTGTATATAAAGTCCCTATTTTTCACTGTCAATAGTTTACAGGAAATGTTAATGTAATGAATCTTACATCAAGTGTATTTGGAGCTTACTGTGAGAACTCTTTCTAAAAACAGATTTTGAGTCAAAGGTTTTATTGAACTCTCACCCTGTACTATGAAACAAACAGGATTCAGAGAAAAAAGTACATGTTAGCAAACAGGACCGTAGCCACCATTGAGGACACCAAGGTTATATCCTCTCTATTTTTTTCCTTAAGTTTTGTTTTAATGAAAACCGAAAGTAAACATGTTCGCAACTTCACTGCTGGTCTGTTTTTAGAACGGCATTTAAATGAATCAGGACAAAGATGCAATGTAGTGGTAAGAGGCTGAATAGCAAAGTTTGTGATGAAGGGAGAGGTGTGGTCATTGACTTTATGTTTGTTGTTTTCAGCTGTACTCTGGGACTAAATGGCTTCCAAATTGAAGGAGGATCTCTCCTGTACAGTTTGTCATGAAGTCTTCAGAGAGCCTGTTCTACTGTCATGTACACACAGCTTCTGTAGAGACTGTCTGCAGAACTGGTGGAGACAGAAAGCATCACGCGAGTGTCCAGTTTGTAAGACAGTTTCTTCACAGACTTCTCCACCTTTAAACCGGGTCCTGAAGAACCTGTGTGACACCTTCTTGTTGGAGCGAGATCAGACATCTTCAGAGGATTCCTGCTCTTTGCACTCGGAGAAACTCAAACTGTTCTGTTTGGACCATCAGCAGCCGGTGTGTCTGGTCTGCAGGGATTCAGAAACACACACCAACCACACGTTCAGACCCACTGATGAAGCAGCAGGACAACACAAGAAGAAACTTCAGGAACATCTGGAGCCTCTAAAGGAGAAAATAAGGCGTTTAAAACTAGTTCAAGCGAAGTTTGATCAAACAGTAGACCATATTAAGGTCCAGGCCCGGCACACAGAGGGGCAGATTAAGAAGGAGTTTAAGAAGCTTCAGCAGTTTCTAAAACAGGAAGAGGAGGCGAGGCTGTGTGCGCTGAGGGAGGAAGAGGAGGAGAAGAGTCAGAGGATGAAGGAGGAGATGGAGGCTCTGAGCAGAGAGATAGATGCTCTCTCAGAAACAGTCAGAGCCACAGAGGAGGAGCTGAGAGCTGAAGACGCCTCATTCTTGAGAAACTACAAGGCTGCAGTGCAAAGAGTCCAGCAGCGCCACATACTGGAGGATCCAAAACTTCCCCCAGGAGCTCTGATAGACCAGGCCAAACATCTGGGCAACCTGAGCTTCAACATCTGGAACAAGATGAAGGACATGGTCTCCTACTGTCCTGTGATTCTGGATCCAAACTCTGCTAATCCATACCTCATCCTGTCTGATGATCTGACGAGTGTCAGATGGGTAAAGGAACAGAAGCTTCCTGATAATCCAGAGAGGTTTTCTTTTGTTTTCTTTGTACTGGGCTCACAGGGTTTTAACTCAGGGATTCACAGCTGGGATGTTGAGGTTGGAGACAGTAAAGGCTGGACACTGGGTGTGATAACAGAATCTTTCCACAGAAAGGGAGGTAAACAAAGTGGACATTGGAGAATAGGGTTCAGTGACCAAGGTTACTCTGCAAGGTCATCCCCACATCCTGCCTTTACTATTTTAGTGCGAAAGAAGCTCAAGAAAGTCCGAGTGAAGCTGGACTGGGACAGAGGAACTCTGTCTTTCATTGATGCTGTTGATAAAACACACATACACACTTTCAGAGAAAAGTTCACTGAGAGTCTGTTTCCATTCATTAACCCCCAAGATAAACTGAAGATATTACCTTCAACAGTCAGTGTGAACAGAGCAGTTTGAGATTAGGATGATTAAACGTATTGTGTTGTTTTCTCGAGATTAAACCTCTGAAGAGTTTTTATGGAGATATTGATGATGATGAATTATACCCACAAACCTGCATAAAAATCTACACATGCCAACGTTTTAGCACATGCAAAACTAAGGACCTCTGTGCCGACCACTGTCAGCTTGTATAACAGCAGTGGAAGCCTTTGTTCAACATGGACGCTAACTTTCCCCACAGTGGCGGTGACACCACCACACCCAGGACTGTTATTGGATTCATACTACACTACATTCAGACTGTTACACTGTCACATGTCTTATTCTACTTCATGTCACATTTCTACATCAATGTTTGTTTCTATTCACTGCTGAACTGTCACTTCTTTGCTGTATATATTACTTGATTTGACCCTTACTGCACAACATATCTGGATGTCCTGTTCTGACCATTAATGTGTGTCATTCATTGTTGATGTATTTCATCTTGTATCATCTTATTTTTGCCATGTACAGCTTCAACATTTACATTTGGGGTTTGTTTCAGGATGAGCTCTTTTGATGACAATGATTAAAAGATCAACCCACAGATCTGTGAATGTTTAAAGTTTGTGAAAAGCAATAAAACAAGTATTTTAAGTTTGTAATACTAAAGTTAAACCCAAAAGAAAAAAAAAAAAAAAAAAATCATACTGAATCTGCAAAACCAGTTCAACAGCCCCAGAAAACTACAAAAAGAAAAATCTGTGCAATCTAAAGAGCTCCAGGCCTGAATTTAGTTTTGACTCTGCTTTGTTTCTTATTTAGTGTTATGTTTCTTCCAAAGTGAATTATTTCAGCTGTTGCAGGTTGTTTGCCCAACACAGTTGTAATAGGTAGTGTTTTAAACCCAAAAGCTGCACACACAATATAATTAAAGGGGACATGTTATGAAAAATCCACTTTTACAGAGTTTGAGCATATATTTGGGTAACCTACCGACACACATGTAAAATAAATCCATCCAGTCCTTTGTTTGTGGTCTGCTTAAGTCTTACCACACACAGAAAAACACTCAGTTTTAAAATGTTCTCAGTTTGTGACATCACAAGTTGGATTCTGGTAACAAAATCCCCTCCCCTGGTGTCTCCACCCATGGACTCCACCTCCAGTCTAGAGCAACACTATTGCACAGGTCCGCCATTTTTATTGTCTCCACAGAGGAGTGATGTCTACTGGGAAAACTCAGGGGGCGTGGCTTATTGTATTTAAAGAGACACACACGAAAACGGAGCGTTCAGAGAGAGCTGGTTTCTACAGGGTCACAAACCTCCTCTGCTGCTTGATTCATGTGATATTTGGACCAAAGCTCAGAAACACGGAGGGCTGTTTGAAAAGATGAAAAGGGGTATAACATGTCCTCTTAAAAGGCTTTACTTCCTTCTAGTGCAAGGTGAGACAGAAAAACGTGACTGTTTCTTCCTGAACAGTCACGAACAAACAAACGAATGTGTGAGGCTCAAAAAGTGTCCCAAAAAAAAAACGCTAACACACAACAGATCAAACTCCAGATAACAGTACCTTGTAACAGACGGCTCAGGACGCAGACGAGGCAGCACGGCTGGCAACAGGTAAGCAGTCCGTAAAAGCAAACTTTCCAAGAGGGCGAAGACAGAAGACGAGTCAGAAGCTAGCAGAGTCGAAACCGTGTAATCAATCCAGTAAGTTTTGCTGGAACGTCTTGCATGGGGCGGAAGAATGACCTGGCGGCGTCTGGGTGAGCAGGAAAGGCTTAAATAGTGGCTTGACTGTAGATGAGAGGCAGGTGAGTGCACAGGTGAGTTGAGTCGGCTGATTGGTGGGCAAGGCTGGCAGGGTGAGTGGAAAAGAACTGACTGAACGCAGACAGGTGAGCAGAGGAACAGAACTGTGACATGTGACAAGAGATTCATCCCACTCAACTCTCTGTACGTTTCACATGTGATACATGAACTGTGAAGTGAATGAGCACCAGTCATCTGGAGTGTTTCGCCCCGTTTAACATTCAGTGACGAGTCCAGAGAGATTCATAAATAGTCTTTTTAGATAAAGGGGGAAAATTCAGTGAAACTCGACGTCAGCAGGATGCTAACTTCCCCGATGGATCTCCATTGAAATCCTAAAATGATGTCAAAATGAGTCATCTGTAATCAGGCCATTAAAAAACAAATCTTAGACAATGAAGTTTTCACTTTTATTGACATTTCATCGTAAACGGAACATGGTGTTATTGATATATAATTGGCGTGGGACAGAAAAAAACAAAACATAGAAAAAGAAAAATCTTCTCTCTTCCAGTCATGTCAGTGTTTTAAAGAATCAAAGTCGTCAGAAACTTGAATCACAGAATAATCTTCAAGTAAACAACGTAAACATGCCTATCCAACATAAGCATCGTCGTAAAAATGGTGTGCAAAGGATGAAGACTTTTATCTTAAATAAGAGGGAGAAATAAAAATAGAAAAATGTTTCAAAAGCTCCTGTTGTTCTTTTTATTTACATCAGCTGATATTTGATATCCGACTGAAAAGGACTACATGAGAACTCTATATATATAAAATAAAAAAAACGGTGCATCATTTTGCATGTAAAGAGGTGAGCCAAGGTCAGATTTTTTTCATTTTGATTTTATAATCAACCCAGTTAGTCAAAAAACCCAAAAACCAAACAGAAATCTGAAGGTATTTACAGAAACATCTTGGTTTTCTTCTTAAGAAAAACAAACACAATTGAATCTCTCTTAAAGCTATATCTGATAAAATCTCCCTAAAAGCAGTAGTAGTAGTAGTTGTGGTGATATTATCCAAAGAACTTTTATATATTTTGTTACTTAAAAAGTCTTCCCAGACTACCTTTGATATGTTTTTATTCTCCTACGTATATATATAGTTTTTTTTTTTTAAGAAAAGAGAAAAGTTAGAAACTAAAGGCAACAACAGGCAAGTTAAAGGAAGACTTAGCCACGTGACGCCACTCTCCAAACTCACAGTTTGTACGAGGTGGGTTTGTTCTCTGCACGTACGACGCCTCCTTAAGCTCCGACTATTTCACTTATAAAAGATTTTTCTGAAGGAACACGTGAGACAGCGTGTGGACCAAAAGAACCACGAAAAACAAACCTGTGGACACTTTTTAAAGATGATTAAATTGGTCAACTTGCTTTCATCTTTTCTCTCAAATGACCTCTTGTTTTTTTTTTATGACAGAGTGTAAAGGGCCACGTTTGAGATACTGTTGTAATACTACGAGAATAAAGTCCCACTTTGATCTATTGTCGTGTTCCGTCACAGGCTCCTCCCAGTCTGTATGAAACATGGACGTCGGTCCGAAACAGTGTGTGAGGCAGCTGAGCACGCACCTTGTGTGCCAACAAAGACAGGCTTTATTGATATCAGATTAACTTCTTGTACGAGGTTGTAAACATGTTCAATCCTGCTGTAAAAAAAGACCTGTGGGGCTTTTGGCGCCAGCCTCAAGTGGACACTCGAGGAACTGCAGTTTTTTGCATATCGGCCTCACATTTCAACCCAGGAGGTTATTCTCGTATTATTACAACTTTTCTTTCTTTCTTTTTTTTTTTTAAGTGGCCCTGATTCTCCGGCATATTTTTTTCCCCCCTTGTTTGGAAGTGGCGATATCAGATCACTAAGTCTACCTTTAAAGGCAACTCACTGTTGTCCAAAGCCACCAGAACACCACCAGACCTCGGACAAAATGACCCCGAGCTGAAGAAATCTACGAGCCGTCAGAGATGGTGGTTGTTTGAACGCGTCCGCCTGCCACCGCCCTTCCTTTGACTTTCACATTTAAAAGAACGCCAACATGATAGATGCACGTGAAGCGGTCAGAAAAGGACCGTGAGAGCGAGGACAAAGAGGGCGGAGCTGTGGCAGGTGTGGACAGTATAAATCCAACAGTGTGAAGGAGGTCCCCTTCAGTGGCAGTTTGTCCCAGGTCTGCGTACAATAACCATAAAAGAGGCAGATTTTCAGAGGACCCTTTTCCCCTCTGAGGCAAAAAATGAATAAATATGTTTCAAACAGAAGAGCAGTGGACGAGAGTGTCCAGCAAATACTTTGAAAAAACCTCATGTACATATATTTTGTCCGTATGTGTAAGTAGCATGAATAAGCTAACGATAAATCACCACAGTACGTTTTCTTCAAGTACCTTCTTCCATCTCCACAAACAGACATCTGCTGAATACACTGTACTTTTGTAAACTGCTATTCTGCCGTAAATCTCAGTAAATATATACACACTTTCAGACCTCACGGGACACACGGGGCTCATGTGATGGGCAAATAAGAGTGATGTAAAGGTTGTTTTACCTGCTCACCAGCCCCGTGTTTATATCCAACACATTACCGTCTATCATTAAAAGTTTACTCTTCGTATTTTCAAACTTTCAGGTCTTCATTTCTGACGGGTAAAAGAAGTTCTGTGATTGCAGAAGTGGATTGCTTCAGCCGAGAGCTGCAAAAGATTGTACCAGGCCTATTTTTTCTGTGACATCACCAAAACGTTAGAGCAGAGTCAGGTGACGTTTGTATGAAACAAAAGGACACAGCTTCATGACTGAGGTTCGTATTCATGATCCTGAAGGTGAGAGCGCCGGCGTAGCGCCCCACCTGTACTGTAAACATTGTTTTGTCTTTTATTTGGCTTAAAAATGAAACATCGATGTAAATTTTACAAAAGTGGTCGGCTAATAAAATACTAAAAAATGTTGGTCTCACTCCTCACTGGATGCGAGGGTGCTCATCTGGTGGTTTGAGGGAAGGTAACAGTGTAGTAAGTGTGTCCGAGCCAACGCGTTGACAACAATGAGATCGATGTTTTTTGTTTCTTAAAGGTCACACGTGATCCTGCTGTGAGACAACCTTTCCTCTGCTCTCTTTAACGCCACCAGACTCAGATGGTCGTCCACTCCTGACTTGTTTTGCGGCTGCCGGTTGAAGCAACACCTTCGAGAAATGTCCAAAACATTTTGCACCTTTTTTTATCGTTTAGACCCCTGTAGAACGTCTGGCCACTCAACAAGCCGTCCTCCACATATTTTCCCCTCGTCACTGAAACCTGATGAGGACGATATATGAGAGTCATTCATTGTCAAATAGACGTGTAGGCAGCAGGAGCCTTGACTGAAAAAAAACAATACAAAAAACGACCTGAACATGTTGAGCTGTAAAAAAAATGAGTCTGAGGAACTGCATGAGATGTGGAGGTTTTTCTCTCTTAACTTGTACTGCTGAAGTGCCGTGAAGCAAGGCACTTAATCCAAGATTACATCAGTGCAGCGACTCCAACGCCTGCATATCAAACCAAAGACAAGTAGTGACCGTGAAGAAAAGTAATCCTGTATGGACGTCATTTTCACCGTCGACCTCCCGTCTGTCAACAACTGTGAAAACAGTGAAATGAATCTGAACGTGTGTGTGGTGTAATGGGATGGAAACCTCCTCATTAGCTCAGTGAAAGGTTAGCTAACCCCCTCTCCCCCCTCAGGGAAGCTGCTCTCCATCTCTCATGTTAAATCACAAAGAGCAACAAAACAGCTGATGACAAACCTGCGACGCCACACGACTAGCCTGGAGCTCAAAGTCAAGCTGAGACGCCGCACAGCCGAGAGCCACCGTCGCTACGAGGACAAAGATGTCTCTGCTTCTACGCGAGGCTCCTGTTGCCTTCCAGCTAAACAGAAATCAAAAAATGTTCTCATCATTTACAGCTTCAGCTGAGCCACTGCTTGAGATTAGCTAAAGTCCTGTTTTCACTCAGGTATGTAAGTAAACTCGATCTTTCGGCAGTGGTTTCAGGATGCAGTATAAATAAACTTGCCGTATTGTTCGACAATGAACGAGCAACTTCAGACTTCTTCCTGCGTAAAGCAGCATGCAAGCCTTCACTTCATCTCGACGTCGGGTAACAACTTTTCCATTTTCGCTGACCTAAAGTCGAAGAAATTCACACTTTTGACTTGAAAGCAGCAGTTCTGTCCGGATCACAGTAAATGCTGAGTCATCACAAAGAGAAAGACAAGCTTGGTCCAATAGGCAATTTTCTTTGGATAGACATTCATGTTTCTACATCCCTCCCAGCAGACAGAGCGAGTGCGCTCCATATAGGCTTCAAGGTAAAAGGAGCAGAATGTCTTGTTCTGTGTTTATTGTACACCCTCGAGAACAAAGTCGGGATAGCGCAGTGGGATATTGAGCGGCATCGATTTGTGCTGAATGCTGCATGTGCTGAATAGCTCTCGACGGCAGCGAGTAATTGCAAGGATATGCAGCGAAAACACATTCAATTACTGCAGGATGGAGAGCTCGGCGAGCACGGAGCAGAGCCAAGGAGAGGGAGGGTGGAGATGTACAGAGGGAGACCTAACGGAGCCTTTTCAATGTGTCCTTGAAAAACATGTGGACTGATGGGATGCACCGTACTGCATTAATGATGTGCATGTGTGTGTGGGTGTATGGAAAGTATAAATATATAACTACGCTCTAAAGCGTCACAGGAACAAGAGAAAACAAAGACATTGTTGGCCTGATGACAAAGCGCTCTCTAAAATATCAAATGAGTTTTTCCCCTAATCTCCCCCTTTGCTAAAGTCGGGCATTAAATCCCTTCTCTGACACAAAGCCTGCAGAAACACTGACTCAGTGGGGATGTCCCTTCTCGCCCTGCAGCCTGGGGTAGCAGGTCACGGATGGGGGACTCTAAAGCCCCTCGGGGGTGGGGGAGGGGGACTGACCTCTGAGTGACTCATGCTGGAGTTAATGACTTCCTAATGAGCAGTTTGTGTATAAATAAAACATGCTAAATGAGAACTGCAGTGCGGCTGTATAAAGAAGGCATGATGAGTGTTAAATATGATGACTCATGTTTACCTATCTGTGCGTGCATCGCTCTCTTTACATCTTTAAATGGATTCATCTCATTTACATTTGAACAGAGGAGACTAAGACTTAATAAGACTTCCAAACGTATTCTTGTTCTTCTTGATGTAACGAGGAAAAAATGGTGAGATGGCAGAATTGTTACATTTCTGGAGGGCGTTCACTTTCTCTAATTTAGAAATACAACTAGTCAATATGAGATGGTCTTATTCCATTTTTTTTTGACAAATCCTAAAAATGTTGAATTGAGGTCAGTTACCTGGACTGTCATGCATCAGAAATGCACATCGTTCCTGTAAAGCCAGGAAGTGACAGAGAAAATTTATCTTCACATTTTAGATGTTTCAACTTATTTTCCAACAGTTTGGCTCAAAGCAACTTCTGTCATCAGTAGTAAACAGTTACATCATGCTTGTGTATTTATCACCATCCCAACTTGAAAATGGTCCCTCAGTTGTGTTTTCAGATCTTCACTAAGACTTCCTTTTTTCTCTTTGTAATGATGTTGGTTTAAAAGAAGAATGCTTTTGGGTCATGTGACTGATTTTCTGCTTTATAATTGGAGTTTTAGGATCGCTGAGACCGTCTAGGATGATTTCTGCTGACTGTCCCGAGAGTCAAAACCAATCCTGGTGAAACATTGTTAAGTTTTTATGCTCCACAAACCCTGAAACCCAAACTCTTATTAACTCTAAACTCTTGCATTTGCCTTTCATTTCCAACTCTTCAAACTTTAATTGAATCCTTTTATAAGTCTGCTACTGTTTTTGAATGTGTTTAATATCTGACGTGCAGCATTTTGGATTGAACTGTGTTTGCACCTAAACTGGACAATTTAAGGTCAAACAATAAGAAATCCAAACAAGCGTCTTCCCTCTTTAGTGAGAACATGACAGCGTACATACGATGGTTATTGTAAGGCGTTTTAGCTTCAGGATGTAAAGTGAGCGTTGACAGAAAGCAGCACAGACGGACAGAAGAGGAGGTGGAAAGCAGAGTGAGCAGCTGACAGCGGAGAGGCCAGACGGACGGGAACATTACAAGAGGACAGTGAGAAATAACAAAGGGGAAAACAGTGGGATTAAAGCCAGGGATGTGGAGGGCGAGCAGCCCTATTAGAGCTTTGTGAACAGAAGTACTTCATTAAGCTTGGTCGATGTCGCCGTGCCAAAGCCAGCATACTAATACAGAGCCGCATAAATCCTCTGTGCATCCCTCTCTTCTCCGTTTGTCTATTTAAATCCGGACGCCCTTTTACTTCCTCGTACTCTTCCCCCCCCCCCCTTTTTTTTTTGCTTCACTTTTTCAATTCTTTCAAGCCTGCGTCATCAGCAGAGTTTGGCGAAAAGTGAAAAGTACAAATGAGGATAAGTCAGCCTCAAAGAACACGCTAACTAGTCCGACTCTGGGCCGGCGTTTAGCAAACTACAAAGGGTCGTATAGAGTGTGATGTAATGCTCAGCTTAAATGCCTACGATTTTATTTTCAGCATCATATGGGATGTAACAACAACTCACAATTTGATTAAAAACAAATTGATTAAAAGTTTCAATTTCAGAAACTAGTTTAACGTTTGATCCCGACCGTTCATAAATCTGGGATATCGTTATACGCCGATGACTGGTGATTCTACGTCTACCAAAAACTCCCCATCTTTCCAAACTGCCTTTCTGTGTGACTCGCTCAAGCTGGTTCTAAACTGACGGGACGAAGATGTAGGTGACGAAATGTTTTTGTCGTGTTGAGTGAAAAAAAGAGAGAAAAAGGTCCTCTTTGATAATTCAACAGATTAAAAACTTTATAAACAACCTCAACTTAATTCACGATCCACCGAGAGATCCGTGGTCTTCTTTAAGTTATGGCCTTTCAAGTTTGAGATTTTTAACTATTCCATTTCTTTTTTTTTTCCCCCCATTATTTTTTTTTTTTATCCGTCTTAATAATTGAAGGAGTTCAAGTGTACAAGCTGTTGTAAAAACAGACTTGGAGGTGGTTTGTGGCTTTAAGGAGCAGATTCTTCCTGCTCCAAATCCTATTTCTTGATATATTTTTTTTTCCGCTGAGAAGGAGAGTCGTATCGTAGGTCCCAAGAGTAGTAGTAAAAGTTCAGTATCGCTCTGACGACCCTGATTCACTGAGCCAGAGAAGTTATCAGCAAACCAGGTGTCAGAAGACTAAAGATCTGTTTGTCTCTTCCTAGCCAATCGCATCCGCTGGGAGTCCTTTTTCCTCGCCGTCCTCAGGTTGTTTGAAGCTCCCTCTCCGGCTGGCGAACGGAAAAAACACAAAGTCAGTGAAGTTGCTGTTTAACACTGAAGTGCTTCAGTCACAAGGCGGGCCTTCTCCGTCGCACAAACAAACAAACACTCAGAGCCGATGTCTAAATCTACTTTGTCGAGTATTTTAAGAGTGCACCCTTTTTGTTTCTAGCTAGCACATTTACGTATCAGCATTGAGCTTCCATTGTTTTTCGCTAGTGTTCTCGGTTGCGAGCCAACAACATGTCGACCGCTTGACCCCCCTCAACCACCGACGTCTTCGTGAGCGAGGTGCCTGTCATACCCACTCCTGAACCGGGTATTTGTAGAAGTGCGGCGTCATGGTGTTCTGCTGCACGCCTTTATTTTTAAACTGGAAAATGGTGTACACCAGCACCAGGATGCACAGCGACAGGATGCAGGGGATCACCACGGCGATGGCGTTGACGGTCGTCGGGACGTCATTGATGGTTACCATGATGTCCACGTCGTCCAGAGGCAGCTGACGGTCGCCACGGTTACCCTTGCTGCCAGAGCGCTCCATGTCAGACTGGTCGCAGCCCATCCAGTCACGCAAGATAGACTTAGGGTATCCGGGTTCCACCGTCAGCTTCTGGTTGTCGAACTTCCAGTACTCCTTCCCCTTGTAGAAGTACGTGTAGTCTGAGGGTGTGATGGAGCCACACGGCGGCATGGAGGAGCAGGAGGAGGAGGAGGAGGAAAGAAAAGAAAAAAAGCTAAATTAGTTTTTCCTCAAAGAGTTAAAGAACAACCACATCATAAAAAAACTAAATGCACAACATGAATCGGACAAAGTGGAAGTGAAAACTTTTTATAGCATTTAGTTTGATTGTTTCAGAGAAGAATTTTATGACAAATATTGAAGAGATACATCTATGAAGTCAATAAAACGATCAATTTATTTTTACAAAGTGCCAAATCAAAACAAAAAGTCAGGACATCATTAAAATGATGGAACCTGTAGTAAAAATGTTTAAAGACCCAACGTTGGTTGACCGAAAGCAAAACGCTTGGCAACCTTTAGCAACAACGTTGAAGAAAACCTTTAAAGCGGCAGAAACCTCGAGCAGAACCAGACTGATGGTGAGCAGCCGTCTGCCTCGGCTGAAACGTAAAACTGAAAGCAAAGTATACACTGCATTAATGGACCTCAGCCGTCTGTTCCTGCAGGGGGCGCTGGAGGCTCATGGGCAGCAGGCGCCATGCTGCACGTCTCAGGCTAACTTTGAGTCAAGCTAACGACAGTCTAAGAGCTGGAGCTGAGGCGGGTTTAAATCCTCCTTACCAACCGTTACACGGCGCCCACCTGTCAATCAGCTCAGCTACGACGCTAACGATGGGTAACATGTATCCTTCATAAGATCAACTGCTAAAACTCAGAAGTGGATCTCATAGCTGTTTTTTTATTTGGGTCGCGAATATGTGCCTGACAAAAAAAAAAAAAAAAAAAAAAAGTGTCAAAAAGTCTAAAAAGCACTTTTTTTTTGTTCTGTAGCGTCTGAGATCCAAACATTCGTTAGCTACATTCAGTAAATCTGCTTACTGGAAAAATATCCAAAATTTGGGTCAGAACCTCTGTTCTAAGAAATAGTCTTATTTCCAACATGGGCCACTGGGACCACTTCTTGATGCACTTATGTTTCGGTGCCTTGATGAAGGTAGTTTGGTTGCAGCCACCATGCGGGAATGAGAAGGTAGATTTAATCTCCTGGAGAGAGTCAAAATGGTGTCAACCCGTTACGTTATATATATATATATATATATATATATATATATATATATATATATATATATATATATATATATATATATATATACGTTACTCTAAATGGCACCATAATTAATAAAACGAGCGTCTTGCTGGATTTCAAATAACTTGAAACTAGTCCATAAGAATATTATTGGGAAAACGTGTATGAAGTTAAAATAGAAGAAGGCTCATTGAGCATTGACTTGCACACAGTGCTGCTGGCCTCGAGACTCACTGCAGGTTCAGCATCCACTTTGTATTTACAGTCTATTTGTTACACAGAAAAGTGGCCTGGGCACTCTTGTTTTCTGTTTGCTTAATTCCTCAAAGCTCAGGAGAGCGTCCTGTAAATGTACAACAGAGACAAACACTGTTCTCAGCTTTTTAATAACAGCTTTCTTTTTAAACTGGAAAAACATCCATCAGTGCCCTGCGCTCCCCGAACGTCCCCGTGGCACAGAATCTCATTAGAGGCAACACATTTCTATCATGACACAGCAGTTATAGGCAGCTACAGGATTTCAGTCCCAGCAGCGGTTGTTTTTATTGAAGGCTAATGTTATGTAATGCCAGAGAGACCGACTCTGTAGCTGGGAGACAAACAGGACAGTATGGCGGTTAAGAAGTGGAAAAAAACAAACAGATGTGATTACGGTTTGAAGAAGTGAAAATACCTTTGAGCTCATATTGCCGTGTTTTTAGGCTCTATTGAATTTAAATGTAGAATTTCTGATTGGTCCCTCTGGTGTAACAAATACACAAACAACACCAGAGTATTGATCTTTATAAACAGATAGGTCCACATACAGTCTGATGACCCTGCTGTTTGGTTAAAGTAAAGCTGCTCCATGGTCCCTTCTGGGTTTAATAACCACACACACACACCAAGACAGACACACACACACACACACACACACACACACACACACACATCACAATCAGTAAGTACTTTTACATGTACAAGGAATTTGTCTAACATCTGAAATAAGGCTAATACAGCATTGGTGTAATTTTAAAGGATTTTCTAGATAGATAGATAGATACTTTATTGATCCTGAGGGAAATTCAAGCTATCTTTGTTCTATAAACTAACATTTATTTTTCTGACATGAACCTGAACCTGACCACTAACCCAACAATCTGTTTCCCCGATCGGGGACATTTTTTCTGTCCCCAGTTGGACGAGGCGTCGCAAAAAATAACTGGTCTTTAGTTTGAAAAGTGTCCCCAGAAGTAGGCTAAACCACACACACACACACACACACCCACACACACGCACACACACGCACACACGTCTCACCATCAGAAAACCCTCCAGAGGTTTTCTTCTGATGTCTCCTTTGTGTCTGGTTCATCACCTCCAAACAGCCCAAAGGAAACACACACACACACACACACACACTTGTCATATGCCTCTGTCGTCCCTGCAGGAAAGCTTCTCATCTGTCACCACGACACCACGGCAGACCGACCCTGTCCCCACACACACACACACACACACACACACACACACACACACACACACACACACACACACACACACACACACACACCCTGGGCAGCCCTCGAGGTCATGGGGTCACACCTCGACAAGCCGAAGTGATGTGTGCACCTTCCTCCCAGCAGACAGTGTGTGTGTGTGTGTGTGTGTGTGTGTGTGTGTGAGAGACGCTGCATCTTTGCTCGTGGCGTTTTCTGCTCGTGGAGCGAAAACACGGCGTTCAGTGTGAATGAAGTGAATCATCAGGAGAGCGGCTGACCGACTGTTAGTCAGACATCTTCAACGAGCGACCCGTCGACTGATCCGTCCTCTGAGATGTCGGAGAACAGTCGATATTTATCACAGTCTCTTCATCTTCTGAACTCAGGCGTGTTACAGCTGCAGCACGTCGTAATACCGCTCCATCAGCTGACCATAGAAGGTCACCACTAACACGTACTGTACCTTTAAATCAGCGTGCGTCTGATCTGTGTCAGTCATGCCCGTTTCAGGAGGCAAACTCTGACGTGACCCCGAAAGGTCACTCAAACCCGAGAAAATGGGCTAACTGGCGCCTGTTCCAGAGAGGGAGGCAAGTTTAGCTCCAAGTCCGTTACTATGGCAACCGAGTCTGTGAACCTAACCTCGTCGGGAGCAGGTCGTCACTCAGTCCGTGTCACATGTTTTGATATTATAATGTCAGGTCGACAACACAGCATGTTGGGGATGAAAATAACTCTGCGATGCTTCATGACTGTCACATCTCACACTCGTCCTAACGACATGTCATGACTCAGCAAGAAAATCTGCATGATTGCATCATTTCCCATCATGTGATTCAATGTGAAGCAGCTTGATGGGTTGTCCTGATTCTATTTTCCTTTCATTTGGACACGCGGAGCACGCCGTGGAGCACGCCGTGGAGCACGCCACAGAGCTCGTTAGCTCATTTACAAAGTGAAGACGAACAAAATCCACATCCACGACTGAAATGTTCTCCGTGCTCCGATTTGTTTGGACGTGGAGACATCGTTTTATTCGGCTCGTCAACACACCAACCATTTCTCATGCACTTTCAAAATAAAAGCACTAATCATGTTTACAAGGCGAAAAACTGAAATCCACAAAGCAAAGACGTAAATATTCAACGGATGCGGTGTGAGACAGCGAGCGACAACTCTTTTCTTCTTCTGTTGTTGTGTTTGTCATTTTACAGACTTTGTTTGAAGAGGGAATAAAAATCTGCTGAGTCATACTCACATCCCTCCCTGCTGATGAAGGCCCCCTGCGGCCCGTCGGGGATCCCCTTCCACACGGTGATGGGTTTGGGGTAACCCGGGTCGGCCGTGCGTTTCTCCTCGTTGTAGCGCCAGTACTGGTCTCCTTTGAAGAAGTAGGTTTTTCCCACCGGCTCCCAGCGCAGCGCCGTGTCGATGCCGTCTTTGGGGAGGCAGCTGCCCAGCTCCACCAGGCTGTGAGGGTAACCGGGCTCAGCCGTCACCTCCTTGAACACCCAGTACTTGTCGCCTGGTGGGAGAGGCGGGGAAAGACGAGTCAGAGATCAAATCTACAAAAAACACACTGAAGGGAATATCTGCGTTTGGTCATTTCCTCCGCTCGGAAGCGCTTCCACTGACACTGAGAGGAAACAGAATCAAAGGCTAAATGTTTGGTTGTGGTCGTCGTGGGAGACGGAGGAAGGAAGCGTTCAAAAAGGTGATTAGTTTGAGAAACGTGACGTGAAACATCCCGATAGTGAAAGAAAAGAAAAGAGGTTAATCTTTAAAGTCAAAGATCCTCATCAGTGATGATTCCGAGGTTCACGCTTTCTTTATCGTTTAGCTAGAAAGACAAATGTTGTGCAGACAGGAGATTCAAGGTTCTTTTATTAAAGCTACACTCGAGGATCATCTCCACGTGTGCAAACTCACAAAGACTGAATCATCATCACATTTCACAAGCGGTTAGCGCTCTCCGGTTATTTATCAGCGAGAACACGTGAACACGCAGACGGAACAAAAACCCCAGAGATGAAAACACGATCACAACACGCACAACTTCCATCAAATGAAGGTTATTTTACACTCTTTTTAGGCTCTTTTTTTTTTTTTCAGAAGACGGCTGCTGGAAAATACGAGGAGACATAAAGAAGAGGTTTAATAAAGAGCTACTCTATTAAAGCTTATTGTGTTAGATGATCCTGACGACACAGCAACTCAGTTAAACTGCTCTCATCTTCCATAAAGTCATGAAAAACACGGGGAGGATTAAGACCAGAAGAATAAGATAAGACACTACATTTTAAGTTCTTCCTCTTCCTCGGGGTCCTTTTAAGAAGTTTTACTTTTTTTTTTTTTTTTGAATGAACATCAGGAGACACTGAGGACGAGGGCGACCTTTAACAGGTGCTTTCATCGTTGTAATGTCTCCTGTAACCAATGAGAGCCAACCGCTCCACAGCGCTCTTTTCAAAGAAATCTCTCAAGACTGAAAGAAAAACATCTGTGAACACGACCACAAATCTGCTGACTTCTTTAAGGCTGGGAGACCTCAGACATCAGGTTTTTAAAGGACCAATCAGAGAGCTGCTCTCTTCCTCTGTGATCATGAAGGAAACCTGCTGTGTTGAAGCTTCTCTGACAACAATGCAGCAGCCAGTATGTCCTCCTTCTAACTTTAGATTCTGCTCCTGAATGCTCTGGATTTGATTGGACCAGAGACGGTAGGCGGGGCTTTGAAGGCTGTTTTGGACGCCCCTGGGTTTGTCAGATATGAGAGCAGTTATCAGGTCAACAGGTGTTGCAGCGATGGAAGCGGGCAGTGGAACTGCTTCAGATAGAAGTGATTGTACCCGAGCTAAAAAGCCTCTGCATGTTTCTAATAAGCTCCAGCAGCAGAAAGCTGCTCAAACTAGGATCAATGTTGGAGATGCTTTTGAAACATGGAGAGAGGTTAGAACGCAGAAAGCTTTACAGACCCATGCAGAGCTGGATAAACACTGAAGCTACAGTGTCCACCACATGCAGAGCTGGCTAAACACTGAAGCTACAGTGTCCACCACATGCAGAGCTGGCTAAACACTGAAGCTACAGTGTCCACCACACGCAGAGCTGGATAAACACTGAAGCTACAGTGTCCACCACATACTGACCTGTGTGAGAGGAGGGGGCGGAGCCAGACAGCTCTAAACACAGACACTCGAGACATCACATGCATGCCACTCACCAAGCTGACTCCTTTTCTTGACTTTTATTTTGGCGGGGTCTTAACAACTTATAAACAACTTTCTCTGCCGACAGAAGATTGCTTAATGTTTAGTCCTCTTTAGTTGTGCAGCTGTTAAACACATTTTTCACCGTCAGCATTAAAGTGTAAAAATCAATAAGATTAACGGCTGTGATTAATTGCAAGCCATTTTGTCCCTTTTGGTGCACCGTAGTCGATCCACTGTAGCGCCTTCTTACAGACGGTAATGGAGAAAAACACCTGGTGACCTTTGTATCCTTCCCTTCAACGGTTTTTTTTTTCTTTTCTTTTTTTTCTTCTTTTTGATCCTTTTTCTATGATATCGGTTTATTTTGTAACTTTCAAGTTTTCTTTTTGAAGTTCCTTATTTTCTTTCAAAATAAAAGCAGATTTTACCCAAACAGGAAGTAAAGCACACCGAGTATAAGACAGTACAAAGCACAAAATAAAAGTATTGCAAATTAATGTAATTCCAGACATGTGATCAAAATGTGACAAATCATGGTTAGATCATGTGACAGCCCTTTTTTCGACCTTTTCTCAGAGAATCGTATCGACTGTCTGTCGGTCTGACCTGCAGCCGAAACATCAACACACACACACACACACACACACACACACACACACACACACACACACACACACAAACTTAGCCTCAGACTTCTGTGTGGATGTTTTCCTCTGTACGTCTCTCTGCACCCGGCCAACTTTGTGCAAGAAGCAACTGTGTGTGTGTGTCTGTGTGTGTGTGTGTGTCACAGTTAGGAAGAGCTGTGTCATTGTGTGTCCACACTTGTGTGTGTGTGTGTGTGTGTGTGTGAGAGAGTGAGTGAGAGAGAGAGAAAGTGCCGCTAGCTGAGAGAGCAAAGCTATTAATATCTGCTCCTGGCCGGCTGAGATAGCAGAACACTCTGTCAGAAGTTGCCGGTGTGTGTGTGTGTGTGTGTGTGTGTGTGTGAGAGAGAGAGAGTTTCAGAGAAAGTGAGTGAGATGGGGGATGAGGGAGGTTTCATACATAGACTGAAATTCTATTACTTTAGGCCGGGTGCTCCCCGCTGCCTTGCCATTCTCTATTTCACACTTTATTAAATATATTTCCAGGAGCAGGAGGAGAGGGAGGGGCGAGTGGAGAGCAGGACAGCAGTCTAATAACACCGGAGCAGATGGTGGACACAGATATGAGGTTACTCCTCTGCAGATTGGGAGCAAATTCTGCTGATTTTTTTTTTTTCCTGCAGCTGCTCTGTGAGAAAAACTCAGCCAAAGGGGACGCGCTTGAACTCGTTCAGAGAAATCAAAGCAACGTACACAATCAAAACTTGGAGATCAAACGCGCAATGACCCGTTTTTTTGACTGCTGTTAAATAATTTAGAGCTAATTAACCCCGCAAACTCTGCCGCAGTGCTGCAGCCGCCTGATAGACAGAAACATCATTTTCAGTCAGCTGAGCTGCAAGTGACGAGGTGACGCTACGCTACGCTACTCTACGCAAGGAGGCTTTCTTAAACAACATATCGTCACGGTGAAAAGGTGTGAAGCCTGCTACTCACTCTTCACACCTTCCTGCAGCGAACCGTTAGCTCACTGCTAAAGCTGCGTAGCAACAGCGTTTAGTCACGCGCAAGTTTTTTTAAGATGATGCACAAAGAGCATTCTTTCAGCCAATCAACAGACGGCAGTGCGTCCAACTCCAGCCTTCAGGGTCGGATTCGTACCTACGACAGAAGGCGATGCAGAATCTGTTATTTTGGTTCCATTCTCACCGTCTGACGGGGGGAAAAGAAATAAAAGAGCAGGACGGCGTGGTGGCAGCACGGCTTCACATGCTGATGTTTGATGGTCGTACCTTTAAAGAAGACGAATTTGCCGTCCGACCTCTCGTAGGCGGCGTCGATGCGAGGAGGCAGACCTTTCCAGAACTGATCGATCTGCATGGGATAACCCTCCTGCACCTTGTTGTTCCTCAGACGCCAAAACCATCGATCCTGCAGCACAAAGAAACACTCACATGAAACCAACAGCGACTTCACACTGACAGAAATTTAAAGTAGAACTTTTTCCCCGAAGATTTTTTTATCTTGTTTTTAAGGAAGTAAAAGAAGATTTACTGCGTTGATGAGTTTCACACTCGGTTAGTCACACACACACACACACACGCACAAACAGGATCCTGTGGACAAGACGTCAGAGTGAGGTGGCTGCACACACACACACACACAGTGTCAGGGTGTACACTGCTCTGCTCAAGGGCACCTCGGCACTGCTCAGCTGCTACCAAAACAACTTCCAGAAATAATCCACACAGGACTCGAACCGTCTCCACAGACTGAGCTTCTTCTACCATTAAAGACCTCGAAGTGTACCACGCTGGGAGTCACGATGCCGTCATGCTTAGATCTAGAGGTTGTCGGTTTGATGCTTTCCCTCCAGGTGACTCCTGGTGAGCAGAGAAGATGTGCAACAATTACAAACACCTGAGTCCATTTATAGTGGCAGTATCGCTCATTTATAATTCATGTAGCTGTAAGGCATCATCTGCACTGATAACTGAATCAACATGATTAAATATAAGTGGGACGATCATTAAATTAGTTTAGAAGATAGGCCAGTCGAGGACGGGGGGAGACGGGGTGGATTCTCTACATGCGTTTTATAAACAGTCCAATTAGTCCACGCGTCTTTCCCACAGCTCCATCCTGAAAACATTCCTCAAAGAGCATCATTTCCCTTTAAAGGGGATCAGTGCTGCCCCATGTGGCTGCAGAGAAACGTGCGTTGTCATTGAGGATCAAGAGCCGCAGAGCATTTTGACACAGCTGTGTAAGTCTAAGCCTCCTCCGCCTGGAAAAAAACTCACGTAAACACAACCTCGTTTTCATCCACACGTCCCCGCAGAAGTCTTTAAGCACGTTCATAAGCATGCCTGACCTTTAGGTGGCAGTCGTTCCCCAAATCCTGTCCAATCAGACGCCACTTAAAATAATAAAATAAGCGTCCTTAACGTCGTCCTTCGCCTGTGTCCTTGAACACGGAGCCGTATCTGGAGCACCAAACCCGTTGTGAGGGCGTCCACTCTGTTTCTGAATGTAAACACAGGTGGGTCGCATAAGTGACGTACGGACATATTCTGTCTCAGGCAGGGACGTCTCAAAACGCCGGTTATTCACGTCCACATGCAAACGCATCAACGGAGAATCTTCACTTTGGTCGGAGGTTTTTAAAAGCTTTGTTTTTGTTGTTTCCGTGTGGATGAGAGGCCGAAACATTGAGAGATATCTTTATTATGTGAGATACCTGACTACATGTGGACGGTCTGAACTTACTGGACAGGCAAAAACAAAAGTGACATTTATTCTCCATATTTGACACAAAAAATGACGCAAAGGCTTTGGGCTGATTTTTTGGTGACAACAATCACATCAGTGCCTAACTCACAGCCTCAGACAGGACGAAAGAGAAAGACTGCAGAGACAAAGACAGACGATGAGACAAAGAGACGAGACGGACAAAGACGAGGAAAGTGAGGAGAAACGTGGAGGAAGTTTAAAAAAGGGGGAAAGAAAAGAAGAGGGCGAGCATCAATTTTAGCTCATTATCATTTGGCTTCAGTGAATCTAGGACACAGCCACACACACACACACACACACACACACACACACACACACACAGCCACACACACACACACACACACACACAGCCACACACACACACACACACACAGCCACACACACACACACAGCCACACACACACACACACACACACACACTCCATGTCGTGATCCAGCATCATCCGTTGGCCACTAATGCTTTTCTCTGCGAACCCCAACAGATAAAAAATACTAAAAAAAATCGATGCTTCATATCCAGCGAGACAAACCACAAGTGTTCCTTGGCGAGGAAACATCCCATAATGAGCGTCTCTTTTCAAACGCCCACTGGCTCTGTACGCTCTTTATGTCTTAACACGCCCCTGTCCACGAGTCAGAGGAGAGCAGAGGATCACACTTGTTTTTCTGATCGATGATGATGATGATGATGATGATGATGATGATGCAGTTTTGAAGTTTCGAGAGGCTTTTTTTTTTCCCCCCTCAGGGCCGTAAACTCCCTCAGTGCGAAGACTCCAACACATTACTGCACGGCTCGAGCGCCATCACTCCTCCGCTGAGACGCATTATTTTGGAAAAATAAAACTAATGGCTCTTATGACGCCGTATTTGTTTCTGGCAGAGAGACGACAGCACGGCCGTAAAAAAACACAATCCTTCATTATTTATCATTTTAATGAGGCCTCAGCAGCAGGTTGGAGGAAACACTCGGGACTCTGTGAGGCCCTAAAATCTTTTCCTGGAAGGTGCCGTCAATCAAACCACATCATAAAATGTCTTTTGTTGCTCTCGGCGAAGCTGCCAGTCGCTCTTAAAGCTGCATTTCTCCGCCCTCAGACGACTCTCGGTGAACGTTCCTGCAGCTGTGATCTTGTCACGATGTGCACTTTGCACACAGATGACGAGCCACGTGCAGAAAACTGAACGGATTTATTTAAACTGGGAAACCAAAAGCTGTCCATTAAAAGTCCAACTAAGATGACGTGGCAAACGGGAGAAATCACTGAAATGAACACGAGGGTAGACGTAACGTACACTACCTGATAATCAGGACAGTTATGGGCGCCATGCCCATAATGGGATGGAGCAACAGCCAATCAGGAAGCAAGCTGACGACAGCAAAGGAGAAGCATGAAGAGAGACGGAGCGACTGGTTGATTTGAGGCGACAACACGAGTGGAGGACAGGATGTAGCAGCGAGCTAACAGCTAGCCACATTTAGCTTGTTTTGCTCATACTCGTTTGACCACGTGACGTTTAGCTACTCGAGACTGTTGATGAATGAATCAGTGTTTGTCGCCTCATTTCGCACCACACACTACAAGAAGTGAACTGAGAATCATCATGTGTCGACTCTCTCACAGTTTAAACATCTTTCATTGTGAGCCAGGCTTCACACAGAAACTAAATAATCCAACCCAGGTGTGAGAAACAGGAGCGAAAACACACAAAAGAGAGGGAGGAAACACCGAGGGCAAAAAACTACAAAATAAAAGTGCAAACAGCTGAGAACTACCTCCATGTGCAGCTTCATGACGAAGCTGAGTGTGCATGTTCATGAATAAAAGGCAGCAGCTGCAGCAGATGTGAACACTGCAGAAAAGAGAGAAAGCAAAGAACTGGAGTCTCCCTCATGCTTCACCAAATATCACAAATATTGAACGTGTTTGAGGTTAAAAGTCTCTTTGATTTGAAAACACACAAAGTTCAGTTTAGAAAGAGAGAGAGACAAAAAAAGCAGAGGAAAGCGAAGTGAGACAGACTGATGAGCAGACGGAGGGGGGGGGGGGAAGACAAACATCGACAGGCAGGAAGGGAGACGGGCGGGTCTGTGACCTTTTCTCACATTCAGTTTAAAGATCAGAGACATCAAAATGGATTTTTCCTCCTGCTCTAACCTGCACCTCTCTCTCTCTCTCTCTCTCTCTCTCTCTCTCTCTCTCGCTCTAAACACACAGACTTTTCTGTTTCATATTTGAAACCTCTCCGTTCACTCTGTTTAATCCTAACGGTGGCGTCTGCCGTGTGTGCACGAGTCATGCTCATGGATGTGCTCTCGGCACACGCCCGGCGTTCTTGATCTGAGGCAGGATGGCACCTGATGCCACCGGGCTGATTTTCTTCCATGTTTGGAGCCTTGCACGTCTCCCAGAGGACACATTTCAAACCCGGCAGTCCACCGCTGGGAATCAAACCAATCACAGCGCCAGCGTTGGAGCGATATTTACATCCTGAGGTTGAGAGCGAGCGTCCTCTCTCCACTTAATGTTTAATAACGCTTCATCCAAATCCCCCAGTGTCAGCCACCTCTCCTCCTCTGCAGCAGCCAGCAGCAGTTAATTACTTCAGCACCTGCCTCCTGTTCCCTCTTCTATCTGCATCACAACAAAACATTGGGAAAAAGTCACGATATGTGCAGGCGGAGCTGCAAGTGTGAACGCAAACAGCCAAATGATTCCCTCAGCCTTCGTCCGGTGTCACTCCTGCCAGACCTCGAGTGTTTATTCTGCAGCACGTCAGAGTGAGCTGACTGAGAGAAGGCAGCAGGATATTATCAGGAGAGTTCACCTGGAGCGAGTGGGAGGAGGTGTGAGGTTCACGGTACGATTAACGACACCGGGTTCACGGTACGATTCTCATTTCACAAAGTGACACGGAAAAAGATTCCTGAACACACGGGAGCGCCTCGTCTCTTTCTCTTCTGTCACCTCTTTGGGCTCCTGCACTCGTTTGGACGAGCGAAGCTGCAAACAGCAGAGGCTGCTTGGTGGTAACGAGCAGGCGTTACCGCGGCAACTGCGAAGCCAAACCGCTAACGCCTGCTCGTTACCACCAAGCAGCCTCTGCTCCACAGCTGCTGCCGAGGTGAAACTCGACACCTTTAGCTGCCTCACGATTCATCTTTCATCATCCTGTCCTGTGACGGATTCTCTCACAAAGTACGACCTCTTAGAGTTTTTAAAGTTTATAAAGTTTGTGATTTAAAACATCATATACGTGTAGAGAAAGAGTGTGCAGCTGCAATGAAGTGTGTGAAAAAAAAAAGTGCTAAACATGAACAGGGTTCAAAGTAGGGATGAAATAGTTTATTGTGTAAGACGTCAAACTCGATGTTTGTAGAGTGTCGTGTTTTTGTCTCGTCTCACCTTGAAGACGAACATCTCCCGTCTGAAGAAGGCCACGGTGTTGAAGTTGCCGTCACAGATGTTCGGTTTGCCGTTTCCGGGCAGGGCAGGCCGGTCGCCGGGGGGGCGAGGCGGGCGCGAGTGTTTGCGCTCGGAGGTGGAGTGTGTGCGTCGGGAGGGTAAGGTCGGGAGCGGCCTGGTCGGCTCCAGCATGGCTGTGGGGATGCCTGATGTAAAAAGATCAACAACAACAAAAGTTATTCCACTGCAGTGATTCATTTGTGTTTGTTTTAAACCATCTGTGGCGTCATGACACACCGCTGTGCTTCAGTGATACACAAAGATTCACAACATGAGTCACTGAGTCATTGATTTGAGCTGTGCGCTTGACTTTAATGCTTCCAGATAAGAGAAAATCTTGTTGACTGATTCATATGTTTCTGCTGTTGTTAAGAATGAAAATAATGTATTTAAAGGTACAGAACACTATTTTTCAACCGCGTTTAAATAATTCTCAGAGCTCCTCTTCAACACGTGTGTGAAGTGTGTTGTTGTAAATCCACTCTGATCCTGTATTTGATCATGTCTATAAACCCCTCTATTTCAGCCCTGCTCAGAACAGGCTGTTTCTGTAGCTTTAAATATGTAAATGAGCGGTGTCTGACCACGCCCCCTCTCTGGAAGGGCTCGGGTGTACTCGCTGCTTTCTCGCTCCATGTCCTATTGTTTACGGTGAGAAGGCAGACTCAGAGGGCAGAACAAACACCTAGCTGTGGGAGTGTCACCCACCTGGGGGAGAGGCTACTGCCCTTTGTGATGTCATGAAGGGAAAATCTCTAAATGGTTTGAACAAGGAGAGCACATTTGAAACAGAGCATTTTCTCTAGACTTCTGCAGACCACAAACAAAGGACTGGATGGATTTATTTCACATGTGGCTCATCAGACTCTCAGGTTACCTAAATAAATGTTCAGAAACACTGTCAGAGTTCATTTTACATAATATGTCCCCTTTAAGGGTAGTCCTGCATGTTGTCTGTTTCTCAAAGGGGGCAAGCTGCTCCTGTTGTCAAACACCTACAGATGACAAGAACCTGAAACCCCATTTAAAAAACCGAACTGTCCCTTTAAGATGCAGGAAAAACAAATTAAAAAAAGAGATAAAATTCACAGTTTCCTCGCTGAAGCGGATCAACAGTGACTGTAAATGTCACCGTGCATCATGACCTTTCATGTTTTTGTTCTGTGGGACAAAGACGAGCTTCCTGCAGTGAAGTTCAAAGGAGACAGAACCATGGAAATGTAAAGATTATGAGGCAGATTATTTGTGATGATGAGCTTTGATCAGAACCAAATTAAGGGGAACGTTGTTTAGAAAGGAAGCAGATGATGGAACAATCTCAACCGAGAAATTTAAAAAAATCAAAATCAAACATGAAAGTTTGAAAGAAATGTGATAAAATATATTCATGAGAAGTTTTGTTCTGTTCAGTGAAAAAACCTGTTTGTGATCTGCTTTGAACGGTATAAAATGAATTGTGGGGACTGAGAGTGTCTGTTCGCCTGCAGCCAATTTATTTGATGTTGAATTGTTTCTGATTAAGTGTTTTAATTATTAATATCTTGTGAAAGAGGGGCAGATTATTTGTGTCCTTGCGCCTTACAACAGAAGCCGTCATGATTATTTCAGAGTGGACAGACGGTGTCTGTTTCTAAGCGGCCTTCACTCTTCTTTGTTCACTTAAAGGGAAAGAGTCGAGTGTCATGTGAAGCGCTGTGTCTCTGAAGCTGAACAAAGTGTGTCTGGTGCTGTGAGCACAAAGACGAGCATTTTGTTTTTCAAGCTTTTCTCTCTCCAGACCAACTCTGATCAGCGCTGTGTAATAACAGGCGCCTGCTTCACAATCACTCATGCATGCAGATCTTTGCTGCAGGACGTCACATCTCACTCTGGGCTGGGGCATGAATTATTCATGTTCCAGGTGTGCTGTTATTGCTTTAGCAACTTCATGCTTTTAGCTCTGGAGTGTTTTTCACGCTCAGTCGCAGCCTCTGCAGGACCAGTCTTCAGATTCTGATGAAATTAAACCTCTTTTTTTTTTGTGTCTATTTAAGTCCAGTCAGGTCACATGGATTGAGAAAGAATATTTAAAAACAGCAGCTGACTAAAAGTGCTGCACAATGCAAACAAGAAACTACACTTTCAATTATGAAAATACTAAACGAGAATCCGCCTGTTCTGGATTAGACAAATCAAATGCAAACATATAAAGGAGCTTTTTCAGACCTGGTGAGAGGCTTTAAAGTAGTAGGAGCTGGGTGCTCGGAGACCAAGACTTTAAGACCGAGATAAAAACCACACAGAAATCATCACCGCCGGGGCACCGGGAAGGTCGAGGCCATAATCAGAGATAAAAATCAAACAGCAAACTAAGAGAAGATATTTGTCATTTTAGAAAGAGCCCAGTCTGAGATCAAGACAAGGCAGAGTAAAAATGCTTTGATTCCATGACGGGACCTTCAGAAAGTGGTCTAAAGACAAAGACCGACCTCGAGTATCACAACAAGCCAAAAGCATGACGAGCTTTAAAGCTGAGAGGAACGCAAACAAGAAAATCACACAGTGCAAAATCTAATTAGATTAAAAATATAAAAATAAAATAATGAGTTAAAAAGAGCCAATAAGTTCAAGATGTCTGTATGAACACTATCATGCACACAGTGCAGATAAGGAGGGACACGTTACAAGTATAAATTAAATTATTATTGCAAATCAAATAAAAATATAAATAAAACGTAGCAGAAAGAAGTCGTTCAGACTGTCCACTCTTTTATTTGTTATTTGACTTCTGTCTCCTCGACATGTTCACGACCCAGAGCAGCGCTCACTCCTACATAGCAGAGGTTCAGTACATTAAGGATCCTACACCTTCAAACACTTTGATTCCTAGAAATACATGAAATATTTTAATCTCAGCACTGTGGTGTTATTGTGAACTGCCTCATCAGTCAATTCTGTTTAAACCTAAAAAAAAAATCACATTTCGGCCCATTTACAGTATTTAAAGGAGCAATTGATGATAAACTGACATTATTTTGTCGTGTTGACAGAAACCTTATCATGCATCTCTACTGAAAGAAAGCCTCCAGACTGCAGGGATAAGCTGAGGTATTTGAAGGAAGAAGAAGAAGAAGGCTGTGCAGACCGACAGGCAGAGATCTCTGAACTGTGGAAAAGCTGATTGGCAGGATAAATGAATACACTGCAGCCTCACCGTAGATTTTCTGAATGCCCTGCAGGTCGTCCAGCGGCAGCTTGAAGTTGTGCGTGTCCATGTACTGGTAGAAAGGAGCCATGATGGCGCTGGGATCGTTGGAGTGCTCCAAACCCAACGCGTGACCCAACTCGTGCACCGCCACCAGGAACAGGTCGTTACCTGCAGAAAGAGAGGAAGACGGGAGGACGTGAGAAACTTAAGGAAGAGATGAAGACGAGCGTTGAGGAAAAATACAGCAAGTGACGAGTCTTCCTGAAAGATCCCAGCAGGAGAAATAAAACAGGTAATGAAAGACATTTAGTGTTTCTGCTGGTTTGTGTTCAGTAAACAGAAAAAAACCCAACTCAACATCTCCCTCTCGTCTAAACTGGAGCAAAAGCCTCTGCACTGCAACACAACAGAGAAGAGCAAAGACAGAGAGACGCTGCAGAAGGGAGCTAAAGTTAGCATGTGATGCTGTTGACTCATCAGCTGTGCAACATGAAGCGCACTTCAAAAGAAGAATTTGTGGGAAACGGAGGCGACTGTCAGCTCGAGAATCCGAAGCTCACTTCTTCTTCTTCTTTTTTTTTTTTAAAGTCCAGCATGAGCCCCTTCTTCAAACGCTGCTGCTTGACGGGGATTACTTTGGAGTGCGGCAAACTGCTCGGTGCCACATCAAGTGAAAGTCATGACTGCACAAAAGTGAGATTTTAAAATTATAATCTGTGACACAGTATGAATAACGCGCTGCAGCTGCCGCTCCAGGATGTGAAATTATGTTCATGAACAAGCTGCATGTGGAAGAGGAGAATATTCGAGGAGATACACTCCACGATCTGATGATTCATAGTTTCAAAGTCTCTGCTCATCATCACGGCTGAAAGCTCATCACATGAAGAGGAAACAGCACAGACTCAATCTGTCGTGCGTGCGTGCACATTTCATGCTCAGTGCCGGCTTCGAAAACGCTGCAAATGAAAATGTCTGCTGCAAAACAAACAGTAACCGAGCAATCAGTCGTGTTTGTGTTAGTTTAGCAGCAGTTCTTGGTTAGACAGAAATACATCGAGCAAAAATCAAACACAGCAAACATTCTGTCACGATCACGGGTCGAAAACAAGGAGGGAGGACCAAACTGCAGAATAAACTAAAAAGATTTATTTTAACTAAAAAGGCAAAAAAAACACAAACAAAAACTTACGATACAAAAACTAAATCCAAAACATAAAAAAAAAACTGTGTGCCCAAAAACAAAGAGAGCAGAGAACACGGGGAAACATCCAACCAACCAGAGGGCGAGAAAACAGAGACTAAATAGACCTGGGGTGATCAGACACAGGTGAGGACACTCAGGGTCATCAAGACAGGAGGGAAACACAGAGAGAGGCAGGAAACACTGAAGAGCAGAACTACAAAATAAAACAGGAAACAACATTAAAGACAACATAGAAGGAGACGAGGACACAAAGTAACACAACACGAGGAAATATAACACAAACAACCCGTGACACATCAGTGCGTCCTAAAAACAGAGTGAAGCTAAAGTCCCTCTGGGTGTGTTGTTGTTGGGTCTGTGTTCACGTTATAGACACACACGAGGAAGTGACAAAAGAAGGGAACAACACATGAAACAAGGTTTGAAAGGAAACTCATTAGTTGTTATATTATTATGTTTCCCTGAGGGATCAATAAAGTAATGTCTTAAACTGAAGTCACAACAATCATAGTTATGTAAATCAGTCCTGTGTGAGTGTCGTTTATGAGGCCTGGAGGGAAGAGAGGAGACTGCACTGCGCTACCTGCAGCTTCTTTATGTTTCACCACAGCGACTAAAACTCCTGTTTGTACGGGTGAGAACTCCAAAGAACATGTGGCCTAAATATAGCATGTTCCTTCAGAGGGTGATTACAGATGATGTAAGAAAATGGAGCAGAGAGAGAGGGATTGATTCAGCCAAAAAAAAAGAAGGAAGAAGAAAGAAGCAGGATTTTAATTATTTCTTTAAAAGGATCATTTTTCCAGCTGTAGCTTGAAACACCATGAACAGAAGCGACCGTTCATCGTGCTCTGATCACAGCTGATACAGAAGGAACCTGGATGTCAGGTGTTCCTGTGGGGTCTGTAAAAAAAACAGTTCTCTCTGTGGTTATCTGAAGAGCTGAGATTCTGAGCGTCTGTCACACGTTTAATGACTTTGTACGAGCTCAAATTAATACATTTCATCGGCTCTGTAATTGGTTTGACTCTGTTTGAACCTCATTAGAGAGCCTAATTATCTTCTTCTCTTCAGCCGGGCTCGACTGTTTGAAGACCGCAGCCTCGCTGGCCAGTGGATGACTCGGAGGCTGAAACAAAGATGGTCACAGGAAGCGTTCTTTTCCACACGTTTATCACTTGTTTTGTTTACTCTCTCTCTTTCCTCTGCAGTTTAACGTCTGTTACGTTTTCAGCTCCTCATCATGAATAAACTTCACTCTCCTGTGAGGTTTCGCCCTCAATATGAAGGTCATGGAGGTGTAAGGTGGAGCGAGGAGGAGACTGAAGAGCACAGTGCTGTGTGTGCGTGCATGTCTGACTGTGTGTGTGTGGGTGTGTGTGTGTGTGTGGAGCGCCCGTCGTGCCAAATTTGCAATGTTGTAAATGATTTCCCCAAAATCCGTGCAACATGTGTGCATTATTAAAAATATGAACTTGTTGAGATATTCTGATCGGGAATCAAGCGATGGGCTGACAGTTAGTCCCCTCCAAAAAAAAAAAAAAAAAAGATCTCTGTTACATATTTTTTATATAAAACCTTTTCACAAACCACTCGCTCGTCTATTCCTGCATGCTGCCGTTTCCTTCATCCCTCTCCTCTCTCTCTCTTTTGTTGAGCTCTTCATCTCTCACCACAGCTCTCCTCCTCCTCCTCCTCCTCCCACATCCCCTCCACCAGCCTTTATCTCCATGCTCCCTATGCCTCCCTCTCCTCCGTGTCACAGGAAAGATAAAGATGATTTAACAGCACAAGACGTACACTTCATGTTCCACGGGTTTGGAGGAAATCCCAGTGCTCTCTCTCTCTATGTGTCTGCCTCTCCCCTCGCCGTCCGTCTATAGTCTGCCTCGGCTCCCTGCAGCGACGATAACCGCTCCTTCTATCATGTTTTTTCGCCCCGCAGTCATCTGGTGGCCTGCGATAAAGATGATGTTTGATAACGCTGGGATGAAACCTGTCTCTCAAGTAATCCCAGTGTGACTCGTCCACAGAGTCGGCTTTGTTCAACTCGAGCACATCTCCAGATAAAACGCTCAGTCCTGGCAGGAGATCACTTTGAACACGCCGTGTCAGAAATTAACTTTTAGCTCCGCAAAAGTTTTGATAAGTATGGAAGCCCAAAGAGGACATGCATCGGTACTCTTTATTGTACCCGTGTTAACAAGTCTCGTTGGGTTGTTTTCTGGAGATCTTGACCTATTTATGGTGTTTCACTATTTTTGTTGTTTTGTCGAGTTCTCGGGAAACGATCACAGAAAACCAGAGCTGTCTCAAGATAATGGAACAAATAAGTCAAGTTCTCATTAAAACAATGGGAAATGGACTTTGTTTATTTTCTAGTCTTCTGACTACTCAAAGCGCTTTCACATGGCAGGTCACATTCACACACTGATGGTAGAGGCTGCAGTGTGAAGAATCCATCAGAGGTTACTTATCCCGTTCGTACATCGGCAACGAAACGGACGGAGAGACTTGGGATAAAACGTCTTCCCAACAGACACATCGGACGTGTTAATGCAGGAGCTGGGGATCGAACCCCCGACCCTCCGGTGGAGAGACGACCGACTCAATGCACTGAGCCCCAGCCGTCCAAGAAAGACTCACAATAATAATCACAGGGAAACAGAGGACAGGAAGGAAGTAAAGTGATTCTTTACTGAATACATCTGAATATTTAATTATAACACCAAGTGATTGACAGAGTTAAAATAAATGTATTATTACAAGTTTTTAATCCAGCACGGGTAGTCTGTTAATATGAGTTTGTCTTAAGCCACGTTTCCACCAAGCGGTCCGGTACGGATCAGTATGGTTTGGTGCCGTATGTGTTTATACAACCAACTGTGCCATATTTGGTAGGTGGCGTGGAAGCAGGATGCTGATAGCTGTGTCAGCTACGTGATAGCGTCACATGATAGCAGCTAATCGCTAACCCGCTAATAAATTCAACAAAGGAGAAAATCGTGACACAAACAAAACCAACGCTGGAGGACATCCAGCAGTTCATCCACTCTGTCACGGACACGTGACTCCAGAAGGCTGTGTTTGCCGCTCTTATACAGGAAGTGATGATTCTTTCGACCAATCAACAGACGGTAGTGTTTAGCTCCACCTTTTCGGGTCTGATCGATATTTTTGGCACTACAACGGAAGGGCAGCACAAAGTAGGACTGTACAGGTCAGTAATTTGGGGATCTTTCCCGGCTTTAGTCGATGGAAATGCCACAAAATGCGTGAGGTACGGGACGAGCCGAACTGAACCGCTCGGTGGAAACGGGGCTTTTGGAAGAGGTTTCACCGGCTCACGTAGAGGCTTGAAGCCGTCTGATGAAATGACTAAAGCTTGTTTGGTTTGAGCATCCAGTATTGTAACACTATGTGATTTTAAAATGAGGATCAGGAGAAAAGTTCAACTTTAAGGAACAATCCCACAAAATGTATGAAATAGAACACCTGCCCGGTCTGTCTTAAAACACATCAAGATAAACCGCCATTAGACAAAAAGCGATGTTTTATACGTCTGCTCTTTTGTGAATACAAAGGATCAAGCCAAAGAGTGGAGGAACATTTACTTTAACTGGAGACACTGAAACAGCGTTCAGACTTTGCAGTAGTTCAAGTGTGTAAAACCTAAAAGTCAGCAGAGACCCAGGCTTGTGTAAAAGGCTAGAACAGAAATGTCAAGGATTTAATAAGTTAGCAGAGGCAGGGCGCTTTCTTTCCTCATCCATACAGACACACTACAATAGTCTTATGTGTTTGCTGATTATAACTCCAGACCCGGAGTTCAAACACATATTGTCTGTTTCAGAGCGCTCTCTCTGTATGTTTGTCTGCGTCTGCCCTTGCAGAGGATTACGGTCTTTTCTTTTGTTTATCTCCACTTTCTGCATCTTAAGACGAGACACTTCAGAGGGTTCATGGAGCAAGCTGAGTCAATTTGTCTGCTGAGTTTAGACAAAGCAGAAAACAAAGAATTTTTCATGCCCCGCTTCAAGTGGAGAGGAGCGAAAAGTGTCGGGACCTGGATTTATGATGTTCTTAACGATGATTCGAAAATGAGCTTCTTTTCTGCAGGAAGAGTGATTATAATAAAATAGCCAATATAATCTGAGCTCACAGAAAGGAAAGACAAGAAAGCAAAGTGGTCACCTGGTGTTTATTTCTTTCAGAATGAGTAGAGATCATCCGCCGCCGCCGCCGCTCTGAGCCCTCATGTTGAAAATCATTCAACTTGTCACTGGCGCTCTTTTCCAAATATTTGATATTCCCTGTAGTTTCGTCTTTTACAGATCTTATGTCTGGAAAAAACGCTCTCAAATATGAAACGTGATAAAAAACTAACGGAGCAGTGTTGTTCTTACAGCGTCCGTTGTCAACAGGCTGTTGTCACATAGACAGGACGCACAGTCAGCGCTTTTCTGCCCGCAGAAATGCCAGGTGGACACTGAGTGAGTGATGCAGAGAAGAAAGTCTGGTCGAGTTAAGATGAGACTGGAGCAGGACGCACTTGTTCATGATGGATTTTAGAGATATTCTAGAGTAGATAAAAACATGATTGTACAACCTACATGTGAGTCAAGTTTAAGAGAACAGAGGACTTTAGATTCAGAGCGAGGGCGACCAACAACGCTACTGTTAAAATGATTTCTAACCACAGAAGAAGAGAACATCCTTCAGCTTTATAGTGTTTACAGGCAGGTAGAGATCAGAGTCATCTGCATAACATGTTTGACTGTATGGTATAACATCGCCCAAGGAGGGCCAGTTAAGAAAAGGAAGTGACCTAACGCCTCGTCCACACGTAGCCGGGTTTTTGTAAAAACGAATATCCTGCCCCGTCTACAAAAAAACGTACGTAAACATGACCTCGTTTTTAGAAAAAAACTTCATTCATCCGTAACCGCAGAAGTGCGTTTTTAAGCACATGTAAACTGTTTCTGAATGTAAACGCAAGGTCGCACGTGACGTAAGAACATATTTAGTCGCAGGCAGTGACGTTTCAAAACACAAAAAACCCTGGTTACTGACGTCCACATGCAAACGCATCAACAGAGAATCTTCACTTCGGTTGAAGGTTTTTAAAAGCTTCGTTTTTGATAAATCAGCGTTTTCGTGTGGAGGAGAGGCCGAAACTTAGAAAGATATCTTTGTTTTGTGAGATACCCGGCCACATGTGGACGAGGCCTGACAGGAAGTCGTGTAATGCCTTATTGACTCATCTGCAGATTGTTTAAGACAAGGTGTCACGTGGACGAGCCCGTCGACGGCGTTGAAAACATGATAAAGAAGGCGACAAATCTCCTCCGCTCAGCCGTTTCAGCGTCTCGTGTCTTTGACAGCGACGTTTGTTCATCTCTCCCGCAGGTGTGAAAAGGTTAATGACGGTCCGTCCCTCAGCAGCCACAGAGAGAGAGAGAAAAGGTTTTAAGCCGAGGTGAAAATGAGGACTGTTTGTCCTCCTGACGTCCTTCTGAAGCTGATACCGTGAATTAGTTTTCGTAGCTTCTGAGAACTTGTGCCGTCTCACTATCTGCTTTCTAATCTTTCAATTACTCTGCGTGTGTCCGTACGTGTGTGTGTGCGTACGTCTGTGTCCCTCTGTGTGTGTGGAGGGATTTTAGAGATAAGGAGGCGTTGGTGAGAGCACCTGGGTGAACGCACGCACACACACACGCACACACGCACACACACACGCACACACGCACACACACACACACACACACACACAATGCGTCGTGACCTGATCATGCAACTCTTTGGTGTCTTCATAAACACGAGTCGTATTTCTTTGGCAGTCTATCAGAGAAATACGAGTGTGAAATAAATCTACGCCACATCATATTAACACGACTTCGATGCAAGTTTCCTGATATTTTCCGGGACAGTTTCACGCTGGAATCGGACTCTCACACTATCTTGTAATGTGGTGTGGCAAATTTAGAGCTTCTCTGCCAGAGATAATTCTCTTTTCTGCTAATCTCTCAGAGCAGATTCGTCTCTCTCTCCCCCCCTCCATCACTCTGCCTCTCTATCAACACGTTAGTTATTCAAGCAGAGGGAATCTGGCGTACGTCGTTTGTCAAACAGAGATAGAAGACTTGGGATGAAAAAAAAAAAAAGCTCTACAAAGTGACGTGTTTTTCTCCCTCTCTCCGTTTTTCATCCACAGCGTCTAAACAATGTGGCGCTCAGAGATAGAGGACGTCTTCACATTTAGAAATGACATGTTTTATTAATTCAAGCCATAAATAATTGAATCAGCTGGTATTTCATAACTGTCAGTTCACTGTGTTAACACAGGATGCAATATTCATCAATTAATCCCACTCAAGGAAAAAAAACTCACTAAATATGAAATCTTCCTCCCGGAAAAATTAACAAACGTTATTTTAAAGACTGACATGCTAATATTGTTGTGAGCTCTCCGTCTGTTAAATAGCATTTAAAATGAGGACACAGTGTGTTTATATGATGCCTGTTTGCATCAACTTTGAAAAAAAAAAAAAAAAAAAATGGCCGTTATGACAGCTCGCCAAAACTGAAGCTGAAACATTCGGAGCTCTTGGAGCGGTTTGATGTTTTGGGGCGGCTGTGGCTCGGGAGTGTCGGGGGTTCGATCCTCAGCTCCTGCAGCCACATGTCCACTAAACCCTGAGTTGCTCCCACTGCTTCATGTGTATGAATGCCATCCGTGTGTGTTGTATAACTTTGACCTGTGGTGTAGAAGTGCTTTGAGTATTGTGAAGACTAGAAAATAAACAAACAAGCTCGAGACGATTTTGCATTCACAGACAATAAAATATGGTATAAAAGACCAGTGAGGCTCCTGCAGCGCAGAATATTCAAGATTTAAAGAGTTGAAGAGAGACAATGAGAGGAAACTTAAGGGACAGAAACTCAAGAGTCCATAACTCTGACTGACTGTACGGTGGCCTGTAGGCATCAAAGGTTCGGCAACTGATGCAACGACGCACGTACGCACAGCTGCAAATACAGAAACGCTAGAAGGTCAGCCTTCACGAAGGGAAGTGCTCCAGGCCTGCAGGGGGCGCTCTGTTCACTCACCAGAGAGAGTGAGAGAGGTCGGTACAGAAAGTGTTGTTTCCTACCACCCACCGTGTGACACAAGAATCTGCTGTGGATTCAACCCACCTGAGGGATCTCAGTTTTATCTGGAAGTGAAATGTGGGTAGATGCCGTCTAGCTAAAACCCTTTTCCTTTGTTGAGCAGCACAAGCAGCTTGTTTGGTCGACTGTTTCTCCGGTTGTGGTTTAAAAAAATGGCCGACGAGCGCTGCTTCGTTGTATAAACAAGCAACATTCTTGATAGCACACGAGCCTGATCTTATTAGAAGTTTCACTGGATGTGAAACAGACGAGGACGAGCCACAGAACAGAAGAGATCACTGTGAGGAAAACAGAAGAGTCGGGTTCTGTAGTCCTGAATTATCTAAAGGACGAGTACAAAGATGATGACTCACCGTCATGGTTGGCGTTGCCCAGCGTCCACGGCTCGTCAGAGTCAAAGTGGGTGTCTCCTCCAATGCCAGCGCCGGGGAAGTACGCGTGGGCCAGGAAACCCCCCTCTCCGTCGAAGGGAGAGCTGTCACCATGGAAACCAGAGGCAAAGAAGATCATGATGTCAGCCTCCTTCCCCTCGTTCTTGATCTCCGAGTACGGCACCTCCTGAGTGAGAGACGAGACGAGCGGGGTTAAGAAAGTTGAGACAGTCGGGGAAACGGAAACACGGAGCTGACGGCGAAGCGGAGGAACAAACAGCTAATGACAGGAGGCAGTTTAGTAAAGATCACATTAACTAGACTCAAAATAACACTCCAGCTCTGTGAGCATCCTCCGAGCTATAACTACAAACCGGATCACGACAAAAAGAATGAAGAGTAATCTGTAGTCTATCTATCTTCACCCTGCTGCTCTGCCGAAATCCTCCAGACTTCACTCCCATGTCATCACGGACTACAAACCACCAGAAGAGTTGTCTCTAGATGAGCTAGTGCCCGATAAATGTGGAACCAAAAGGGTTCATTTTTAATATTTGTGCAGGAGAGTTTCCACTCATAGGATGGGAGATACTTGCAGTGGAAAGAAAGCGGGAACAGGACCTCGAGTGTACCTTTCAAAGTAAAGGAACAGGAAGCACTTTGTACTGTTAGTCGTTAAATAGAGAGAATCACTCCCATGATTCCTCGACGGCATCGTTTGTTAATGTTTTGATTGAGAGCCCCCTGGTGGTGGAATTTAAATTCTGTGCATAGAGGGGTCAGAGGTTACATGAGGCTTTATAATGATTAAATATTCAGGACAAGGGTTCCCAATCTTCCTAAAAAGAAAGGGGGGCGAGTTTGCAGCGGGGATCCCCATAGTCCCTGGAGGTGGTTAAGGTGTACAACGTAGTGCACAGCGACACACAAACACTAAGAGGTCTATTGAAACACGGCCAACATGAACTCTAATACAGAGCTCTGTCATCGAGCCATTGCTGATGTCTTTACAGTAAATTAAACGGAAAGCAAAATTAGTTTTTTGTACTTTCCTCGACTCCAGGAGGGATCATAAAAAAAAACAAAAGAGTCACAAAGAATAAACACATAGTGTTTCTCTGACCTGGAAGGAGAGCGGAGTGACGGTCTGCCACACGTTGAAGGCTTGTCGGATCGCTCTCTGAGTATCCTTCTCACCCACTTTTGGGGTGAAGTTTGAGATGCTGCAGGAGAGAGAGAGAGAGAGAGAGAGAGAAACAGAGAGAGAGAGAGAGAGAGAAACAGAGAGAGAGGGAAAACAAAAAGATTACACTTAGAAAGCTCCAGCAGCCATAACACATCACATCACCATAACGCCATATTGGTAATAATAATCAGGATAAGCGCCGTTTGTACCAGCTGTTTTTCACCCCCCAATGTCTGTCCTGTCATCTTTTATAAATGTGTTGTTTAAGATTCCTGTATGTGTCGGCTACATTCAGCAGCAGCCTGTGTCGCTGCGCGTGTTGATGCATGTGCAGCTATAAGGGACAAACAAGGCAGAAAGGTCGTTAGAGAGCGACCGCAGGACGACGAACGTGCCATCCATGTTTATTTGGCAGGGAGACGAAGATAACCTGCTTCATCATCAGTCTATATACTGAAAGATAACACTTTCATGTGATGTCTAAATAAATAAATCCTTCTCCTTTGGATCGTGCCACGATAAACAAGAAAGTTGAACGAGTCTGGAGGGGACGTTGGAGGACAGATGGAGTGATTGACAGAAGTTTGTGTGTGTTTGTGTGTGTGTGTGTGTGTGTGTGGGGGGGGGGTGTGGGGGGGGTTGAGGAGAGAAAGAACATAACAGCAGGGTAAGACAGCAAAGTTCATTTCACACACTCTGCCTCTCAACAGGGGGCCAAATGCTTTGTCCCCGACCAGAAGAAATACATTATGGAAATAAAAATAAGCCCATTAAACACTGGCTGTACAACCACTTCCATATATGGGCACAAAGCAGCGTACCGAAGCGAAACGTACAACTCCATGAGGAGTACAAAAAGAAATGTTTTCATGCTGTGTCTGTACATTTTATTGTCGGAGTTTTGAACAGAGGAAATATTAAACCTGCTTTGAATGTTCGGATGAGATGTTGAAGCTGAGGGTTTAAAACGTCCTCACGTCCTGAACACAATCCATACATCACATGCTGGGACTTAAAATGATGGCTGTCAGCAACTATTAGCTAATCGTGATTAATGAGAAAAATATAAAGCGCAGTTAGTAAAACCCACCACCAGGGGGCTCTCAATCAAAACAAGAGAAGATGACGTTGAGGCTGTCGAGGAATCATGGGAGTGATTCTCTCTGCTACTCCACTACGATGAAAATGAACGTTGTCAAGATGACTGAGTAGCAGTCCTTGCTTCCTGGTGTCGCGTGTGTTTATGTGGTAATGATAAAAGTGTTGTGTCTGTCATGGCGGCCGCCGCTTCTAGACACGTCCTGTCACATCTATCAAGTTAAGGATTACTCTGGCTTTGTTAACCGTTGTGTCAGTGCTAAAAAGAAAAAAAGAAAAAGAAAAAAAGGAGAGAATTGAAAAGTGAGACAAATAGGCTGCAGTTCCTAGAGTGTCCACTAGAGGCTGGCTGCAGAAGCACAGGAAGTCACATACACACCCATTCAAAAGTTTTTACTGCATACATTAACATGTTTACAGCCTGGTTCTAAAAAACAATCTAGCACTGAATGTTTACTGGGGGCTCAACGGGCACACACGGTCCGGGTGTTCATTTTCTTTTTATATCGTATCCATTTTTATTTTATGAAGGATGAAGGTGGGCGCCGTGTAACGGTTTGTCAGGAGGCTTAAAACCCGCCTCAGGTCCAGCTCTCAGCCTGTCGTTAGCTTGACTCAAAGTTAGCCTGAGACAGCATTTCCAGCACGGAGACCGCCATCCATGGGACTGCAGCGCCCCCTGCAGGGACACACAGGGGACTGCAGCGCCCCCTGCAGGGACACACAGGGGACTGCAGCGCCCCCTGCAGGGACACACGGGTGACCTCACTGATGCTTCGTGCATTCATATTCCCAGTCTGTGGTTTGGACAGAGTCTGAGTGGTCTCAGCTAACCTTAAAGTAGCACGCCTTAAAATAGCGTGTTTACTCCGCTTCGTGTTAGCTAAAACGTCGAGCAGAAACTACTGATGCTGACAGCTGTTAGCGTACAACACGACAGAACTGTGGGAGAAGCATGAAGAGCACAACCATTTTCACGAGTCTGTGAAATTGATGGATGTTTAGTGGTGATTTACGTTGTTTGTCCCGTCTCTCAGTTTAGCTGTTTGCTGACAGTGGACGTTTAAGCATTTTATAACTGTCTGCTCACAAATCCCTTTATAAAATGTATTTAGAAATCCAACTTTACAACCTAAGGCCCTGCAATCTATGTGTGTGTGTGTGTGTGTGTGTGTGTGTGTTCCAGGCACGCAGCAAGGTAGCAGTTGTCTGATTTGAGTAAATGGTGTGGAACGTTACTGCAGTCCAAATGACCTGTGGCCAAAACACACAGATGGTGCACAGTTCTGCACACCCAGACACACACACACACACACACACACACACACACACATAGCTGCATATCCAAAGACAGCAGCGATACACATCTAACACCTATAAAGAAAACAAGCACTCCACACAACTGAAATATAAAGTTCAATCAGGAGAGACAAAGGCAAAAAGAAAATTATTTATTACAATGGATAACATCGTAATAAATAGCGCTCAGATTACACAAACTCACATCGTCATGCCTCCAGGCGAGAACACAAAACTTTCTGTTTCTGCTTCTCGTCCTTTTTAATCTAATGTGCTTTGTTGGCAGGAAAGTTGAGATAAACTGAAACATCGACATCAAAGTGAAGCATCTTGCATTTACTCCCTCTCCCTTGTCTCTCTCTCTCTCTCTCTCTCTCTCTCTCTCTCTCTCTCTCTCTCTCTCTGCTGTTTTTTGAAAATTCACCTCACTGTCCTGAGGCATCGATGGAAATTTTCGTTGAGAGACACAAAGTTGCATAATCCTGCAGCTACAGCATCTCACAGGGGGTGATAATTCACAGTTGCCAGCAGCCTTGAAATTCCTCCAAATGTGTCTCTTTGCATTGCCGTCAGTGTCGTGTCAGCACGCGGCTCCAGCTGCTCCAAAAACTGCTGCTCAGAGCAGAGAGGAAAATCCTCCTGACTGAGCCCATCAATATCATGAAATATCACAGACTTCCTCTGGATCGGAACAAAGTCAGCAAACTGAAAAACAACCAACTTTAATGTTGTTTTTGTTCTGTGTAGAAGACTGAATCTCAGCGGATGTTTAAAAACTGAATCACAGGGAGAAACGGGATAGGATTGCGCCCTGTAATGACGTCAGTGATAAAACTGTATTAAAATCAGTTGAAGTACAGAATCCTCGATCCTTCGGGGAAGAGGTTTTCTGAGGATGAGTTTTAGAAGAAGTTGGACAAAAGTGTGTTTTGTAACGTGAGGGACAAAAAACAGCAGCAACGTGGCTGTAACGCTTAATATTTTGTCAGTATTTAAATAAACTGAAATACATGTTAGTGGATATTTGTAGCTGGATGCACATGCACCTCACAGCTGGAGACTATCCCTATCAGACAGGAGGGGGGGCGGAGTCACCAGGACGTGAAAAAACAAAGCCGAAGTTGCGTACGAGTCCACTAAACGAAGCGTTCCGAATCCGAACTAAAGAGTGGAGAGGAACATTCTGGAGAACAGGAAACAGAATGCAGCAGGTTCATCAGTGCACGGAGAACGTAGAGATGGCGTGCAGACTAAGAGTTGTTCATTCTGTGTTAATTTATGTGCAAAATAAAGCAATGAGCTAACTAAAAAGCACTAACATTAGCCTGCTAGCACAACAATGTAGGCTACAGGAAACTGCAGCTCGAACAGCAGACAGTTTTTCCCGCCGCTTTCCTTTAACCATAGAAATAATATATATATAGAGTTAGGATAGGGTCTATGGTTTTTCCCATATATATATATATATATATATATATATATATATATGGTTTTTCCCATCTCCTCGGCAGCAGCGAAAATCAGGATTGTGCCCTGTAATGACGTCAGTTAAAAAAAACCTCGCGGGGAGGCACCTGTGATTGGCTGTAAAGGAGTGAGACATCTGATTGGCTGCAGACTAGAAAAAACTAATTTGTGGATCAGAGTTGCGCTAGATGAGTCTCAAAAGTCAACACACACACATATGCAGGGAGGTTTACAAATTAAAAGCACCGAGACAAATGCACGTTTGACAATTCATATATAAATGTAAAAACTTCCAAAAACGTATTTTCCATTTGTACATTTGTGAATCCTCACAAATGTACAAACCATATTTTTACATGTTAATTTTTTTTGCATTTATATATGGATTGAAACACATTTGTGTGTGCATTGAAAATGCATTTGTGTATCGAGTCATATTTATATACAACTCCCAAATACATTTGTGAGTCCTTATTCGTGCTTTTATTTCTGTGTGCATTTATTCATCATGAGGCTGTTCAGGCTGAAAGCAGCTGCAGAAAAAAGGCAGAGTGCTTGGAGAAAGTATGCTTGTTTCTTGCTAAACAATAGATATATGATGATAGATTATAGGCGACAATATTCTGAAAAAATTGTGCAATGGATAAACAGAACAATAACAAATGACAGAAGGATAAAAGTCCCACAAAAGGGAAATGAGATGACGTTCAATTTGCTCCCTCCAACACCAGTTTAAACATCATTTATTTTATCTTTTATAATTTGGTCATCAGTAATAATAAAATCATCGAGGTAGAATTATGTCTCCTTCAGAAACGAACCAAACTAAGTTAGACACGTGCGTGCGAGACAGGGCTTAGAGGTGCCTAAGAAGGAGACAAATGAAGTCACAGGGATTCAGCCTGAACAATGGCAGCCGGTGTGAAGACACCGCTGAGCTGCAGGAACGTGACAGGTGATAGCAGGTGAAACATAAGGACGGGGTCTGAGGCGGCTCGGATACAGTAAGGAGTAACCAGATAGGCCTGTGATCGCACTCTGCAGGGTGTGGGTAACACTAGAGTGGGTTAGAGCTGTAATGCAAGAGAGCTGGGATGCCTTCAGTGCCTCGAGGGAGCGTCGTAATTTACATTAGGTCTGTAACGGTCTGAGTGGTGAGGAGGCAAGGGAGGAGTGAAAAGTGAGGGAAAGAAGGAGATAAAGAGATTCATACTTCTGTCAATACGAAAATGGATCGGATGGTTAAAAACTCAAAGAACAAAAACACACATTATAATAATTACAAACATTATGATTCATAATCAAACGGGCTCATTGGTGACCCCTGTGGGGACAAACTGAATTGCAGGTTGGACCAGACAGTTTGTACTTATTGTAACCAAAGACTGCAAAAAATCATGGACAACAGAAAAGCCACTCCAAAGCGAAGCCAAAACATTTGGAGCTCCGCCTACTGACAAGCTGCAGTACAGATCAGAAGCTCCGCCCCTTCCATGTTAACAGATGGGACATGGGTCTAACTTTAAAATCAAAATGCAACGTTCTGAAAAATGTTTTCCACCAAAGTAATCGTGCTGATTTACTCCCCGGTGTTCGCTCTCCTTATGTCATGCCATAAAAGTCAATATAATGTCATGATTGACAGCGGTGTTGACGAATGAGGCTCCTGCATTGCTGCGTGCACCACATCATTAGAGTACAGGCGAGTAAGAAGACTATTAACACTCTTGTGTCTGTATAAAGTTTGAGGCAGCAAACAACAGCTGGTTCACTTAGCTTAGCCTTTAGGCTGAAACGTTCCCTTCTCGGGTAACAAAAATCCACGACCAAACTAAAGCCAACCAGAATGTCGTGAATGAACGATGTGCTCTCAGACACTTTGTTTCTAAATGAAGTTTGCACAGACAAACGACGCACAAGCAGGACTCAAAACCCCACATGGCAGATAATCTGAGTCAGAATAACGTTGTTACTTTGTGAAGCACATGCCCATCTTACGTAACTAACCGTTGAGCTGTTGCATTTATTTCCCCCGACAGTAACTGGATTTGAGATCAGAGAGCTCCTGATAATGGCTTCATATGAAATATACCGATTATAGAGGTTAATGAGGAAGCTAATGAAGAAACATGTGGTTAAAGGATGTTAATGTCCTTTGAAACCAAGAGGTGTGTAAATCAACGAATGACAGCATAAACAGAGGATAGAAAGGAGCATGAAAATGTGGGAATGTGCGAGGAGGACACGTGGTTCAATGGTGGTTACACTTTTAACGAGGAGCTGCCCAAATATGCAGGGTATTGTTTCAATCTGAGTCATGACACTGAGGCTTATTTTGGATTTGAATTTTAGAACAGGGGAGGGACTGAGTGGGAGAAAACGAGAGGCAGAGAGAGAAAAGTGAGCGAGCGAGAAAAATGGAAGCAACAGAGGATAAAGTGGGCAGAAGCAACAATGGGAGCTGCTGCGATGTGTTCAATATCTCATGGGACAGCTCTAATCTGCATTAGACCTATATTACATGGCTGAGCTGCTGGTTTGGTTTCTCACATCATCCAGCATGCAGACAGTGGGAGACAATGGAGTGAGGTGGGAAGAGAGGAGAAAAGAAGAGAAAGACAGAGAGACACGTGGGTGGATGTAATGCAGGGATACGAGATGCATTCAAGGTCCCATGAGACTGAGCTAATTTACATTAGGCCCAGTCGAGTTCAGGCAAGGAGAGAGAGAGAGATAGAAGGAGACAAACAATCAGAGAGGAAGAGGAGGAGGAGACACGGAGAAAATGTTTGAAAAAGAGAGAAAAAGGAAAAAAGGAAGGAGTGAGAAAATTCTTAAATGTAAAAATGAGTAACGTTTCCAGTTTAGATAACTTCAGAAGCCAATGACAGAACAACGATGGATGGATGGAGGAAGAGATAGATGGATGAAAAGAAAGGTGGGTTGATATTGGATAAATTAAAAGGATTGGTAGTCAGATGGATGGACGGAATTGCTGGGTTTATAATGGATGGATTAAATAAAAAGATGGATGAAAGGAAGGAAGTAAAGATGGCGAGGCTGGTGATGGCTGCACGGAAGGATGATGGAAGACAGATGGGTTGATGATGGATAGATTGATTCAATGGATGGATCGATGGATGAATGGATGGCTGGAGGGTTGGATGGAAAAACAGTCAAGCTTGTGATGGATGAATGTATAATTCAAAATGATGGATGGCTGGCCGGAAAAATATGTTGGGAGTGTTGATGGACGGATCTTCAGAACAACAAACTGATACGAGTGTTACAGCTATTGTCCTAAAGTGGCAGAAAAATTGATAAATTATGGAAAGAAATTTCAACAGGATGAAACATAAAGATAAAATTAGAGGCGGAACAATAGAAAGTTATACAGAACAAAAGAATGGAAGATGGACTGACAGGCATAAAAATGAAACAGTACATTATAGACAGATAAATGATGAATGATAGACTGAAGGATGGACGTGTAGATGATGGATGAAAAGATGTGGATAGATGGATGAGTGAATGGATCTTTGGATGAATGGATGGGTGGATGGATGATGTTTGGATGGATGGATGAGCAAATGATCGATGAATGGATGAGTGCATGATGGATGTGTGGATTGATGATGAATGAATGGATGGATGGATGTGTGGATGGTTGGATGTTTTGATGGATGGATGTGTGGAGGGATGGATGGATGGATGTTTGGATGGATGGATGGATGGATGGATGGACAGATGTTTGGATGGATGGATGGATGGATGTTTGGATGGATGGACAGATGTTTGGATGGATGGATGGATGGACAGATGTTTGGATGGATGGATGGATGGACAGATGTTTGGATGGATGTTTGGATGGATGGATGTTTGGATGGACAGATGTTTAGATGGATGGACAGATGGATGTTTGGATGGATGTTTGGATGGATGGATGGACAGATGTTTAGATGTTTGGATGGATGGATGGATGGATGGATGGATGGACAGATGTTTGGATGGATGGATGGATGGATGGATGGACAGATGTTTAGATGTTTGGATGGATGGATGGATGGACAGATGTTTGGATGGATGGATGGATGGACAGATGTTTAGATGGATGTTTAGATGGATGTTTAGATGGATGTTTAGATGGATGTTTGGATGCTGAATCATAAAAATGACGGATCAGTCAAACACCAGAATGTATCAGCGTAAGCAGAGAAAAGATAAATACCTGTAGGAGATCTTTTTATCCCTCCACTTCTGTCCCGTCAGTGCGTAGCGTTTATTCCTCTGACGGCGGCTGGTGTGAGGATGATCTGGAACGCCACAGCGAGGTCTCCTCATCCACCTGAACACAACATGACACACTGAAATGTCACTATGAGAACCCAGTGCTGTGTGAAACCTCATCCATCAGAGGACTAACCTTTGCTTAGCTTGTCTTCTTCTATTGATGTCAACATTTATATTTGACTGAGTTTCCAGTGGCGCTTCGTCTGATTATGTTTTGACTTTAAGGAGGGAAACAGTCTCACCCTGTTCACCTGATGGTAAATGGACTTGAGCTTGTATATTTCTTTTCTAATCTTCTGACCACTCAGAGCTCTTTGAGTATTCAGCTGTATTCTCTGGAGTTAATGAAGACCTAACATACGGTGGCCAGAAATACAACTCATCTCAGTGCTGATGCTGCTCTTTTCTACTGTGGGGAAAAATGCTGATGTGTGCGATAGAAATGTGTCAGTTTTGACTGATAAGAAAGTAATTATGTAAAATGTAATCTCGCCTTGTACACTGCAGCGGCGTCATTTACATGAAAAGTGTTGCTTGACACGAGGCACGAATATTGAACAATTCTGCCAAACAGATCAAACTGAGTTAAAGTTGATGTTGACTCTCATCACGTTCTTTTTTTCACATCCTGTCTGATAAAATCAATGTTTCCCCTTTAAAGAGTATTTGATCATACCAAACATTCAGGCATTCTGCCGGGAGTCCAAAACCTTTCAATCTCACTTTTACTTTCTCTTCATGTGTAGGTAGGACCTCATGATGTAGGAGCTACCGTCAGCCTGTCTGTGTCCGACTTATTTTCACCTCAGACAGGGCTGTCGCTCCCGAACACAGAAAAACGAGCGACAGTGTGAGACGCTAAGTTCAGAGCAGAACAATGTCCGAGCGACTTCGATGAACCAGGAGAGCGAGTACGAATCCGTGTGATGATCACCAACAATCAAAAACAGAGAGGGGCCTGACCTCGGCAGACTCTCCCTCATGCTAACACGTCGACAGAGTGTGTTTAAACACTTTGTGGCTGTTTGTGTGGAATCAGATATTCTACTGGAAAAAATGACAAAGCTACATCTGTGTCTGTTGAATCACTGAAGAAGTGTTCAAGTAACAAAAAGTGGTACATCAAGAGATCCACCAGTTGGGAAAATCAAGACGATGCAGACGGCCAAGTTTCAAGAGTTTAGCCGATAGCTGATTCTTTTATCAATGTTTTATTTCATGCCTTCTTTTAAGACCCGTTTCCACACAGCAGTCCGGTACGGATCAGTACGGTTTGGCACGGTTTGGTTTGATTAAGCCCGATCCCGTTTGTGTTTCCACAGCCACCTGTGCCCTATTTGGTAGGCGGCGTGTAAGCCGCATGCCGATAGCCGCTACATAATAGCATCATGTGATAGCAGCTAACCACTGTTTTCTTTGCCGACGTCACACAGGAAGTGACAATTCTTTCGACCAATCAGCGGACGGCACTGTTTTTTTGGGTCGGTTCGATATTTATGGCACCCCAACAGAAGCGTCCCAAAAAGTAGGGACAGCATTAGTGTATGGAAACACTGCAAAATGCGCGCCGTACCGAGATAAACAGGGCTTTAGTGGAGGACTCCCACAATGCAACACTTCCTCTCATGTTTGACATGAAAACACATCAGTGTTTGTTCAACAGGTGACTTCTCTTCTCTGAATCAGCTGTTCGGTGTAGATGTCAGCATTTAATTAATTTGGTACATCAGACAAAAATCGGCTCCGACATCGGTTCATGGCTCAATATTTGCCGATGCGTCGATTCCTGTCAACAGGGCTGATACAGATGTTGAACTGATTCCTCGTTAACTCCAGAAACCAGAACGTATAGTAATGCAAAATATGAATTAGGTGAAAAAAATGACCTATACCTGTAACATATTTAAACAGATTTCATAGGGCCTGACTGTAAAGGTCATAAAGAAGTCTTATTGTTAAAAAAAAAAAACATCCGCTAACTAGTGACTCACTCGATAGTTGTCTCGTCCAGAATTCCCGTCACGGGAATGCCGTAGAAGCGCTGCATGGCGGCCACAGCAGACTGCATGGCTTTCTCCTGCCGCAGGTCTGACGTGCGGACGTCGTGAGGCAGCAGGTAGCCGTAGTTCTTCAACCATGTCTGAGAGAGAGAGAGAGAGAGAGAGAGAGAGAGAGAGAGCAGACACACAGAAGAGGACGTTAAAATGACTTCCACGACACAGTTCTTCTTTTCATTCGACAGAAAAGAGCGGCACATTCATTGACCGCACTTTTTGTGAGGAGAGTGGCCGTTGGTAATCGATACTGATGAGTGAGCTCAACCACATGATAAACATGCTGCACAGAGCGCAGAGCTGATCCTACATCTGCACTCCTGAACATTTCCAGAGACGTTCAGGAGGACTGCTGCTGAATTTCTCCTGAACTTCCATCACGCACCTCGAGGTTATCCCTGTCGGAAAGGGGGCGGGGTCTCCTGAGGTACGACTAGCAGACGAATTCTCTTGATTACATCCTGCTGCCTTCTCTCAGTCAGCTCACTCTGACTCTCTGCAGAATAAATACGAGGAGGCTGGAGGAGAAACTCCGGGTACAGTCTGTGTGAAAAATGACCCTTTTTTTTTTTTTTTTTACTTTTTGAAGAGTTTCTACAAATGTGAAAGCTCTAAAAGAAATACGATGTAGCCATGAAAGAACAGTCTTACACTTTCATTCTTTCCAGCAGGGGGCGACAGAAAGATCTCCGTCTGTATTTAAGTCTAAGATGAGCCTCCTCCTAACTCTTTCCTCACATCCACATGTTGATGACGATTAAGTTGGTTATACTTCGGACATCGTGTGATTGAAATCAAAGACTTCAAATATGGCAAAAAATAAACCAAACCAAAATGGCCACTTCCACTTCTACAAACAGTTATTATATAACTGACACCCGTAATTTGGAGTGAGTGTGTGTACAATAAAAGCAGAAGCATCGCCCGTCACATGTCTGCATTTAGTCGAGCGCTCCTCTGATGTGGCGGAGCAGAACAAAAGGAAGGATTGAAGGGTGGAGTGTTGAACTGCAGAAGGGATGAAACGGACACAGAGGGACTTATCGAACCTGTCTGAGGAAAAGGCCCAGACAAAGACATGAAAGGATGAAGGAAGAGCTTTTTAGGCGAAAACTTCTGCAGAAAATTAGATTCACAGCGATCCAAAATCGATGCGGAAGCCGCAAGTTTCCTCGGATGACTCTTATTACGTTGTATTTTTCACTTTGCCTGCGCGCCTGTCTCTTTAATATGACATTACACAAGCTCTCAAGTCTCCTGAGAGAGAGAGAGAGGGGAGAGAGAGAGAGAGAGAGAGGGGGAGGAAAAATGGAGACGAGGGAAGGAAAGAGGCAGGACATTTTAAGAGAGGAGAAGAGGGAGAAAGCAGCTGAGGTGGACGAGGGGAACGAGGGGGGGGGGGAGAGATAACGAGGGGGGAGGCTGAGTCCTTCTCTCCAGTAGGTCATTAATATTTCAAAGTGTGTGCCAGCCTCTCCCAGCCAGTCCAAGCCCAGAAACCTGCACTCAGCTACAATATGAACGTGAGCTCTACTCGCAGAGAGTCCGTCCGGCGTTTCCCCCTGACACAGAAAACAAACGTCTTTTAAGGGTTGTTGATATAAACACGTCTTCTGACTGGTGCAGGTGATTAGGGGGATTGTGATTGGTTGCAGGCTGTTCATTAATTAACAGTTTAAACTTGCATGTTTCAGCTGTCCGAGAAACTATAAAAGGTTTTCAAACATTGGCGTCCATAGGCAGAACAACAGAATCTACTCGAGGCCAGCGTTTGTGTCCAAGTTGTGTGTGGAGCTAACTTGTTCAGATTGTGATCCTAATCTGCTTTTAATCCTCGGTGTAAATGTGAACGCAGCGCGCCACATGGTCCACGAGCCGAGCTGAAACCCAGCGCTTACAATCCAATTAAAAATGTTGTGTTGGCGATAAGACGCCACTGTTCTCTCACAAAACATCTCAATCTGACTCGTCTTATTGCATCTGCTCTGCTCAGATAAAAGACATGAAGAAAACAGCTCCCGGCAAAAAAAACAATAAAGCTCATTCAGCGCGACTGTCAGGATACAAGACGTCCATTTAATAAAGACAAAAAAACCATGATTGCAGAGTTTAATTTATCACCATGAACTCCACACAATGCAATCCAAACAAGGGCCGAGATTTCATTTAGAGAGGGACCGGCTTCCTCAGGCCTCCTCTCCTACACATCATAAAGACTCTTCTTCTTCTTCTTCTTCTGTTAGTTCTCATGTTTTTGTTTGGATTCTTGTACGACGGCCAACAGCAGCAAATGACCTGCGACAAACTATTGACGTTACACCGACAGAATGTGCAGCGACTTCATAAACTACGCACAACTGTGACACAAGCTGCAAAAAAGCCAAATAACTGCATGAACGTCAAACTCGAAATACATAAACTAAAGTAGGGCCCGATCGACCCGATAAACAAGATATCAGCCGATATCTTTTACTGTGGGGCTTCAAACCTGCAGAAACCTGCAGAGACTCCTGAGACCTGCAGGAGGAGCTGCATGTGTGATTATTTATTCTGCAGAAAGTCAGACATAATCAGGATGCTTTAGATCTGATCGATCCGTACAGATGGACAGGTCTGAGCATGTTCGTAGACTCCCCACACAGCGCCCTCTGCTGGTGACACAGAACTGCAGCTTTAAATGAAGAGCTGGTCAGAACTGATAATCCCTGGATATCGGCTGATTAACGGTCGGGACCGTCAGCTTCTGTATCAACGCCTCATGGAGTTCATCTGTTCAGCTCCTGCAGGTAACGCTGCATGTCAGCTCCTCACCTCAGCGCTGTGTGTGTGTGTGTGTGTGTGTGTGTGTGTGTAGATGCATGTGTTGCTGTCTGATATTTGCTGGTGAGTAAGTGTGTTATATTTTGTGTGCACCCGGCCTTTGAGAGTGTGTGTGTGTGTGTGTGTGTCTCTGCTGACGAGTGGGCCAGCTGCTGCCGGCTCATAGGAAGCAGTTTGAATAAAATTATTCACCAGCTGCTATTATACAACAATTACTACAGAGCCATCAAAGCTCTGACACACACACGTAAAATTAAAACTACTGAGTTACATTTCTGTTAATAAATGTTTAATTATTATTTTTCTCTGACTCAGACAACAAAGATTCTCTTAGCTGGTGTTCGGAGAAACACACACACACACACACACACACACACACACACACACACACACACACACACACACACACACACACACACACACACACACACACACACACACACACACACACACACACACACACACACACACACACACACACACACACACACACCTCAGAAACAGTGAGAGAGGACAGGAGGAGAAGCTGCTGAGGAGACGATTCACTCCTGAGCTCCATCGTTTCAGGAAGACTGCTCCACATGTTCTCCTGACATGCACAAACAGGAAGCGGGGGCAGGAGGTCTCCGGGGTAAGACAAACAACAAACATGGATGCTGCTCATAAGATGTGTTGGAGCCAAACTATGAGTTTGTTGTCTGGAGCCTGATGGGTGCCGTGGTTTTAAATCAAGGCTCCAGGTGAAGAGGTCGTTCTTCCACCTGGGATAACATCAGAAAGTGGATTTGTTTGGTATATTTAATAGACGTAGCGGTTCGTCTTATGGTTCTGTTTATAAGTTGTTTAATAATATAAATGGATGCAAATATATAAATTACACCAACGGACTGGTTTTATTTCTTAGAGTCGAGCACGCGTCCAAAAACAGCGTCCACATTCCTACAAGAGGTAAATCTACACAATGTTGGATTTGTTCAAATTGGTCACGATAAGATGTGTGAACGTTGAGTTGAAAGTCGACGTGCCCTCCATGTTGACGGCGGCGATGACATCAGGTCGGCGAGTGGAGCTCCGAATTCCTTCACGAGTTTCTAAGTCGTTTTTCCGACGTGAGCAGTCGTTTATTTACATTTCAAAACTTCTTATTCCAATGTTTCCGAAACCTCGTGAATACACGGAGAGCCACGCCCGTTAGCTTTGTGTGTAAATGAAGAGATAAGCCTCAAGTTGGTGTTACAAGCTTTGCACATCGTTGTTTGTGATATGGCTCAATGAAAAGGTCAGCGCTTCATCATTTGGTCTTTTTTTTTTTTGTGAAATCATTTTGTTTCTGTGAGCAAAGTGAAATTATGTAAACGTCCAAAATAAAAAGCTGAGGTTTGAAAAAGTGGAAGTCATTAAGTTAGAGCAAAAATAAGTCAGTGACTGTCGTGTTGCAGTCTCAGATATTCAGATGATGAATGAATCAGATGAACTCATTAAAAAAAAAAAAAAAAACTGAGATAAAAATTCTCTCTCACTGAGTGAAGACCAGAAAAACTGCACGCTCTCTTCATCGCCGTGGAGGATTAATAACTACAGATCCGGAGCAGCATGAAGCTAAAGTTGAAATAAACATGTTTGAACTCTTCTCAGCTCTTGAAACGTGAATTTGAGATATTTTCATTTTTCAGAAGATAAAAGGAAAAGGGCGAGCGGAGTCCAAATGTGCAATGAGTTTTGATTTCCTTCTCATGCGGCTAAAAAGCAGCTCAGAGGTTTGAAGCCTCTGCTCTTGTTTTTTTTTTTTTCACCCTGGACGTCTCTCGGCCAAGCTGTCCGTTTGCATCTACGTCCACCTGCCTGTCCGTCCTCCTGATTGGCCGTGTCTCTGTCTGTCTTTCTCTGATGCCTCGACCTGTGCGTCAGCCTGCTGGGGCGTCTCCTTTTCGTCCGTCTGCCGGGATAAAAATAGACCTTATCTCCCCCTGCTAAACTATTTACCGCCTCTCAGCTGGAGAGCATTGGGTGCAGAGCCACCAGGCGCTCGCTCCTGTCCAAACTGTGTGCAGAGGATCTCACTGAATGTCAAAATAAAATAGTGGCAAATGTCAATCATCAAGTCCCGGACAGAAGGTGACGTCTTTAATGAGCTGTGGCTGGATTCACACTGAGTCTGACGTCATGAACCCAGAGCACACAATCAAACTCCCCCGGGTGTCGCTAAGTGAATAAGTCTTAACTTTAGCCGCGCGGTGCAGCACGTCGACGTCAGAGCCAAAAAAAGCAGCACCTGGAGGGAGGCGAGCGAGCGCTCTCCTAACATGCTGCTGATGAGTAACGTTGAGCTGCTTCTTGTGTTAGTGCCCGCGCTCCTCGTCCCTTCTTCAGGCGCATGTCATCACTTTTATTTTTAGTAACTTCCTCAGGTGTGACTGCCTTCTCCTTTCACCGCCCGAGCTTTTTGCCTTCTTTACTTTGAGGTTTGAGGTGTATTTAACAAACAGCTGATATATATTAAAAAAAAGGTAAACCCAGCAGGGTAAGTCATTTTTGCATCGGACACCTCTGCGTTTATTATCCTGTCTCGTACTCATCACCCGGAGGGATCGAGCAGTGACGATGTTTAGAGAAGAAAGAACGGGGGTCGGTCCACATGAAGAACCTGACGAGAGCGAGGAGCGAGGTTTCACCTGTGGATGAGACTTCCAGGGCGCCACACAAACAGGCTTTAAAGACGTCACCATCAGTCTGCAACTTTATGATTGACATGTGTTTGTGCACACGCCTGCATGCACACACGCCCCTTCAGTGGACTCTCTGCAAACTGCTGCAAAAAAAACAAAGAATGGAGTCTAAAAGTTTTTATCACTGACACAACGTGAAGCTTTTCACATAAAATAAAAAGCCTTTTGGTTCGGTCTCAGTCCCTCTTTTCTTTATTGTTAAACTGTACAGGCAGTGAATGAGTCAACTGCACGTGTAGTAGCTGTTTGCCTGGAGGCTTAAGCCCCGCCCCTCGTTACTACCATGATCTAAAGTTGGACAGAGTCAGTGTTTGACCTCGTCTGAGCCTGGTGAAGAGGATCTCAGAGGACGTGAATCACCTCCCCGGCTGCTTCGCTGCAAACGTCTTCGGACGATAATGAAAACCCTCCGAAGAAATCAGAAGTCAACAGTCAGCGGGGCAGAACGGCGAGTGATTAATGAATGAAATCACCGCTGCGTGCTGCTCCCCGAGAGCGACTGGCTGCTGCTCCGGGTTTTTATATTTGTGCTGAAAATGAAAAGCAGTCAGCGTCGTTTTGTCAGGACAGATTCCCTCGCCAGCTGAGGACGGCGTTTGTTTCTTTACACAGAGACGAGTTCTTCTGCCCGCTCACGGGACGCGACAAACGGATATTAAAACTCTGCAGGTCAGCTCTTTGAGCCTCGTGATCACCTGGCGTGCATTCGGTGTTTGTGCACCGAGACGGAGAGCACTGCGCGTCCGTCCTGTCTCCATGACAACGGTCTGTGGACAATGATCGACACAGCTCCGTTAATTTCTCTGTTAATGTTTCATGTTTGTTTTCCGGAGACGACAGAAGACCGGCTGTGACTCACGGCGCGACATCGAGGATAAATGTGTAAAAAAAAATCAAACCAGGACACGTTGGGAGAAGTGAGAGGGGCCGACATGCGAGCGAAGGATTGAGGCCGGATTCAAACCCGCGGTGGCTGTGATGAGGAGTCAAGAGTCCGTGCAACACGACCACTAGGCCATCGGTGCATCTGTCACTAAAACTCAACTGGTTTCCTTTTTTTTTAAATGTAACCACACTTCAAACCTTTTATTATGCTGTTTGTTTGATCCCTGGAGCACACACACACACACACACACACACACACACACACACACACACACACACGATGTACCGCTCTCAGTCTGCATCCAAACAGCAACAGCTCCTCGCCGTCAGGGAGGCATTTGTCACAAATGTTCACCAAATCTTTCCCTCACACGCTCTCTCTGCTCGCACGGCGCCGGCTCTGATTGTTTCTCGTCTGTCAGAGGAATCTGAGCGGGCCGGCTCGGGGGGGAATCTGACGAGATGGTAAAAGCTCCGCCGCCGGTTTGATGTCTGGCTTTCTGGCATCTTGCTCGGAGCAGGAGGAAGTGCAGAGCTTTACCTCCGACTTCTGTGTACGTCGCTTTGTTGACTTTGATCATTACGCGAATACATGAAATTATGTCTTTGCTTCCTCATTTACAGATTTTTACTTTCTTATAAAAACAGCAGAGTGAAAGTCTAAAACTGCACAACGATATGTTTCATCAGTTTGACATTTCTCCCAGTCGGCTCTTATTTCTCTCATGTCAGATGTTTTTGTTCAGCCTTCCAGCCTGTCAATGGTCTGGAGTTTTGTTTTTGACACCATATTCAGGGAAGGTAGGAAGTAGGGCTGCTGAGGATTCTGCAGATCCGCCTCCAATCAGGATCCGTCTGCAGAGAGCACTTCCTGTTTTGCATATCACACGATAAATCCCTGACATATATTAACCATGAATTTCCCTTACATAGGCGCACCTGGAGCGCTGACCTCACCTGGCAGCCCTGCAGCGTTCGGCCCCCCCCAAGAAAGGCTTTTTATAAACCCATCAGATTTAGTGACTGCACAATACTAAACTCAATCTGGACAAGTTGGACAACTTAAACTAAAGGTTGTTCTCCTGTATAGACTTTCAGATCGTTTATCTGGACCTCGACCCAGCTGTGATATTTTAGGACACAGCTTTAAAAGCCTTCCGGAAACCAGCTCCGCACATTTTTTCTTTCATCTGGGCTCCCTGAGAACTGAGCGGAGGACGTGTTTGTATCTGAGAGAGACTAAGAGCAGAGTGAGAGCAGCGACTGTAGGAGTGCTGACTGTGAGCTGTAGTAATAAAGCTCTAACACAGTCAGGGTCAAAGGTCACGCCCACCGGGGCCAGCCGAGCTTCAGATGTATTCAGTCATGCTGCTGTGAGGCACTTTGGATAAAAGCGGTATCAGATATCAGATTGTTTGTGTCAGGTGAAGATCCTGAAGGTCTTAAAAATGTCAAACTTTACAGACGTCAAAGATAACAGTTTAGACGGTTCAGTCGAGAGTCAAACGCTCTCTTTCATTTGTTATTCACTAACAGAGACCAACAGAGGAAGATATGGATCTATATTCACTTATTAACGTATGCATGATGGAGGAGATCGACATGATGAGCGAGCTTGGATTATCTGAAGATTAGGGGATGAAGGTCAGGATGAAGGTCAGCGTGGAGGGATGAAGGACGATGGAGTCAGCCGATGCGACCAGCGTGAAACGGCCCCTCGTATTGAAGGGTCTTTAAGCGGCAGGCCGAGCTGGTCGACGTGAACGCCTGCACCTTGAATCAGTGGTCAGACGTGTGAGCAGGAAGGTGAGGAAGGCCAAAGTGTGCATCGGGAACACCTCGGGTTCAAGTGCTGAAGCGAAGACGACTGAGCTGCTGATGATGTCACACGACGCACGCACACACGAATACAAAATCAGATTGACGATACGGACTCGTATCGTTGAACAGATTGAAGTTGGATCAGAATCAGACTGAAGCTAAAAATTTACAAAGTTATTACGTCACATGAAACCGTTCTGAAGAACGCTCAGGTGGGACTGATGGTCTCAGAGCTATGACCTCATGTCTGTGGTGTCATATAACACTAGACACACACACACACACACACACACACACACAGTCCCAGGCTGCATGCTATAAGACACACCGATCGATGACTGCCAGGACATAGATGATGCAAGGCCACTGACCCCCTCCGAACACACACACACACACACACACACACACACACACACACACACACACACACACACACACACACACACACACACACACACACACACACACACACAATCTGACGGGGTAATCAGAGAGTCACTGATCTACGTCACTTCACTTCAACACATCAAGAGAACGAGCTCCCTGCTGGAGATGTTTCTACATTAAAGAATAAACATGATTATACTCCTGACAGACGAGCTGGGCCTCGTCCACAGTCGGCCTGTGGACCGTCTACAGAGTATCCAGAAAGCTGCCACGCCACGCTGGTATAATGAATATAAACGTCTTCATTAGGGATTCTTAAAAACATTCACTTAATGTATGATCAGTGATGAACATTACGGCGCTACGCTGTAATAATCGGTACAAGCTGCAGGCACATTATATCATTAAATTTACATCTCTGTGTGAAATTGTTTCCTCTCTCGTCGTGCCCACACTCGTCGAACGTAAACCACGCTCTGTGTCCTGCAGCGCACCCGGGGAGCTCACGGAGGAGCGAGACACTTTTCTCAGAAAGCACCATCTCTGATATCCATTTTTAATTACAACTGCACTTACATTTCCATCCTGCTCAGCTTCTCATGTCACGAGGCTCCGCCGCTCTGCTGGATTCCCCATCAAGAGCTGCGACCCGCGGCTTGCAGTGCAGCAGGAAGGCTGCAGGATGCTGTGTTTTCATATCTCGCATCGTGGATGATCCTTTAAATGATCGCCAGTCCCGAAAAAAAAGTCGCCATTTATATCCTTGTGATCAGGTGACATCATGATGTCAAAATACTCAATCTAATTTTGCATCATACTGTAACTCCACTGTGTCCCGTGTAAATGTGTGTGTGTGAGTCCTGACTGTCTACAGTGAGGGAGAAGCTGGAGTCCTGCTGGCTGTGTTGTTGTCAGAGCTGTGTTTACATGGACGGGACGGCCGGCTCCTCCCCTTGTGTATAAAAGCTGTTTTAGTCAAGAAGAAGAAAATACTCACTGATTATTAGGATGAAGAGTTTTTAGATCATTCTGTGTCAGTTTACATGAAGCTACCAGCTAACTAAAGAGAGCTAACATTAGTATGCTAACATGGCAATGCAGGACACAGGTGACTGAAGCTACCAGCTAACTATAAAGCGCTAACATTAGCATGCTAACACGGCAATGCAGGACAAAGGTGACTGAAGCTACCAGCTAACTAAAGAGAGCTAACATTAGCATGCTAACACGGCAATGCAGGACACAGGTGACTGAAGCTACCAGCTAACTAAAGAGAGCTAACATTAGCATGCTAACACGACAATGCAGGACAAAGGTGACTGAAGCTACCAGCTAACTAAAGAGTGCTAACATTAGCGTGCTAACACAGCAATGCAGGACACAGGTGACTGAAGCTACTAGATAACTAAAGAGTGCTAACATTAGCGTGCTAACACAGCAATGCAGGACACAGGTGACTGAAGCTACTAGATAACTAAAGAGTGCTAACATTAGCGTGCTAACACAGCAATGCAGGACACAGGTGACTGAAGCTACCAGATAACTAAAGAGCGCTAACATTAGCATGCTAACACAACAATAATGCAGGACACAGGTGGTTGCAGCTCGAGCCACGGACCGCTCTGTTATATTTTAAATCTGGGCTTCAGTACTCATTTTAAACGCAGATTATCAGAGTTACATATTGCTGCTTTAGACATGAAAATTAATGAATCGCACTGCTAACGTTGAAGGTGTGACTGACGTTTCAGAGACAACAGGACTTCTTCAAGGAACGGAGGGCAGAGCTATATGAACTCTTCTTCTATGATTCAGGTCCTGGTTGGAAACCTCCTGAGTTTGGAGGGTCACATCTCCCTCCGTGCTCCACTTGTTCCTTCTTTTTCTCATCTTTGGTTTCAACCTAAGCTCTTTCCCTGCCTTCTTACAGTCTGCATTTTCTGTGCACGTCAATATATCTTGCACTATTTACATTTTTTTCTCGCGTTCTCTTTAACTCATCTCCTCTCTCTCTCTCTCTTTACATCTTCATGTTAAAAGTATCTCAACTCTCTCTACCTTCGCTGCCTGACGTCCCGTCTTCTGCTTCTGCAGTATTACACAACTCGCCCTCTTTTCATCGTCTACTCTTCTTCGCAGGGATTTATGCAAATGAGGATGATCCGAAAAAACCATGCAGATACATTATACGAAGAAAGAGCTCAGCGGGAAAACTCACATGAAAGCAAACATCACCCGTGGAAAAGTAGAACAAGTGACATGACAGACACACTCATGCACCGTGGTTTTTTTTCACCAGCATCACTCAAACTGTTCTCAAGTCTGCACTCGATAACTTCAGGAGGATTCAGGAGGACGAGTCCAGATATTCTCCTGACCTGTCCGTTTCCTCGTGCACCTCACAGCAGGAGACCAACGCTGTCAGAGAGGAGAGGGGCGGTCTCCTGAGGTCAGACGTGACTCAACAAAAAACCCCAAAGTGAACTAAAGAGAGGAGAAGAAGATGGTGGAGAACAGGAAACAGAATGCAGCAGGTTCATTAGAGCATGGAGACGTGGTGGCGTGCAGACAGTCTGTAGAGACGGTAGAGGTGGCGTGCAGACAGTCTGTAGAGGTGGCGTGCAGACAGTCTGTAGAGACGGTAGAGGTGGCGTGCAGACAGTCTGTAGAGGTGGCGTGCAGACAGTCTGTAGAGGTGGCGTGCAGACAGTCTGTAGAGACGGTAGAGGTGGCGTGCAGACAGTCTGTAGAGACGGTAGAGGTGGCGTGCAGACAGTCTGTAGAGGTGGCGTGCAGACAGTCTGTAGAGACGGTAGAGGTGGCGTGCAGACAGTCTGTAGAGGTGGCGTGCAGACAGTCTGTAGAGGTGGCGTGCAGACAGTCTGTAGAAGTGGCGTGCAGAAAGTCTATGCACCGTGCTGCAGTAACAGTTCTCCTGATAATATCCTGCTGCGTTGTCACATCAGCTCACTCGGACTTGCTGCAGGGTCTCGACTGGCCGGAGAAACTGAAGTCAGAATAAAGAATTCTTCTGTTTGTGTTCAAGCCTGCAGCTAGGGTTATTTCTCCCTGCGTTGGAAAAAACATTCAATTTGCTCTTAGAGGATGTTCCACTCAAACGCCCCCGTCCCCGTCCCCCATGGCGAGGTGTCTCACTCTTGACCTACTTTCACCAGATCCTTCCAACTGTACCTGTCCGCCTGATCTGCAGCCAGCCCCCAGATAAACCCCCCCCCCCCCCCTCAGTCCAGGGCTGTGTGGACCCCTTGAGTCTAAACGGGGTCCATGACCTGCCCCCTCCATACACCTACAGTATGTTCTTCACTTGTTGATATTGTGGATGTGAGCAGCTATTATTTAAATTCAAATTCAAAAAACATGATTTTAAAAATGATTTTTTTAGTACTTCATTACTTTTTTTCCATCCTAATTCTGTTGGAAGCTAAGTCCCCGTGTCCATCCAGCATTTTTATTTCTTCTGAGCGCCGGCGTTGTTTTTTCCACTGTAAAAAAGTCTTTGCCACTTGGAGAACAATGTGCGGCGCCCAGGTGCAGAAATACTGTAAAAACGGCGACGGTGACTTCAACACAGCCATTCAGAAAGATCGTCAACTCTATGTGCTCGGAGCAGCCGCAGAAGAGGGCGGAGCCTCTGGTCACTTCTGCACTTAAATCACAGTCATGTTAACAACCAGGGTGAAGCTTATAATGTGGTCATAAACATTTTAATTGGGTTTATTGAGTTGAGCTGACTCACAGCTGGTTTGATGCAGTTCGTCCCTGGCTGGCACAATGCCCTCATCAAGTGCACAATGACAAGTCCTCTTATTTACATCGGCGCCGTGCAGCCAGTGTGCGGTAAAGTGTGTGCGTCAGTGGGCGAGAAAGACAAAGGAGGGAAGTGAGAAAAGCTGGAGACAGATGAACAAAGACGGTGAGAGAGGACGGGCTGAAAGACAATCAGCCTGTCAGTCAAAGAAATGCAAATGTTCTGAAGCACGGGCGGCGTACGCGAGCGCTTCGTTTTAAGTACAGCAAATAAACACAAAGATTAAGACTACTAGTAACAGTGTTGAATTCACACCCGCCCACATAGTGTACATACACACACGGCTCCGGTAAGTGCAGCGTCGCAGGCTCATTTAGCCCGCATCTCGGGTGTAATGTTGTGTTTACAGCACCCCGGGGAGCAGCCTCTCTCCCTGAGCTCCTCCTCCTCCTCCTCCTCCTCCTGAGACTGAGGAGGAGAAAGAAGTCCACAGAGGTTTGGAAACACTTTCATCTTCTTCTTCAAAAAAACCCCCAAACAAATCAAGTTCTGTGGCTGCACACGTCGTCATCGTCATGGTGATCTGAAGCTTTGACTGTTTCTGAATCATTACCTCATTTATATTCATCATAACAACAGCTTTAGTATCTGCGACATCGCTCCTTCTTTACACTCATCATCATCGTCTTCATCATCATCAGCGTGCAGCCCAGCTCTCGTCTTACTTGTAGTCCCCTGAGAGGACTTCTGAGTTTTGACTCCTGAGTTTTCCTTCTCACCCATAGCCCTGAATCACACACACACACACGTGTGCAAACAGAAGCACACCGGAGAGGTTGGGGGCTTGGTGCCTTGCTCAAGAGCAGTACTCGGGAAGTGCCCTGGCACCTCTCCAGCTACCAGAACAACTTGCAGTCCAAGACTTGAACCGTGGGCCGAGTCCCTGCAGACTGAGATCCTGCTTCATAACTTCATATCTCTCAGATTTTACAACATAAATAAAACATCATAAAGTCGTCTGAGTCATGCGGCTGCACGGTGCTGCAGTGGTTAGCTCTGTCCCCTCACAGCGAGGAGGTTGCTGGTTTGAATCCCCGGCTCTCTGTGTGGCGTCTGCATGTTCTCCCCGCGCATGGCGTGGGTTCTCTCCGGCTTCCTCCCACGGTCCAATCACACGCTCTGAATCGTCCGTAGGTGTGAATGTGTCTGGTTGTCCCTCAGCGCTGTGATTGACAGGTAGCTCCGCCTCTCATCGTCCAATAACAGCTGGGATCGGCTCCGGCCCCCGCCTGACACTGAACGAGGACGGTGAGCACAGCGAGTGTGATCACCGACTCATCGACTGAATATTTAACAGCATCAGTAACACTGAGTCTGCGTGGCATCTCAGGCTCAACAAAACAACAACAGCTCCGTCCCACAGAGCAGCAGGCGATACCTGCCAGCCAAAAATATTCATTACACAACAGAGTAGCAGGTTGTGACCACAGAAATCTGACCTGTTGTGTAAACAGACAAAGGAGCATGAAGCAGTGAGTCAGACAAAGAGCTCGACGCCTCTTTCTCCCTCTGCTGCGTCCGCTAACCAAGCGTCTGCGTCTCAGCGCCGCTCCTCTGTGATTATGTGCCGAGGAAACAAACCTGGCTGCAGCTGCAGCCTGAAGGTGAGGTGGGAAGGAGGCCGAGTGTTTCATGGGTGAGCAGCTCTCTGACGTACAGCTGACACAATTCTTGTGATGCACAGCGCCAACGGGAAGAAAGCAGATACTGGAGCTGATGTCATTCCAGGCATCAAAATGATGCTAATGTGGCTAATGCTTCACGCTTTGTGGAGATAGCAGGTGTTTGCAGCTTTGAAGCTAAATGCTAATGGATACTTCACTCTGGCTGCAGCATTTTGTAACAGGAAGTATTTTCATGGCATTTAATCCCATATTATGAACAGGCTGCTGTCATTAAAGCCACGAGGACGCAGGACGCTTCAAACAAGCTAATTTGTTGGACACGTTCAAAAGGCACAAGCTCATGATTCTCTCAGACAATTTACAAGTGTGTGCCTCAACATGAGGCTCAAAAGTGCGAGAAAGGACAGCAGATAAGACTCAGAAATGGGGACGAGAGAGAGAGAGAGAGAGAGAGAGTGAGGGAGATGACCAGGAGCAACCTTAAATTAATTCTCAAACGTTTTCTAAAAGGGACAACTCGCCTTCTGGCCTTTTTTTAATTTGTGCATTTATTCAATTCTGTATTTTTTTTCCCTCCTACAGCCTCACGTTGCAGATCCGTCATGGTGCAAGACTCGTGCTTAACGCCCCACTACCAAAACCTGCATCCTCTTACACCTTTTCTTTTCTTCATGTACCTCTGAGCTTCGTATAATTAGCTGTAACACGTCAGCATGTCGTGTCTTTAAAAGGTGCTGAAATGGCGTGCAGGTGAGTGCATGCACTCTGAGATGGATCCTTCCTTCGCCCGCTTTGCACCCCATGAAACGGCTTCTCTTCTTATAGACACGATCAATCAATATAACAACAGACACTACATCATTAATCGGAGTATCAAACATTTTTGAACAATCACAGCACAGACTTGACCTTTGCAGTCGAGGTCACAGCGTACAGTCATCTCCAGCGTGGAGACGAGAGAGAGAGAGAGAGAGAGAGAGAGAGAGAGAGAGAGAGTGTGAAACATGCAGGAGAAAGTTCTGAGCAGCAGCGCTGATGTGTCTGCAAAAAGCACTTTATGATTCATCAGTCATCGTCGATGAAGACGAACAGCAGGACCCCACCGTCCTGCTGGATGCAGCGTCTGCTGCGTTCTCACCGTCCTCACAGCACAGAGGGGTTTAATCCAGGAAGAACTGGACCCTGGTTTACAGATGCAAATCTCCCAAAGAGCACGTGGCTGCAGCGCAGACACAAAGGAAGCTGGACGCTGTGAAAATGTGAGGCTGGGAGCGACGTCACAGGTGGAGCTTTGTTTGAAACATCACAGCAGGACGGGGAGGCAGACACAGATGTGGGAACTTTTTAAAGCTGTCTTTTAATTGAAGGATGCGCGTCCAAACGGATCACAGCTCGGGAACAAATGTCTGCTGAAACGTCTCGGAGGAAGACGAGCACTCTGGCTGGAAAACTGAAGGTGTGTGAAGGTTGTTTCATCAGAGAAAAAAGATCCCGACATGCAAACAAAGGAAGTCCAGCACAAAGCCGAGACGAAGCTGTTGAATCACTACATCTGTACATTTTCTATTCAACATCAACTACATTCTTTAAAACTGCTTATTGTTTGTGTTAAATGTTTTCAGCACTGATGTTCAGATTGAAGATATTTGAGGGACACCTCTCTCTGGTGCCTTTAGGAGGAAACATCAGGGAGAGCGAGAGGGACACACGACGGGTTCGAACCACATCCTACTAACGCAGGCGTACGCACACCAAACACCAGCGCGTCTCACTCGCAATGTTTTTCTCTAGAAATGTTCCGGTTAATAAGATAATTACCAAAAAAAGTCAGCCGTTATTTTAGGTTGCATTCGTGTCTTGAAACCTTTTCACTTTGCTTTCCCGCCGTGGAGCCACTTTGTCACTGAATAATGAAGGAGGACAGGAATGGACTTCAGGCGGCACATTTTTCACGGCACATCTTCTGGAACATTCAGCAATCAAACCTTGAACTGCAGCAGCAACTGCATGTGCATGTTGTGTGTGTGTGTGTGTGTGTGTGTGTGTGTGTGTGTGTGTGTGTGTGGCCACATTAGCATGACATGTACCAACAATAGCTTTAGGAGGATTACGATTTTCTCAGGGAAAAAAAAAACAACAACAACACCAGGACCACGGCTCAGCACAAAACCTCTCCTCCTTTGTACAGCAGCGTGACGTTCCCCGGCTGTTAGCAGCCACGCTCCGCACAGCCACAGGCGCTCCCTTTGTCTGAATGAAAGTGTCACAAGCAGCACAAACATCACTTAATAAAAACATGGCTCCTCGTGTCTCCCGGGGCGCAGAGAACGCAGGGAGCTCTTTATAATACACTAAATGACCACAATTACAAACAAAGAGAGGGGGGGGGGGTCACACAGTCAGAGTGTCACATTTTATTTCACCCCATATTCAACAAAAAAACAAATTAAAAAAAGAGACACACCAGTCTGCACCTGTTCCCATCTCTGCTCTTTTCTTCTTCTCTCCTCCAACTCGCTACTTCCATAAATTATGGAGGGAGGGATGCTATATTTGGAGCCAGCGAAGGGGGGGGGGGCGGCTTTGTTCAGCACACATGAAAGCAGCTCTCTCATTCAGCTTCACTGTAATGCTCCGTGCATGCTGATGGCTATTTATTGACAACGTGGGAAGGAAGCTCAACACAGAGAGGATGTAGCACGGAGTCTCACTTCACGTTGTCTGCGTGTTTTATTGCGCACAAGAGACGTGGGATTAAAAACCCATCAACCTGTGCAATTAACAGTCTGAAAAATCAGTCATTCAGTGTCTGCCAGGGCCGCTTCTAATCAGGGCTGTTTGACACAGTCCACATGCAGCGCCTCACCATCTTGGACTGACTCCCTCCACCGCTTCAAAAGCAAACCAGCGCAGGAACATTATAGTGGTTAAAGAGCCTCTTTCAACAGAGCTCTGAGGCCCTTGATGGTTACAGAATCAATGGCCCTGATGAGATATTTAGCCACCTTTGTTTGAATTAGAAAAAATTAGCAAGGAAAGGCTGGAAAATTGCAGCGCGCGCGCGTCTGAAAACAAAAGAGCAGCGCTCAGCGGAGCGCATCCAGCGCTGCTCTCTTCTTCCTCTGCTGTAATTAATTCAGCTCACTAACTCGTAAATCTTTTATGTCCCTGTCCCTCCTCCTCGCGGGAACGCTAGGTATCAGTTTCGGAAAAAAAAAAGAAAGAAAGAAAAAAAAACACAAACACACAGGCTGAAGGAAATCTAAAATCATCTCAATGAGCGCGCGCCACTCCGCTCCAAGCTGCGCGTTAAAGACAGAACTGAGCAGAGCGAAGAAGAATCCGTACATGTCTGTAAAGAGAAGGAAATCACAAGGGCAGTGATGAACTAAACACACCTAGATGGCCCTGGCTTTTCCTCCCTCCTCACAACCACCATGTTTGTGTTTTGGGTGTTGGGGTGCGTCTACATTTTGAAACGCGTCTCTCTCTGTCTTCGCCTTACCTCCACAATCAGCGTGTTCTCCTCCCCGCACACAGAAACGACCCAGAACAAAATGGGAAAGTAGCAGGTTTTCCAGCAGAATCCAGGGAGCCCCGCTTTTCTCCGCCGCTTCACGCCTCCTCCTCCTCCCGTCGCCATGGCTGTGTCCCCGAAATCCCCCCCCCTCCTCCGCCGCTTTCCGCCGGTGATTTCCAGGCTCGTGCTCCGCTTGTTTACCGGAGAAAACAGTTTGTGTGCTCCTGCTTCATCTCGAGCCGTCTCTCCTTGTCTTACTGTGTGTTGTTTGCGAGCTCTCTCACTCTCTCCAGGTTCGCCAGTGCAGACGCGCTATTGGTTTCCTACTCTTGCCCAGTGCGCAGGCTCATCACGGCGGAGCGGAACAGCTGGGGAAGCCTGGCTACGAGAGAGTTAGGATGCAGGTTGCTCGGTCTGCGCGGGTATCATTGAGGAGAAAGAGGGAGGGACGGAGAGAAAGAGAGAGAGAGAGAGAGAGAGAGAGGGAGAGAGAAAGACGTGATGGATGTTGTTGCAATGGCGGCTTGCCAACACCAGGAGCGCTGCAGATGCACAAAGACATCTCTGTTTCTTTCTCAACAATAAACTACTAAATCATGACCTGAAATAATGCATAAGGAAAATATGATTTATAGGTTGATCACAGATTAAATGTCTCTATTCTTCAGTGTGAAGGCTTAACTTGGAGGAATATGTTGATTGCTTTCTAAAGCTGGCCACACACTATGAATGCACGAACCCTGAGTGACGTCAGCCATCTGCTCCTGCAGGGGGCGCTGGAGGCTCATCGGCAGCAGCCGTCATGTTGAAAATGCAGTCTCAGCCTAAAGTGTGACAGGCTGAGAGCTGAAGTACATCGCGCCCACCGGTCGATCAGGTCAGCTAAGACAGCACACACTCGATGCTTCGGGCACGTGACTGTAATGTAGATTTCACGGAGACGTAGGCACTTCATGCGTGTCTGTTAAAATGTCATTGTTTTACATTTATTTTTTATTGTACTTTATCACTGCTGTCCAATGCCTTTTTTGTTTTGCATCGTCTGATCCCTTCTGCTTGTTTTTGTGCTTCATTTGTCACTTATATGTCACCGCTGTCTCACGCTATTGCACCAAATAAAAAATAGACTCGAGATCTCACAGAAACTCACTTAAATAAAAATGTTCGATCAGTGTCAGCTGGCGTGCGTTCTGCTCTGCAGAGAAAGACTAAAAACGTGGTATTATCATCCAATAGACGCAGGCAGCCTGATCTGAAATCGTAAATATCACTCGCAAGTCGAGGAAGTCCGACTCTATAATATTCATATTGAGGATTATTTAAAAGTGGACTAACCAGGATCTCACCTTTTTAAACGCCAATATATGTTCACAACAAAAGCTGCTTCTTCATGACTGAGGTCAGCTGTCAATCAAAGCTGTCTGGGCTCCACGTTTGGCTCCGATACGTTGAACCTGACGTCTGTGTTCTCGTCCATGTTTCGTCTCCTCTCGACTGTGTATGTTGTGTTTAAAAAACAACCTCTGCAGAGGTTCAGTGTGGACATCCAGCATCAGCATGATGAATCTCTATTTGTTAGACTGAGTAAGGGTGAACTATCAGTCAATCTTTGACTCAAATCTGAAACGTTGTGTTTTGCAACACATATGCATCAATTAACATATTTTAAATACCAGAGACGACAGCTTTGACTGAAATATAGGTCACCTCATTTTCACATAGATCCCATTAGCACCTTTATATGTGCTAAAATGTGTGTTTGTGTGTTTATGTGTCAATTAATCAGTGGAAGGATTAGCTTAAAGGCAGGGTTGGTAATTTCATCCAGATCCACTTTTTAAGATTCAGGTTGAAACTGTCTTTAGGTCCTGACAGAAATTAATAACTCAGGTTCTCTGAAAAAGAAACAAAGTAAATCCATCATCTGTATCAGTTTGTAAGTCTGTAAAAACTTCAAACAATGTCTGCCACAAGGTACCAATCTGATGAACCAATCACACGCCTCCCTGTCTCCCTGCTCTCTGATGAACCAATCACACGCCTCCCTGTCTCCCTGCTCTCTGATGAACCAATCACAGGCCTCCCTGTCTCCCTGCTCTCTGACGAACCAATCACACGGCTCCCTGTCTCCCTGCTCTCTGACGAACCAATCACACGGCTCCCTGTCTCCCTGCTCTCTGATGAACCAATCACACGGCTCCCTGCTCTCTGATGAACCAATCACAGGCCTCCCTGTCTCCCTGATGAACCAATCACAGCCTCCCTGCTCTCTGATGAACCAATCACACGCCTCCCTGTCTCCCTGCTCTCTGATGAACCAATCACACGCCTCCCTGCTCTCTGATGAACCAATCACACTCCTCCCTGTCTCCCTGCTCTCTGATGAACCAATCACACTCCTCCCTGTCTCCCTGCTCTCTGATGAACCAATCACACTCCTCCCTGTCTCCCTGCTCTCTGATGAACCAATCACACGCCTCCCTGTCTCCCTGCTCTCTGATGAACCAATCACACGCCTCCCTGTCTCCCTGCTCGTTCTTTAACCCATGTGTGCACTAATCCACACTAAGAAAATGAAGACAGGCTTTGTCTTTGTATCAATGCTGTGTGCAATTCAAAATATTCCTGTCTCAACTAAAGAGCTGAGATGAACATACCGGCGCAGAGAAAACACTTCTTTTTATTTGTGACATACACAGATCACACTGGATGCACGCCGGTTGCAGGATGAAAACGTTATCAGTCCCAGCTGCTCGCTCATGGTTCATTTACCAGGATATTTCCTGTTGCATTCCCACATCGGCTCACCCCGACACTTAAAGGCACTTTGGTGAACAGACTTGAGCTTGTAGTTCTTTTCAAGTCTTCTGACTAGACGAAGAACTTTCACAGCGCCGCTCACACCTACGCATTCACGCACTGAGAGTAGAGGCTGCTGTGTGCAGTATTCTTATTCCTACCAGAGTTTCAGACGTTTAAGTTTCAATCAGTCGACTATAAGATGATGATGATGATGATGAAGAGTAAAGAATATTATCGCCCTTTTCAATCAGTCTCCCTGTACTCTAAATGAAACATCAGTGTTTCTGTGCTTTGGTCCAAATATAACATGAATCAAGCAGCAGAGAAGGTTTGTGACCCTGTAGAAACCAGCTCTCTCTGAACGCTCTGTTTTGGCGTGTGTGTCTCTTTAAATGTAATGACCTCCCATGATTTTTCCAGATGACATCACTCCTTCGATAGTGAGAATAAAAATGGCGGACCCTACGCTACATTGTAGGTCTAGGCTGGAGATGGAGGAGTGGAGACACCAGGGGAGGGGAGGGGAGGGGATTTGTTTTTCTTTTACCAGAATCCCACTGTGACATCACAAGGCGAGCAAATTTGAAATGGAGCATTTTTTTCTGTGTTGTAAGACGTCTGCAGACCACAAACAAAGGACTGGATGAATTTTCACATTTTGTGGGTCAGTAGCGACTCAGCTAAGCAAAATAAATGTTCAGAAAAACGTGTGGATTTTTTTACACGTCCTCTTTAATCATACGGGATGAGTTGATCTCCAAAGGTTCTCCCCTGCCAGAGATTTCATGCTAGTAGTGCTGCAGGTAACTGGTCTTGGAGTCAAGGCCACTTTTGCCTTGACTTGACTAAAAAAAACAAAAAAATTGAATTTCCCTCGGAATCAATAAAGTATCTATCTATCTATCTATCTATCTATCTATCTATCTATGTAAAGCATTTTCACTCGGTCGTGTCTCTGTCTTTGAATGGGCAGACTCCAGGTTTTGAATCAAGACATAGATCAGAGTACTCCAGTCTCAGGTATGTCAGGGTCTCAGTTATTGTGGTCTTGACTACAACACTATATAAAAAAAAGGTAAAGACTTAAAACGGATAGCCCTTACAATAATGATCAAAATGACTGATAATCACAGGAAGTTGTATCAGCACTCAGAGGCAAACGGGAAGGAGAAATTCATTTTTCTGAGAAATCACACCGTTTACTTAAAATACACTGTGGCTGCTGCTGTAATGGCAGGAAATCGATGTAATGGCCGCCCTGTTGAGCAGCACTCCACATGTCCAAACATATCATCACGTCTACAGACTTTCAGAAGCAGCAGGAGGGAGCTGCCGCTGCTCTTTGCGTCATTGCGGGACTATTTCTTTTCACAGACTCTTAAATAATGAATGAATGGGCATTGACTCATGTGCTTTATCCTCAGGTGCTCTGCTACGTTGATGTTATATGTAAAAAGAAAGAAATACTTCTTTGCACAGTGGTCGACAGCCATCTTGTTTTCACTTTAATGAAGTACAGATACAGATGCAGTCACTGCTTCTGTATTATTTTACAAAAGTTGATTTCTTGCTTTAGTCCGACTAAAATGTAACCATTAAAACAAATGTAAACATGTTATTCTGACTGAAATCAAACATTTTGAAGTCGGACTAAAGGTCCTGACACGCCAAGCAGACGGCAAAGAACAGGCGGTGACGAAGGCGGACTGTGCTGCACCTGATGTCGAGGTCAAAAAGACCTTTTTTCATACCGCTGTTTGCACCACTCGTATTACAGGTAGCCTGCTAATTGAGAAAAAGGTGAAAGTGGCGCTGGCGTTGTCACTCCTTTTGGTCTTTTAGTAGAAAAAGGAAAAAAAGAGGCGGGGCGACAAATAAACCACACTAATGGGTGGAAGCACGGAGACAGTGGCGTGCTCAACAGGCTTTTCTAAACCTGTTTTCGAGAGCTGGAGATAAATGAAACCTCAGAACAGCCAATCAGAAAGACTCTTCTCACCGTACGCTGATTTAATGTCGATTCAGCACAAAAAGCCCAACAGGTAGCGACAAAGCCAAAAACGCCACAACAACTAGAGCGATGACCTTTCACAGACAGTCCAAACAGGGCCGACGGCCGACGATCTCTTTGGCGTGCCACGGTCTTAACACGTCGATTCACTCGTGCATGTTTACACCTCGGCTATCTCCAAACTGGCTTCAAATAATTAAACTAAAGCGCTGCAAATTTAATCGACAGTCCACCTGAGGATGGCTCCAGGAACGCCTGACACACGACTGGCAAAACAGAAATAACACGCTGTACGGGGGGGGGGGGGGACTTTTTTAAACAGCTCAGTTTTGATTTTGAAAATGATACGTGTCCATAGTTCGGCTCGTCGCTGACATGATCCACAGGTGGGCGCGATGTAACGGTTTGTCACTCGGGAAACAAGTCTTGAATACTGCTCACACAGTATTGAGACAAATTGGCACAACAGGTAGGAAACAGACTGAGTACGCATGAGGGAATCAAGACAAGATGAGACAGCTGGATGATTGTAGATGAAATAATTACAAAAAAAAAAACAAAAAAAAAACAAGGTACACCTGCACAGTTCTGTTAAATATTGAATCTTTGTTCATTTTTATACCATGCATAATTTTGTGTTTTATTTTTACTAAGCTGTAGCAATGTTAATGGATACTTCCCATGCTAATAAAGCCCTTTGAATTGAACTGCAGCTGGCAGCAGCACTCTGACACAGTGGGGTTAGGAAGCATGGTCTAACAAGTGTAGGACATAAGAGGGCAGCATGCAGAGGGAAACTGAAATGAAAGGGAAGTCAATAAATCAGAAACAAAACAAAACAATGAAAGTCCAATTTTGAAAGAAAGAACTGAACCTTTGGACCTGACAATCTACACATGAAGTCATCATGACGGAGCGTACTCGCAGAGGACTTTGCACATTCATCTTGATAAATAGATGTAAACTCTTCAGTCTCTCCTGATAGAAACGTTAACATGTGTTTTATCGTCCAGTTGTCGTTGGACACACAGTATTGATCGTCTGGTTACACGCCACTTCTCAACCAACTCGTGGACACCTCATTCTCCTCCTCTCCCAACACTTCAACACGCTTTTCTATTTCTCAGAATTGTCTTTATCTGATGTCTCTTCCTTTCAGTCAGTCATTCAGTTCACACCTCCCCCTCCCTCCTGTTCACTTCTCCCGGCTTCTAATTTCTGCAATTGTGACACATACCCGCAGCTGACATCTCTCGAATCTGGTCCAGCACTAAGTGTTACGTTTCGGAGAAGACCCAATCGCAGAATAAACGAGCAGAGGCAGGAGTAAGGCAAAAAACTGAAACTTTACTCAATCTTTCAGGCAGAGTACCATAAGCCCATTAACAAAAACAAGAACAAGAAAAAATCAAGCAAACCAGTCCCAAGTCATCCGGGGAGATATCCAACTGGCAATATCGAGCTGGCTGGAGGCTATGCAGGCAGTAACATATGACGATCAGACAAATAAGAGGGGAGATTGACCAAGCTTATATAGAGAGGGTAATGAGCAGATGAGCAACAGGTGAGTGGCAGGATCCAGGAGGCTGACAGATGATTGGCTGAGACGGCACAGGAAATGGGCGGAGACCAAAAACAGGGGGGAAGGCTGGCAGGTGCAGAATGGACAGTGAGCAGAGGAGTGAGTGCAGGAAGGCGGGGTATCAGGAGCAGGAAGCTCCAGCAGAATCCATGACACTAAGACTCCTTCTGTTCTGAACACACATTTACCAGAGCTCAGAGTATGAGCGCACACACACACACACACACACACACACACACACATATGCAAACACACGTACAGAATGACATAACCAACACAAACATATACTGTACATTTAAAGGAAGTTAAGTAAGTAAGTGGATCATTTAAGGCAGGGATGGTCATTTCCTCCTGATACACTTTTTAAGATTTTGTTGAAATTGTCTTTAGGTCCTGACAGAAATGAATAACTCAGGTTCTCTGAAAAAGGAACAAAGTAAATCCATCATCTGTATCAGTTTGTAAGTCTGTAAAAACTTCAACCAATGTCTGCCACAAGGTACCAATCTGATGAACCAATCACAGGCCTCCCTGCTCTCTGATGAACCAATCACACGCCTCCCTGTCTCCCTGCTCTCTGATGAACCAATCACACGCCTCCCTGTCTCCCTGCTCTCTGATGAACCAATCACAGGCCTCCCTGCTCTCTGATGAACCAATCACAGGCCTCCCTGCTCTCTGATGAACCAATCACAGGCCTCCCTGCTCTCTGATGAGTTTATACTAAGAGTTTACTGACCGCTGAATGAGACATGCGACAACGTAGTTTCCACACAATGAAGAGCTGAGGTCACCTTCTGGAGCTTTGACGCTTGGACGTGTAAGTGTGGGGGCGTGGCTTCAGAGGGGCGTGGCTTCAGAGGGCGCACAGAGGGGAGGAAGGAATGCTACGTTCAAAATCATGCTAGTTTTCGATAATGACCAACCCTGCCTTAAAGCAGGTAATAAACTGTTGAGATGGAGGTGTCTTTCACAGCGCTGACCTGGCTAAGAGGGCAGCAGCACACGCCATAATGAATACGGCATGACGAGGAAACAGTTTTACAAACACGAAGTAAAGCGCAGACAAGGATTGCAATGTGCTAATCAGTTTGAAGATGACAAGCAGAGTCATTATCACAGATTTAAATTCAGAAACACATCAGGCGCCATCCAATGGTCTTGTGTTTTGTCCTGTAAGACCAAGGCTTCAAATGAAATGAGATCATCCAGGTTTAATTCATTGTAAAATAAAGTGACCTGCAGGGGAGAGCAGCAGCACTAAACGCTCTTCTCCCGAGCTCAGTGTGGAAACGAGGAACAGACGGTTTAAAAACCTCCCAGGAACAGGATGCAAAGTGACTTCTGGTTGTTTGGACGTCTGAACATAAATAAGAAGGAACTTAACCAAGCAGAGCTTCTTAAGCCAGTTTTTATACATGCACAACTTCAAGGATGGCCAATCAGATATAGTATACAGGTCACAGCGATCATGAGTAAAGCGTCTATAAAAGTCAAAAATCTCAACGCACAATGATAGACTGCGTCCAACGACTGTAAACATTCAGCCGAAGTCCCTGACACAGCACATCTCCATAATCCAACAAAGCATAAATGTTGAAGTTTCATCACTCTGAGCGGAAAGCAGGATTTGTTTCTGTAGAAAAATCCTCACTTCACCTGGGTTTAGACGCCAATGTGAGTTTTAAAGGACAGCTCCCAATTAATAAGACAAAGACTATTATTCGTTTATTTGAGAATTGTTTGAATAGGGACGGATAAAAAAAAAAAAAACAGAGCTTGAACAGTCATCTGATGTATGCATCAGAGTGTTTTTAGCCAACACTTGTCCCTAGTAAGGCTTTTAGTTAAGAAAAAACCCAATACACATTAACATTATTAAAAAAAAATAGTTAAAAATATAATGATACAGAATAACATTAATGAAGATAAGAAAACGAAAAATAAAAGTAATAAAGTAATACAGAGAGAACACAATATAAACTACAGAGCGAGAACAGGTGATGGGTTGAATAATATAAATGTCCCCAAAGCTGAATCTATCAACAGACTGGATAATATTAACGCAGCATATCACGGCCGTGGTTCTGATCTAACAGACAACACTGAGACTCTGTGCAGGCTGAAAGATAGACATACAATTTAATGTTCAGTGTGGAGCCATTATACACAGTTCAACAGATATTTCTATACATGGTCTGGAGAATCACATCACCTTTACTCTTTAAATGTCAAACCTCTATTTGAGGAACACTTCATCATTGTACTGTCAACTGAGGCCATACATTTATACTTTTGTGATACCTCATATAACGTGTTTCTCTTCAAATATGGTCATAGCTTCTCCGAATAGATCGTAGTCTGCTCACAGCAAAGTCACCTCTACAAAGTGTATCCAAACCAAATGTATTCACAGAAATTCGTACTATCAACATTGTAAAAACTACATATGAGAGAAAGACTGTTGTTGAACTAGCCACAATGTGACAAATGTACTTCCTTGAAAGGTTATTAAACCTTCATGTTGTGGCCATCACATTCTGGTTTTACGTTTGACCTCATAATCCTTTTACATGTTTTCTTGTCTTTAATGTTCTTTTTTAATGCCTTTGTCGTCTTCAGGGGAAAAAAATACAGTTGAACTGGATAACTACGTTTTTGCTGCCCCCAAGTGGACATTTCAGATATTGCAACCCTGCTTAGTGTATTCTATGTTCACATCATCTTCAGTTCAGTATTGAGCATAACAACAATCTCTCCTCACTCAGGCCGAAATGGGTGGAGCCAGTTAATTTGCACCTATCATGCACCTATGCAGACTGGACCTCAGGGTCTCGAGCACTATGTCTCAACACTTCACACTTTCACCATTCCCACCGGCACCAATTTAAAGACTGCACGTTCTTTGATCAGATTTGCCCGAGGTTTCAATAAATTGCATTTTAAATAACTTAGAAACTGTGAGATCTCCCTGTTTGTCCAGCTCACTGAGCCTGGGTCGTGACACACTGCATTTGTGCATTTCATATTGACAGCATGCTAAACTTATATTAGAAGGTTTTTAGAGTTAGCACAGCTGTGTTGACAATAAAGAGATCATTTTATTTGGTGCTTGCGTTTATAGTTTAGAAGCAAAAGTGTCATTGTAAAAAGCTCTTTGGTTGCAGTAATGTTTTATGTTTTGCCCAACAATTTTTTTTATCCTGCATTTACATTTTTCCCCAATGGTTTCAACGCATTTCCAGAAGCGGTGGCTAAATGCCTCAAACTTTAAACACAAGCTGAAAGGAGAGCCTGACAGGCAGATTGGCTCAGCATCAGCAGTATGTGAGTACTGTGATTGACCATCGTGGTGAAGATGGGAGCTGAGTTTAAAATGTAAAGCTTTTGATTTACCTTCCAATCTACGTCCCAACCTTCACCTGTGGTCACGAGCTGTGGGTGGTGGCTGAAAGAATGAGAGCGCAGATACAAGCACCTGAAAGGAGACTCCTTTGAGACAGTAGGAGGAGCTCAGACATTTGGGGGGGAGCCTGGACAAGAGCCGCTGCTCCTTCACAACAAAAGGAATCAGCTGAGGTGGTTCAGGAACATGATCAGGATCCTCCGGGACGCCTCCCTTTGGAGGTTTCATGGGCACGCCCAACTTGGAGGAGACCCAGAGGTGGACCCAGAGATCAAAATGTACAAGAGGAAAGAATTTAGAGACATGTGCAAGAGGGGAGTATATACCACATGTTGAAGACAAATGGGGTCCTTGACATGGTAAAGTTTGGAAACCCCCTGTAATAGACTTTCTGAAGATCGTGTTGTGTCAAAAAAAGATGCACATATCAAGAGGAAGCTTTACAGCTGTGCAAACGCACATTTATAAACAATGTTAAAGTCAGCAGTTCTGTGCTGCACAGTCATCTGTTTGTAAAGCTCTGCAGCTGCTGTGTCATGAGTGAACACTAACACAAGATGGCAGCACAGGGAGGCATCGGTCACACACCAATCAAACCTCACAGCTTCAGATCAATATGTAGCATGGTTGTGACCTGTGTGTAGCAGGGTGCATTCACATCATTCTGACCCGACTCATAATGTTGAACTAGCAGGGTACCTCTGCACATTTATCAGGGTGAAGTTTAGAGATCACTGCACAAAGGTGGAGTTTTTTGGTTTGTTTATATTTGCACACCTGACAATTTATTTTTACGTTCATCTGTACCATTTCATCGATTGCTCTGCAACTGCAATTAAACACACTGAAAAGACTACATCCGGCATCCAACCTCCACGTACATCCTGAGAACGAACCATGTTGTGATGCAAGAAGACCATTTTCACACTGCTGTCCACACCACTCCTCATTGTTGGTAGCCTACTAATCAAGAAAAATGTCTGATAAAAAGTTGAAGATGTACGCATGGGAACGTTTACCACGAAAAAACTGAAAGCAGCCTCTCTGATCCTTAAAGTAAACCGATTAACAACAAATATATCTCATAAGTAAAGACATCTCCAGCTCGCTCTGCTCAACATTAATTAAAAAGCAATATAGTCTACAGGGATCGTTTGAGAGGGAGCGAGTGTAAGATGCATTTTCGATGCATCTTCTCAAACAATAAATCTGTGAATGTCTGTCTTTAAGGGTGGCTGTAGCTCAGTCTGAAGGGACTTGAATTGGGAACCGGAGAGTTGCTGGTTCAAGTCCCGATGCAAAACAAATATGGCGATTGGTCTGGGAGCTGGAGAGACGTCAGATCAATCCTTGAGCACCTCTGAGATGCCCTTGAGCGAGGCATAGAACCCCCACCACCAGCTCTGGGGGTGCACTCTCACATCTCTCCATTAATGCATTTCCACAGGTCCTGCTTGTGCATGTGTGTGATTCTGGAAAGATTTGTAGTAAACTTCAAGAAAGCAAGTTCAAGGAACACTCTACAGATATTTTACACCGTTTGCATTTCAACACCAAATTAAACTCAGAGATACAGAGAGCACCAGTGTATCTATAAACTTGGGTCGAAAGAGGGCACTGGAGAAAAGCCAACAAACGTGCCTCACTTTCTAGAGCTGTGATTGGTTATCTGTGAAACCACTGTGTATCTGTGTTTTGACTGGATTCATCACGACTGGTTTTACGATTATTTTATGGCATGTTATACTGGGACAAGTTCCATCTGATTGACAGGTCATGACTTCACTACACTTCCTACTACTGCTGCTCAGCGACAAGGACTCTGGGCAATTGCACCTACTGTATATCTAAACAACATATAGCAGTCCTATATTTACGTGGGTTACAAAAAGAACCAAGAAAAGACTGATCACTTAACATTGATGTTTAGGAGGCTTGACTGATTGTTCTTCTGATAGTTTTTTCCAGCATAGGAGAAGAAGGAGAAGAAGACATTTAAAAGAAAAGTAATCAAAAGTTTATTGAACCAACAGAGTAAAACACTCTAAAGACGTGAATCATTTGACTTAAAGCAGAGTATTTAAACAAGTCTTTCAGCATGTTTGAAATGTGTCTACGTCCAGTACGTCATCATTACATAACAAGCACAGAAGACATCACAGTGAAAGAACATAAAAATCCAAATCATGATACTCTAATCCTCAATGTGTCCAACAACAGATCAAACATGACCAAGAAAGAAAAAGAAATCATTTGACAACTCCCAATAATCTTCACATCAGGAAGTGAATGAACATGAAACTAAATCTGAAACATTTTCAGTTTTTTAAACATAAGTCAAATTAGACTGAACCACAGCAGGTCATCTAAACTCATCTGCCCTCTCTCAGTGATCTCAGGCTGCTGACGGCAGAGTGAAGGAATCATGTTGGTTGATCAGCAGCCTGAGGTTGCTCTTGATGTTTGAAAACTGACTCTTCAAGTAGACGATCGGTCCATATTCTTTAAAAACAACATTGATAAAAGCCTCATGCAAAGCAGCTTGATGGCAGATGCCATGATTAGCTGTTTCATAAAATGACTTACAACTCTGCTCAGAATTCCAAAGAACACAATAGAAATGGCAAGTAAGACCGCATCCTCCGTCTACGTAGATATATGATGTACTTAGCTTGTAAGTCTTGTAATTCTCAATCAAATGATCCAGGTCCATCATGTACAAGTTGACAGCAGCAGTGATCGTATTTACATAGCCTGATGGACTTTTACCACTCTGAATGTTCAGTCGAGCCTCATGAACCAACATCTGGACGTGGAAGTAGGCTCCGTTGACCCAGATCTTGAAGCCACCGGTGCTCATCTGCTCGTCGTGCAGCAGGGAGTTTCGGAGGATGGTGAGATGGTTGCTCAGCTGGACTTCTAGTCTCCGCAGTTCCTCACTTAGACGTCTGTTGTCGCTCAAGTAAGTGCGATGGCGCCTCACATACTCAGACATTGTGTCCCGGACAGCTGAGGCTTTCTCTTCCCCAAAAACACGTCTGAATATGTCGTAAGAATCATCTCTTTGAGGAGTGCTCTTGATGACGATCTCCATGATCATTGAAATCACCAACGCTCCAAGTCCAACAGCATTTGGGATTGCAGTCAACGGGGCCAAACCAGATCCCAGCCTGTTGATGAAGTCCGGCACCATATCAACCTGCAGTTTAGAGAAGAACTGCAGCTCAGTGTGGGAGTTAATGCCTGAATACTTCAGCAGGGACTCATCTATGCCAATGTCTTGTACGGCGCATGAGTCCCGTACGTTGTAAAAGATATGAGATGCAACCCTGTCATAGTCTTCTTGTGAGTAAGAGCTACCCATGTTTTCTCCTCAGTCTGAGTCTTAATGTTCTTAAAGAACCAAGAGGACAATGAACACCAGATGATTCGGAGTCTACTTATTCCAAATCAAATGATAGCCTCAAACAAAACCAGCAGGACGACACAGATAACCAATCAGAGCTTTGGAAAGTGAGGCATGTCTGTTGGCTTTTCTCCAGTGTCCTCTTTTGACCAAAGTTCATAGATTCACTGTTGCGCTCTGTATCTCTGACTTTAGTTTGTTGTTGAAATGCAAACAGTGTAAAATATCTGTAGAGAGCTGTGTTTTCAGCTGTGATCACTTCAACACTGACTAATGTTTACCACTCTGGACATTCATGGATCATGGAGTAATTTTATTTAAACAACATTCAAGAAATCCTTTAAGACTTACTTTAAAATTATGCAAAAATGATTTCACAAAAACACTATAGAAACAACCATCATTCTAAACATGTATATCCAGAGAACTGCCCGCCCCCAGTGAAAAAAAACCCCACTTTTAGCTCTGTGCGAAAGTCCGAAGTGGTGCCGACAGAGAGTGCTGCAGCACTCTGGTTGACCGTATGCCCGTCACTTCAGCCAGACTCTCAATTAATGTCCTCATAAGACGGCCCAGCTTCACTACTCTCACCTCAACGAAAGCTGTTTTTAGAGTGGCCGGGGAGAAGATGGTGTCAGACAGGAAATCATTTTTAAACAAGGGTTCTTCAAACAGCCACATCCAAGGCCTGGGGTCAGGTGGTCGTGGGAAGCTCAGAGTCCTCCAGGCATCGATGACAGAATTGTAAAAACTTTTTAATCCATTAAGGCTGCACGAAGGGGACTTCATTAGGAATAGATGTTTATCGTAGCCGAGCCGTCCAAACCTCTAAAGCAGCAACTAGTCCACAGGAGATCAGCAGAAAGAACAGCTAAGCCCCATTTCCACACATCAGTCCGGTACGGATCAGTACAGTTTGGTACGGTTTGGTTTGATTAAGACCGATCCCGTTTGCGTTTCCACAGCCACCCGTGCCCTATTTGGTAGGCTGCGTGTAAGGCGGATGCCGGTAGCCGCTATGTAAATAGCGTCATATGATAGCAGCTAACCGCTAACAGCTAACTAATGAATTCAGAAAAGGAGAAAAACGCAACACAAACAAAACCAACGCTGGAAGACATCCAGCAGTTCATCTACTCTGTCACTGGCATGTGACTCTTTATTACAAGAACTCAATGTGAACTGTGAATGTGAACCCGTTCCGGCAAAACCAGGCCTCTCGGCTGGCTCCGAAGCCTGAATAAAAGCGGCTCTATGGTTACGCTGTATAACTGGCCTGAGATGTGGCAGCCCTGCATGATCCCTCTTTTTACTGCTACGGGTCTGCTCAACACCCCCAACCTTTACAACACAACATGCACCACTATACAACAACTTCACCCAGGACAAAAAGTGCTCCCCAACAGCAAAAGCTTGCAGTTTGGCAAAAAGAAAAGAGTGATCGACACGATCAAACGCCTTCTCCTGGTCGATAGAAATGATACCCACATTGACTAAAATCAAATGATGGTCTGTAAAACCAACAGGAAGGATTTGACAGTTAGCTGCGCGAGTTATAAAAGAAGCAGACACATAAAGTCCATCTGACCTGGCTGCACTGACCCAACCATCTGATATTTTCACCCAGGTGAACTGTTTCGCTTCAGGATGTTTCATCCTCCACACATCCACTTAACTGGCCTCCTTTAGCAGCTGAGGCAGGAAAGAGGATGAGTAAGGATGGAGCTCCTGTCCTGTCCTGTCTATCAGTGCAACAGTTCCAATCCCCCCCATTATAAAAACCTCCCGACCACAGCTATCTACGCTGTCTTTAATAACTTAAACACAGATTAACATAATAATAATGATAATAATAATAATAATAATAATAATAATACATTTAATTTTCAGCGCCTTTCAGGTCACTCAAGTACACTGTACATTACATGAAAATACTCATTAATAAAGTGAACTAAAAGAAAGAGAAAGAAACATCAATCAATCAATCAAACAGGAAACAAAACAGAAGTGGCGAAGTTGAGGGCAGATTATAGTTAGATGGAGTATGCAGTTCTGAACAGGTGGGTTTTTGAGTCTGGATTTGAAGAGGGGGAGGGAGTCCAGATTACGGAGGTCAGGTTGGAGAGAGTTCCAGAGCTTGGGAGCAGAGTGACTGAAGGCCCTGCTCCCCATGGTGTTGAGGCGGGCCAAGGGCACAGTGAGGTGGATGGAGGAAGAGGATCTGAGGGAGCGGACAGGAGCGGCGATGATGAGGAGGTCAGATAGATATGGAGGGGCGAGGTTGTGGATGGCCTTGAAAGTGTAAAGGAGCAGTTTGAAAATAATTCTTTGGTTGACCGGGAGCCAGTGGAGATGCTGTAGGATGGGGGTGATGTGATGGTGAGAAGGGATTCTGGAGATGATGCGGGCAGCTTAATTTTGAATCAGTTGGAGTTTGCGGAGGGACTTTTGGGGGAGGCCGAAGAGGAGGGAGTTACAGTAGTCAATACGGGAAGTGACGAGGCTGTTGATGAGGATAGAGGCAGTGTGGGGGGTGAGGGAGGGGCGGAGACAGTTAATGTTACGGAGGTGGAAGTAAGAAGACCAGGTGATGCAGTTAATATGGGATTTGAACAACAGTGCAATGTGCTGTCGAGGATGACACCCAGGCTCTTAACATAGGGGGAAGAGGAGACTGAGGAGGAGTCGATGGTGAGGGAGAGGCTGTCAACTTTTGAAAGAGTAGATTTGGTACTTATGAGCAGTAGTTCAGTTTTATCGCTGTTAAGTTTGAGGAAGTTTTAGGTGAACCAGGATTTGATTTCAGATAGGCAGGAGATGAGGGAGGGAGGTGGGAGTGTGGAGTTGGGTTTGCAGGAGAGGCAGAACTGGGTGTCATCCGCGAAGCAGTGGAAATGAATACCGGATTTGCGGAGGATATGGCCGAGGGGGAGGAGGTAGGTATTGAAGAGGAGCGGCCCCAAGACAGAGCCCTGGGGCACACCTGAAGCAACCGGGGAGGGGTCGGATTTGAAGGGCTGTAGCTGTACGAACTGAGTGTGGCCTGTGAGGTAGGAGTGGAACCAGGTGAGGGGGGGGTGAGTGATGCCAATGGATGAGAGTCAACTGAGGAGGACGGCGTGTGAGATTGTGTCAAAGGCTGCACTCAGGTCGAGGAGGATGAGGATGGAGAGTAGGCCAGAGTCAGCTGCAGTGAGGAGGTCGTTTGTGATCTTGATAAGTGCTGTTTCTGTGCTGTGAAGGGGGCGGAAACCAGACTGGAAAGGCTCGTAGAGGTCATTGTGGGTTAAGTGTGAGTGGAGTTGGCAGGCGACTATTTTTTCAAGAATTTTGGAGATGAATGGTAGGTGTGTAATGGGGCGGAGACTATTGAAGTTGTTAGGATCTGAACCAGGTTTCTTTGGAATGGGGGTCACGGCTGCTGTTTTGAAGGCGGAGGGAACGACACCAGTGGAGAGTGACGAGTGAATAATGGCAGATATGAGAGGGAGTAAAGGGGACCATGGTTTGGTGCATACATATTAATAAAGGTAAATGTAAAACTTTATATTTCTGCCTTCTCCATCAGAACTCTACCTGCTAAGATCTCTGTCCTGGATAAAATATTCACATTTAGTGAGTGAGAGAATAATAATACAGCAACTCCAGCACTGAGATTAGAGCCATGGCTGTGAGCATACTGACCCTCCCACCATATTCCCCAGTCTGTCTCATTCAGGCTATCAATGTGGGTTTCCTGTAAAAATACAACAATCTGTTTAATAACCTCTGACTCTAAGGCTCTTTTCTGTGCACTTCATATTTAAAGAGCCAACCTTTAAGGCCTGCATATTAGAAGAAGAGAAAAAAGGAAATAAAACAGTCAAAAAGACACAGCAGAGAGGAAACACCCAGTGTTGTCTGATCATTTTCCTTTTTTGGAGTATTTAATTCTCTTTGTTTTCTTGGTCCCTTTAAGTCCCTTGGTCACCCTTTTTTCAGGGTGGTGACCTGTTTTCCCAGATGGTAGTGTCTCTCTGAATAATCTTTTAACATAACAAATAAGAAGAAAAATTCACTGATGTCCACTGACCTGCCAAAAGAATCATCTAAATAATAAAAATAATAATCATTAACCTCTTTAAGAGAGTACAGGTCTGCATTCTGAGAGACACTGTCTGCTACAGACCTACTGTCAGAGTCAACCTCACCCTATGAGTCTTCTTCTGTCACCTGACTGTTATCTGTTGCTGCCTGCACCAGGTCTGTCTGCAGCTCAGCGCCAGGTTGCAGCTCCTGCTCCATATCAAAAGTCTCCACCTGTCCTGCTGCTCCAGCCTCCCCCTGCTCTGTTGTACTAGGCTCCACTTCCCCAGATGTACTAGCCCCTATCTGTTCAGCACTACTTACTTTGTTCCCACCACTCTCCTTCCCTACACTCAATACACTTACATTCTCCCTCCCTGCTTTATCTCTTGAAACACTCGGCTGTGCCTCAGATGCAGAGGCTCCGCGTAAGGAGCCGGCCGCACGCAAGGAGCCGGCCGCTGCCGCTCGCAAGGAGCCGGCCGCTGCCGCTCGCAAGGAGCCGGCCTGCTGCCGCTCGCAAGGAGCCGGCCGCTGCCGCTCGCAAGGAGCCGGCCGCTGCCGCACGCAAGGAGCCGGCCGCTGCCGCACGCAAGGAGCCGGCCGCTGCCGCTCGCAAGGAGCCGGCCGCTGCCGCTCGCAAGGAGCCGGCCGCTGCCGCTCGCAAGGAGCCGGCCTGCTGCCGCACGCAAGGAGCCGGCCGCTGCCGCTCGCAAGGAGCCGGCCGCTGCCGCTCGCAAGGAGCCGGCCTGCTGCCGCTCGCAAGGAGCCGGCCGCTGCCGCTCGCAAGGAGCCGGCCGCTGCCGCACGCAAGGAGCCGGCCGCTGCCGCTCGCAAGGAGCCGGCCGCTGCCGCACGCAAGGAGCCGGCCGCTGCCGCACGCAAGGAGCCGGCCGCTGCCGCACGCAAGGAGCCGGCCGCTGCCGCACGTGGAGTGGCCTTGCTGCTCCTCTTGCCGCTCTCAGTCTCAGCGGGTCCCGCAATGTGCTGTCTGTGGACATGCAATCTGTTCATGGCCCACATCACCACACTTAAAACACGTCATGCTCCCAGAAATCTAGTACACCATGTAATACCTCTCCTCGTGTCGGCCACGGAAGGCCACATCCTGAGTTGACGAGTCTAGAAAAATAAACACTTGTCTACGCAGAGACTGAACATGCTTCAGTTTTTCATCTTTGCATCCCAAAGCAACAGTGCGAAACTCACTTGCAAACCATTTCAGCTCTCGTTCCAGCGCTTCATTCGGAATGAAAGGAGGAACGCCGGACACGCTTATCCGGGTAAAGGACACAGCCAGTGGGGAAATCTAAAGTTCACAAACACCACGAGCGCTTTGTTCATGCGCGAGGCATAAAGAATGTTTCGGTGATCCATCTGTTCTCCCACAGCCAGCAACACCTGCTCCACGGTGGAGCTGTGTGGGGGCAGGAGCCTCACTCTCTGTCTCTGTGACACAGGAGGTGTCTCAAAGGACGCCATCCTTGGCCACGAGGCACGAAAGAAAACATGGAAAAACACTAAACAGACTTTAAACAATGAAGTTATTAATACAACAAATAATGATAATGTAAGTAAAGAAAGAAACCTCCTTGCTCTTCACCAACAAACCACAACAGAAGAAGACATTGAAAAGAAAAAAATCTAAAGTTTATTGAATCAACTGAGTAAAGCACTCTAAAGATGTGAATCATTTGACTTAAAGCAGAGTATTTCACAAGTCTTTCAGCATGTTTGTGGAGGAAAATGAAAATCCAAGTCATGTAACTCTAATCCTCAAGATGTCCAACAACAGATCAAACATGACCAAGAAAGAAAAAGAAATCATTTGACAACTTCCAATAATCTTCACATCAGGAGGTGAAGGAACATGAAACTAAATCTAAACCATTTTCACAGTTTTTTTTTAAACATAAGTCAAATTAGACTGAACCACAGCAGGTCATCTAAACTCATCTGCCCTCTCTCAGTGATCTCAGGCTGCTGACGGCAGAGTGAAGGAATCATGTTGGTTGATCAGCAGCCTGAGGTTTCTCTTGATGTTTGAAAAATGATTCTTCAAGCCAATGATCGTTTCATATTTTGAGAAAACAATTTTTATAAAAGATTCCGTTACCTCATCACGTGAACAGCGATCATATTCATATGAGTAACGTACTCGACAGTCAGCTTCAGAGTTTATAATGAGACATTCGGTTAAACAATAGGCGCACCCAAACACGTCTCCTCTGGTTTTACTTCGCTTGTAAGTCTTGTAATTCTCAATCAAATGATCCAGGTCCATCATGTACAAGTTGACAGCAGCAGTGATCGTGTTTACATAGCCTGATGGACTTTTACCACTCTGAATGTTCAGTCGAGCCTCGTGAACCAACATCTGGACGTGGAAGTAGGCTCCGTTGACCCAGATCTTGAAGCCACGGGTGCTCATCTGCTCGTCGTGCAGCAGAGAGTTTCGGAGGATGGTGAGATGGTTGCTCAGCTGGGCTTCTAGTCTCCGCAGTTCCTCACTTAGACGTCTGTTGTCGCTCAAGTAAGTGCGATGGCGCCTCACATACTCAGACATTGTGTCCCGGACAGCTGAGGCTTTCTCTTCCCCAAAAACACGTCTGAATATGTCGTAAGAATCATCTCTTTGAGGAATGCTCTTGATGATGATCTCCATGATCATTGAAATCACCAACGCTCCAAGTCCAACAGCATTTGGGATTGCAGTCAATGGGGCCAAACCAGATCCCAGCCTGTCGATGAAGCCTGGCACCATATCAACCTGCAGGTTAGAGAAGCTCTGCAGCTCAGTGTGGGAGTTAATGCCTGAATATTTCAGCAGGGACTCATCTATGCCGATGTCTGGTAAGACGCATGGATGATTTAGAACAGCTTCATATGCACGAAGTGCAATCTTGTCGGCTTCTTCTTGTGACATAGAGACACCCATGTTTACCACTCAAGGCTAAAAGTAAAAATCTATCAGGAACAAAAGGAAAAGAACGCCAGGCAAGCTGTAGTGCAAGACATCAAATGCTGTTATCGCCCTAAAAAAAACCAGCAGGACGACACAGATAACCAACCAGACCTTTGGAAAGTGAGGCGTGTTTGTTGGCTTTTCTCCAATCTCCTCTTTTGACCGAAGTTCATAGATACACTGGTGCTCTCTGTATCTCTGAGTTTAATTTGGTTTAATATGTTGAACACCTCTAATCTTAAATGGAAAGCTTAACTCCCAAGATACGTCTTATTATTTAACCTTGAACTCACTCTGACAGAAATCACAGCCAAACTTGGAGGAGTCCCAGCGGTGGACCAAGAGATCAAAATGTACAAGAGGAAAGAATTTAGAGACATGTGCAAGAGGGGAGTATATACCACATGTTGAAGATAAATGGGGTCCTTGACATGGTAAAGTTTGGAAACCCCCTGTAATAGACTTTCTGAAGATCGTGTTGTGTCAAAAAAAGATGCACATATCAAGAGGAAGCTTTACAGCTGTGCAAACGCACATTTATAAACAATGTTAAAGTCAGCAGTTCTGTGCTGCACAGTCATCTGTTTGTAAAGCTCTGCAGCTGCTGTGTCATGAGTGAACACTAACACAAGATGGCAGCACAGGGAGGCATCGGTCACACACCAATCAAACCTCACAGCTTCAGATCAATATGTAGCATGGTTGTGACCTGTGTGTAGCAGGGTGCATTCACATCATTCTGACCTGACTCATCATGTTGAACTAGCAGGGTACCTCTGCACATTTATCAGGGTGAAGTTTAGAGATCACTGCACAAAGGTGGAGTTTTTTGGTTTGTTTACATTTGCACACCTGACTATTTATTTTTACGTTCATCTGTAACATTTCATCGATTGCTCTGCAACTGCAATTGAACACACTGAAAAGACTACATCCGGCATCCAACCTCCACGTACATCCTGAGAACGAACCATGTTGTGATGCAAGAAGACCATTTTCACACTGCTGTCCGCACCACTCCTCATTGTTGGAAGCCTACTAATCAAGAAAAATGTCTGATAAAAAGTTGAAGATGTACGCATGGGAACGTTTACCACGAAATAACTGAAAGCAGCCTCTCTGATCTTTAAAGTAAACCGATTAACAACAAATACATCTCATAAGTAAAGACATCTCCAGCTCGCTCTGCTCAACATTAATTAAAAAGCAATAGAGTCTACAGGGATCGTTTGAGAGGGAGCGAGTGTAAATCTGTGAATGTCTGTCTTTAAGGGTGGCTGTAGCTCAGTCTGAAGGGACTTGAATTGGGAACCGGAGAGTTGCTGGTTCAAGTCCCGATGCAAAACAAATATGGCGATTGGTCTGGGAGCTGGAGAGACGTCAGATCAATCCTTGAGCACCTCTGAGATGCCCTTGAGCGAGGCATAGAACCCCCACCACCAGCTCTGGGGGTGCACTCTCACATCTCTCCATTAATGCATTTCCACAGGTCCTGCTTGTGCATGTGTGTGATTCTGGAAAGATTTGTAGTAAACTTCAAGAAAGCAAGTTCAAGGAACACTCTACAGATATTTTACACCGTTTGCATTTCAACACCAAATTAAACTCAGAGATACAGAGAGCACCAGTGTATCTATAAACTTGGGTCGAAAGAGGGCACTGGAGAAAAGCCAACAAACGTGCCTCACTTTCTAGAGCTGTGATTGGTTATCTGTGAAACCACTGTGTATCTGTGTTTTGACTGGATTCATCACGACTGGTTTTACGATTATTTTATGGCATGTTATACTGGGACAAGTTCCATCTGATTGACAGGTCATGACTTCACTACACTTCCTACTATTGCTGCTCAGCGACAAGGACTCTGGGCAATTGCACCTACTGTATATCTAAACAACATATAGCAGTCCTATATTTACGTGGGTTACAAAAAGAACCAAGAAAAGACTGATCACTTAACATTGACTGATGTTTAGGAGGCTTGACTGATTCTTCTTCTGATAGTTTTTTCCAGCGTAGGAGAAGAAGGAGAAGAAGACATTTAAAAGAAAAGTAATCAAAAGTTTATTGAACCAACAGAGTAAAGCACTCTGTGACTTAAAGCAGAGTATTTAAACAAGTCTTTCAGCATGTTTGCAATGTGTCTACGTCCAGTACGTCATCATTTCATAACAAGCACAGAAGACATCACAGTGAAAGAACATAAAAGTGTCCAACAACAGATCAAACATGTAGACCCAAAGAAAAGAGGAAATCATTTGACAACTCCCAATAATCTTCACATCAGGAAGTGAATGAACATGAAACTAAATCTGAACCATTTTCAGTTTTTTAAACATAAGTCAAATTAGACTGAACCACAGCAGGTCATCTAAACTCATCTGCCCATCTGTGATCTCAGGCTGCTGACGGCAGAGTGAAGGAATCACGTTGGTTGATCAGCAGCCTGAGGTTGCTCTTGATGTTTGAAAACTGACTCTTCAAGTAGACGATCGGTCCATATTCTTTAAAAACAACATTGATAAAAGCCTCGTGCAAAGCAGCTTTATGGCAGATGCCATGATTAGCTGCATCATAAAATGACTTACAACTCTGCTCAGAATTCCAAAGAACACAATAGAAATGGCAAGTAAGACCGCATCCTCCGTCTACGTAGATATATGATGTACTTAGCTTGTAAGTCTTGTAATTCTCAATCAAATGATCCAGGTCCATCATGTACAAGTTGACAGCAGCAGTGATCGTATTTACATAGCCTGATGGACTTTTACCACTCTGAATGTTCAGTCGAGCCTCATGAACCAACATCTGGACGTGGAAGTAGGCTCCGTTGACCCAGATCTTGAAGCCACGGGTGCTCATCTGCTCGTCGTGCAGCAGAGAGTTTCGGAGGATGGTGAGATGGTTGCTCAGCTGGACTTCTAGTTTCCGCAGTTCCTCAGTTAGACGTCTGTTGTCGCTCAAGTAAGTGCGATGGCGCCTCACATACTCAGACATTGTGTCCCGGACCGCTGAGGCTTTCTCTTCCCCAAAAACACGTCTGAATATGTCGTAAGAATCATCTCTTTGAGGAATGCTCTTGATGACGATCTCCATGATCATTGAAATCACCAAGGCTCCAAGTCCAACAGCATTTGGGATTGCAGTCAACGGGGCCAAACCAGATCCCAGCCTGTCGATGAAGTCCGGCACCATATCAACCTGCAGTTTAGAGAAGAACTGCAGCTCAGTGTGGGAGTTAATGCCTGAATACTTCAGCAGGGACTCATCTATGCCGATGTCTGGTACGGCGCATGAGTCCCCTACAACGTTGTAAAAGATATGAGATGCAACCCTGTCATAGTCTTCTTGTGAGTAAGAGCTACCCATGTTTTCTCCTCAGTCTGAGTCTTAATGTTCTTAAAGAACCAAGAGGACACTGAACACCAGATGATTCGGAGTCTACTTATTCCAAATCAAATGATAGCCTCAAACAAAACCAGCAGGACGACACAGATAACCAATCAGAGCTTTGGAAAGTGAGGTATGTCTGTTGGCTTTTCTCCAGTGTCCTCTTTTGACCGAAGTTCATAGATTCACTGTTGCGCTCTGTATCTCTGACTTTAGTGTGTTGTTGAAATGCAAACAGTGTAAAATATCTGTAGAGAGCTGTGTTTTCAGCTGTGATCACTTCAACACTGACTAATGTTTACCACTCTGGACATTCAGTGAAACCTTCATGGATCATGGAGTAATTTTATTTAAACAACATTCAAGAAATCCTTTAAGACTTACTTTAAAATTATGCAAAGATGATTTCACAAAAACACTATAGAAACAACCATCATTCTAAACAGTGAGCACAAAACCTGTTTCAGAGCCCACACAGCTTTAAAACCATCCAGGTTGTTTGTCAGTCTAAAAAACGTGTTCAACCTTCAGATGGGCCACCAATAAACCCCACAAACAACGTACTCGCTCTTTCCAGCCTTTTTCAACCAGTTTGTTTTTTCTGCTTTTCCAAGATCGCAAATTTGGCACATACCAAAAACAAAATTGATTAAAACCAAAGTGTGCCTTTTCTTGGGAGTGTATTTTGGTCCAAAGACAAAGAGGGGAAATGAGAACACCTCTCCCAAACCCCCCACCCACTCCTGCAGCATTTTAAAAACCTCAACCAGTCGGGGACAGGACACCACCAGGTGGTCTAAGGTCTCTGACTGAGAACGGAAAGGACAACCCTTCCCAGTGGTTGGGTCAAAGTGAGCTCTGTGTCTGTTCATAGCTATCGCTCTGTGTATAATGCTCCATTGGATATCAGTCATCCGTTTCTCCACAGAAGGTTTATATAGGACCCACCAGCTGCCATTAGGGGACAAGTCTGAGCCTTCAGCATCCGTCCACCTCGACTCTCAGACTCCTGCCAGAAGAGAAATGTTCAGCACCTTCACACAGTGGAGTACAGCTGTTTACCTGTACAGGAGCTGAAGGTTCCCAGTGCTGGAGTCTCTTTAGTGTCAGAATAAGGCCTCTCTCCTCTCTCCATTCCCCCACCTCAGGCTGGTGGGGAAGCTCAGTCCTCCAGGCATCGATGACAGAATTGTAAAAACTTTTTAATCCATTAAGGCTGCACGAAGGGGACTTCATTAGGAATAGATGTTTAACGTAGCCGAGCCGTCCGACCCTCCAAAGCAGCACCTGGTCCACAGGAGATCAGCAGAAAGAACAGCTAAGCCCCATTTCCACACATCAGTCCGGTACGGATCAGTACAGTTTGGTACGGTTTGGTTTGATTAAGACCGATCCCGTTTGCGTTTCCACAGCCACCCGTGCCCTATTTGGTAGGCTGCGTGTAAGGCGGATGCCGGTAGCCGCTATGTAAATAGCGTCATATGATAGCAGCTAACCGCTAACAGTTAACTAATGAATTCAGAAAAGGAGAAAAACGCAACACAAACAAAACCAACGCTGGAAGACATCCAGCAGTTCATCTACTCTGTCACTGGCATGTGACTCTTTATTACAAGAACTCAATGTGAACTGTGAATGTGAACCCGTTCCGGCAAAACCAGGCCTCTCGGCTGGCTCCGAAGCCTGAATAAAAGCGGCTCTATGGTTACGCTGTATAACTGGCCTGAGATGTGGCAGCCCTGCATGATCCCTCTTTTTACTGCTACGGGTCTGCTCAACACCCCCAACCTTTACAACACAACATGCACCACTATACAACAACTTCACCCAGGACAAAAAGTGCTCCCCAACAGCAAAAGCTTGCAGTTTGGCAAAAAGAAAAGAGTGATCGACACGATCAAACGCCTTCTCCTGGTCGATAGAAATGATACCCACATTGACTAAAATCAAATGATGGTCTGTAAAACCAACAGGAAGGATTTGACAGTTAGCTGCGCGAGTTATAAAAGAAGCAGACACATAAAGTCCATCTAACCTGGCTGCACTGACCCTACCATCTGATATTTTCACCCAGGTGAACTGTTTCGCTTCAGGATGTTTCATCCTCCACACATCCACTAAACTGGCCTCCTTTAGCAGCTGAGGCAGGAAAGAGGATGAGTAAGGATGGAGCTCCTGTCCTGTCCTGTCTATCAGTGCAACAGTTCCAACAGTTCCCCCATTATAAAAACCTCCCCGACCACAGCTATCTACGCTGTCTTTAATAACTTAAACACAGATTAACATAATAATAATGATAATAATAATAATAATAATAATAATACATTTAATTTTCAGCGCCTTTCAGGTCACTCAAGTACACTGTACATTACATGAAAATACTCATTAATAAAGTGAACTAAAAGAAAGAGAAAGAAACATCAATCAATCAATCAAACAGGAAACAAAACAGAAGTGGCGAAGTTGAGGGCAGATTATAGTTAGATGGAGTATGCAGTTCTGAACAGGTGGGTTTTTGAGTCTGGATTTGAAGAGGGGGAGGGAGTCCAGATTACGGAGGTCAGGTTGGAGAGAGTTCCAGAGCTTGGGAGCAGAGTGACTGAAGGCCCTGCTCCCCATGGTGTTGAGGCGGGCCAAGGGCACAGTGAGGTGGATGGAGGAAGAGGATCTGAGGGAGCGGACAGGAGCGGCGATGATGAGGAGGTCAGATAGATATGGAGGGGCAAGGTTGTGGATGGCCTTGAAAGTGTAAAGGAGCAGTTTGAAAATAATTCTTTGGTTGACCGGGAGCCAGTGGAGATGCTGTAGGATGGGGGTGATGAGATGGTGAGAAGGGATTCTGGAGATGATGCGGGCAGCTTAATTTTGAATCAGTTGGAGTTTGCGGAGGGACTTTTGGGGGAGGCCGAAGAGGAGGGAGTTACAGTAGTCAATACGGGAAGTGACGAGGCTGTTGATGAGGATAGAGGCAGTGTGGGGGGTGAGGGAGGGGCGGAGACAGTTAATGTTACGGAGGTGGAAGTAAGAAGACCAGGTGATGCAGTTAATATGGGATTTGAACAACAGTGCAATGTGCTGTCGAGGATGACACCCAGGCTCTTAACATAGGGGGAAGAGGAGACTGAGGAGGAGTCGATGGTGAGGGAGAGGCTGTCAACTTTTGAAAGAGTAGATTATCGCTGTTAAGTTTGAGGAAGTTTTAGGTGAACCAGGATTTGATTTCAGATAGGCAGGAGATGAGGGAGGGAGGTGGGAGTGTGGAGTTGGGTTTGCAGGAGAGGCAGAACTGGGTGTCATCCGCGAAGCAGTGGAAATGAATACCGGATTTGCGGAGGATATGGCCGAGGGGGAGGAGGTAGGTATTGAAGAGGAGCGGCCCCAAGACAGAGCCCTGGGGCACACCTGAAGCAACCGGGGAGGGGTCGGATTTGAAGGGCTGTAGCTGTACGAACTGAGTGTGGCCTGTGAGGTAGGAGTGGAACCAGGTGAGGGGGGGGGTGAGTGATGCCAATGGATGAGAGTCAACTGAGGAGGACGGCGTGTGAGATTGTGTCAAAGGCTGCACTCAGGTCGAGGAGGATGAGGATGGAGAGTAGGCCAGAGTCAGCTGCAGTGAGGAGGTCGTTTGTGATCTTGATAAGTGCTGTTTCTGTGCTGTGAAGGGGGCGGAAACCAGACTGGAAAGGCTCGTAGAGGTCATTGTGGGTTAAGTGTGAGTGGAGTTGGCAGGCGACTATTTTTTCAAGAATTTTGGAGATGAATGGTAGGTGTGTAATGGGGCGGAGACTATTGAAGTTGTTAGGATCTGAACCAGGTTTCTTTGGAATGGGGGTCACGGCTGCTGTTTTGAAGGCGGAGGGAACGACACCAGTGGAGAGTGACGAGTGAATAATGGCAGATATGAGAGGGAGTAAAGGGGACCATGGTTTGGTGCATACATATTAATAAAGGTAAATGTAAAACTTTATATTTCTGCCTTCTCCATCAGAACTCTACCTGCTAAGATCTCTGTCCTGGATAAAATATTCACATTTAGTGAGTGAGAGAATAATAATACAGCAACTCCAGCACTGAGATTAGAGCCATGGCTGTGAGCATACTGACCCTCCCACCATATTCCTCAGTCTGTCTCATTCAGGCTATCAATGTGGGTTTCCTGTAAAAATACAACAATCTGTTTAATAACCTCTGACTCTAAGGCTCTTTTCTGTGCACTTCATATTTAAAGAGCCAACCTTTAAGGCCTGCATATTAGAAGAAGAGAAAAAAGGAAATAAAACAGTCAAAAAGACACAGCAGAGAGGAAACACCCAGTGTTGTCTGATCATTTTCCTTTTTTGGAGTATTTAATTCTCTTTGTTTTCTTGGTCCCTTTAAGTCCCTTGGTCACCCTTTTTTCAGGGTGGTGACCTGTTTTCCCAGACGGTAGTGTCTCTCTGAATAATCTTTTAACATAACAAATAAGAAGAAAAATTCACTGATGTCCACTGACCTGCCAAAAGAATCATCTAAATAATAAAAATAATAATCATTAACCTCTTTAAGAGAGTACAGGTCTGCATTCTGAGAGACACTGTCTGCTACAGACCTACTGTCAGAGTCAACCTCACCCTATGAGTCTTCTTCTGTCACCTGACTGTTACCTGTTGCTGCCTGCACCAGGTCTGTCTGCAGCTCAGCGCCAGGTTGCAGCTCCTGCTCCATATCAAAAGTCTCCACCTGTCCTGCTGCTCCAGCCTCCCCCTGCTCTGTTGTACTAGGCTCCACTTCCCCAGATGTACTAGCCCCTATCTGTTCAGCACTACTTACTTTGTTCCCACCACTCTCCTTCCCTACACTCAATACACTTACATTCTCCCTCCCTGCTTTATCTTTTGAAACACTCGGCTGTGCCTCAGATGCAGAGGCTCCGCGTAAGGAGCCGGCCGCACGCAAGGAGCCGGCCGCTGCCGCTCGCAAGGAGCCGGCCGCTGCCGCACGCAAGGAGCCGGCCGCTGCCGCACGCAAGGAGCCGGCCGCTGCCGCACGCAAGGAGCCGGCCGCTGCCGCGCGTGGAGTGGCCTTGCTGCTCCTCTTGCCGCTCTCAGTCTAGGCGGGTCCCGCAATGTGCTGTCTGTGGACATGCAATCTGTTCATGGCCCACATCACCACACTTAAAACACGTCATGCTCCCAGAAATCTAGTACACCATGTAATACCTCTCCTCGTGTCGGCCACGGAAGGCCACATCCTGAGTTGACGAGTCTAGAAATATAAACACTTGTCTACGCAGAGACTGAACATGCTTCAGTTTTTCATCTTTGCATCCCAAAGCAACAGTGCGAAACTCACTTGCAAACCATTTCAGCTCTCGTTCCAGCGCTTCATTCGGAATGAAAGGAGGAACGCCGGACACGCTTATCCGGGTAAAGGACACAGCCAGTGGGGAAATCTAAAGTTCACAAACACCACGAGCGCTTTGTTCATGCGCGAGGCATAAAGAATGTTTCGGTGATCCATCTGTTCTCCCACAGCCAGCAACACCTGCTCCACGGTGGAGCTGTGTGGGGGCAGGAGCCTCACTCTCTGTCTCTGTGACACAAGAGGTGTCTCAAAGGACGCCATCCTTGGCCACGAGGCACGAAAGAAAACATGGAAAAACACTAAAAAGACTTTAAACAATGAAGTTATTAATACAACAAATAATGATAATGTAAGTAAAGAAAGAAACCTCCTTGCTCTTCACCAACAAACCACAACAGAAGAAGACATTGAAAAGAAAAAAATCTAAAGTTTATTGAATCAACTGAGTAAAGCACTCTAAAGATGTGAATCATTTGACTTAAAGCAGAGTATTTCACAAGTCTTTCAGCATGTTTGTGGAGGAAAATGAAAATCCAAGTCATGTAACTCTAATCCTCAAGATGTCCAACAACAGATCAAACATGACCAAGAAAGAAAAAGAAATCATTTGACAACTTCCAATAATCTTCACATCAGGAGGTGAAGGAACATGAAACTAAATCTAAACCATTTTCACAGTTTTTTTTAAACATAAGTCAAATTAGACTGAACCACAGCAGGTCATCTAAACTCATCTGCCCTCTCTCAGTGATCTCAGGCTGCTGACGGCAGAGTGAAGGAATCATGTTGGTTGATCAGCAGCCTGAGGTTTCTCTTGATGTTTGAAAAATGATTCTTCAAGCCAATGATCGTTTCATATTTTGAGAAAACAATTTTTATAAAAGATTCCGTTACCTCATCACGTGAACAGCGATCATATTCATATGAGTAACGTACTCGACAGTCAGCTTCAGAGTTTATAATGAGACATTCGGTTAAACAATAGGCGCACCCAAACACGTCTCCTCTGGTTTTACTTCGCTTGTAAGTCTTGTAATTCTCAATCAAATGATCCAGGTCCATCATGTACAAGTTGACAGCAGCAGTGATCGTGTTTACATAGCCTGATGGACTTTTACCACTCTGAATGTTCAGTCGAGCCTCGTGAACCAACATCTGGACGTGGAAGTAGGCTCCGTTGACCCAGATCTTGAAGCCACGGGTGCTCATCTGCTCGTCGTGCAGCAGAGAGTTTCGGAGGATGGTGAGATGGTTGCTCAGCTGGGCTTCTAGTCTCCGCAGTTCCTCACTTACACGTCTGTTGTCGCTCAAGTAAGTGCGATGGCGCCTCACATACTCAGACATTGTGTCCCGGACAGCTGAGGCTTTCTCTTCCCCAAAAACACGTCTGAATATGTCGTAAGAATCATCTCTTTGAGGAATGCTCTTGATGACGATCTCCATGATCATTGAAATCACCAACGCTCCAAGTCCAACAGCATTTGGGATTGCAGTCAATGGGGCCAAACCAGATCCCAGCCTGTCGATGAAGCCTGGCACCATATCAACCTGCAGGTTAGAGAAGCTCTGCAGCTCAGTGTGGGAGTCAATGCCTGAATATTTCAGCAGGGACTCATCTATGCCGATGTCTGGTAAGACGCATGGATGATTTAGAACAGCTTCATATGCACGAAGTGCAATCTTGTCGGCTTCTTCTTGTGACATAGAGACACCCATGTTTACCACTCAAGGCTAAAAGTAAAAATCTATCAGGAACAAAAGGAAAAGAACGCCAGGCGAGCTGTAGTGCAAGACATCAAATGCTGTTATCGCCCTAAAAAAACCCAGCAGGACGACACAGATAACCAACCAGACCTTTGGAAAGTGAGGCGTGTTTGTTGGCTTTTCTCCAATCTCCTCTTTTGACCGAAGTTCATAGATACACTGGTGCTCTCTGTATCTCTGAGTTTAATTTGGTGTTGAAATGCAAAAGGTGTAAAATATCTGTAGAGAGTTTCTTCATGTGTTTTCTTAAAGTTTTATGCCCTGAATTTTACTACAAATCTTTACGGAACCAGTTATTATGGATACTGTAAAAGAAAAAATCATACTGAGAAGCATTAGAGGAATGAAAATCCTTGGGTCATTCAACACGTTCAGCTTTCAGGATGAAAGTCTTCAGTTGGTCACGCAACCATGATTTATGCCAGGGTTTCTGAACCATGGGGCCGTGGCCCTTCGAAGGGCCGCGAGCGCCACCTGCAGGGCCGCGAGGGGATAATATGTTTGCATCTGTGGGCCATCGTTGGCCTGCAATATACTCTCCGACCACCAGAGGCAGTATCATCAGTTAGTTAAGTAAGCCTACATCACGAGAAGGAGAAGAATATTTAGCTTAACGTCTATGGAGAAGTCTCAACTCTGCCTGAGTGAAAACGATGTAGTTGTCACGCCCGGCGAGTAGTGGGCAGTGGAACTTTACAACGCGACACTCAGCAGTATAACCACTTCCTCCACAACATCCTCCTCACCGGCTAGTTCTCCCAAGTCTTACCTAAATGCTGCGTATGGTCGCCCTGTGCTCGGGTAAAGGTTGAACTATTTGCCGCAAGTATTCGTTGCTCTTTCGGCGTCGACATACACAATGTATCATATCAAGGTTCTGTTTTAAAAGACGATACAACGCCAATAGCTGCTGAAGCACATAGCCACCGTCATTGTTGACACCAGACCGCTCTGCACTGGCAGTAGCAACAGTTGCTAACACGCACACCAGCGAAGTCCCCGGTTTACTATCGTCCTAGGTGAATCTATGTTTGTTGTTTACAGCAGATCGTCCATAACGAACACTGTGCTAGCTCAATCATCCACGCATGAAGTCCAAATTTACACACGTTCAAAGCTAAGGAAAACAACAAACGCAGATAGCATGCTACACAATTTAACTTTCCATTGACAGAAACATAACCGAGTTCTTCCATGTAATAAACACAAGGTGTAACTTCGAAATAATGTTTACTCCAGGTTATAACAACGGGCATGAATTAGACAATGTTTTCCTTTTTGAAATTTACACAGTTTCTCCTACTAATTGGACAATGTTCGTCTCCCTCGAAGAGTGCAGCGGAATGGTCTCTTCACATCCATTATCTCCTCTCTACTCAGTTATTTCTAAATGGCTAACACATAGAACTTTCCCAGACATTGATTGGTCTTGACCCGGAAGTAACTAAACCATGGTTTCGAACGAGAATTCACCAATGGGATTTTTGCATTGGATTTTGGATCATTACAGAAAATAAACTGTGGTAAACACATTTCTGATACGTAGTTGTTTTTTTCAGCTGTAGGTAATCTTTACAGATGAACACTATTTAAATGAAGTTTGAAGAGCAGTCGAGAGAAGTAAAAAGCTAACGTTATGCTACAAGCGAACTACACTGCGGACGGTTGATTATTACATCACGACCGTTATGCTTCATCAATCTATTCAACCGCTGTTTTAAATACACGAAAAAACTTCCAAATTGACCAGTGGGGGTCTAAACTAACATAGTTTATCTCGTCTAACAAAACGTCAACATCTCTTAAGCTTGTGTTAACCACAGACCTTATTTCACAAACCCATTCAAAATCCCCATTGACTTTTAATAATAATACATTTTATTTGATGACCTCTTTCAAGCCACCCAAGGTCATCTTATCTTTAGGGATAAAAGCATCAGAGATAAAAGCATAAAATGACACAGAATATTAAAACCAAACATTGACATAGAAAACAGAAGACAAAAGACAGATGTAGTGCGCAGCGACCAGTTAGTGTGAGTAAGTAGGCGGAGATGGATGGTCTTGTGTATGGGGGGAGGGAGTTCCAAAGTCTGGGTGCTAAGCAGCTAAAGGCTCGGGCACCTATGGTACTAAGGCGTGGTGTGGAGATGTTTAGCAGTCCGGCAGAGGTTGAGCGGAGGTGCGTGAGGGGCTGTAGTCATGGAGGAGGTTGACTGCAGTGTGTGTCACGTGATCACTCTGATGAAGACTGTAGAAGCAAAGGAGCTGAAATTTGTCAGGTAAAGAATTTTACCGTCTTGGCCTTTAGAAACAAACATTATTATAAAAATTGGTTTGTGATCATCGGAGAAATGGATGTCAGACAGGCTTTGACGAGGGAGGTGGGAAGAGCATCAAGCTGGCAGGTGGTGTTTTTGGCTTTGCGGATGAGTTCAGAGATGGTGTGTGTCAGGTACTGGAGTGAAATCAGAGAGGGAGCTGATGAGATGTCGGCCGGTAGTGATAATCCAAATTGGATCACTTGAGGAGGTGCAGGAAGAGGCCAGTTGTTGGTGAATGGTAGTCATTTTTGAGTTGAAGAAGTCCAGGAAAGCAGTGCACTATTCGGTTGGATATGTCTGGTTGGAGGGTTTTAGGAGGCTAAATTAGGTGGCTGACCTTTGCAAAGAGGACTCTGTTATTACCTGTACCAGTGTTGATGAGTTTGGAATAGTATGAAGATTTGGCAGTAGTAAGGCTATTCTTGTAGTGGTGCAGGTAGTCCGAGTACATTTGGCTGTGTATGGTGAGTCCGGTTTTTTGTACAGCCAATCCAGTCGACGGCCTGTGGCCTTGAGCTGGCGTAGGTCAGGGGTGAACCGGGGAGCAGTGTGATTAAATGAGACTGAGCGGGTTTTCAGAGGAGCCATGGCCTTAAGGGCAGAGGAGAGACAGTTATTGTAGTGAGTCACCAGGTCAGCAGGGGAAGATGCTGGGGGAGGGCTGGAGTAGGACCTGATCAGGGTGGAGAGATTTGTGGTTTTATATAATTTATGTTTCAGAAGGAGATAGTCCATTGTTCTTTGACTTTGTGAAGTTGAGTGTAAATGCCAAAACGTACAGCTTTGTGGTCAGAAATGGGAAAATCCATGATGTCAAGGTTGGTGGGGTTGATGTCAGTGGAGCAGATTAAGTCCAGTATGTGGCCTTTGTTATGGGTTGGGAGATTGACATGCTGTGTGATTTCGAGACAGCCCAGGAGTCATGTGAAGTTGTTGACAAAGGTACAGGACTGATTGTCGATGTGAATGTTAAAGTCGCCGAGGAGGATATGATCTGAAGTTTGTGAGCAGAGAGAGGGACACGTCTGCACTATATGGAACTCTGGGAAGTCAAAACTTTGTTGTGTAAAATTCTGTACATAAACTATTTCAAAGTTTCATTACTAAAAAGGGAGGGGGAGGAGGGAGGGGGCACACCTGCTCTTATTTGTAAATAATTGTATATTGTTAATTTTTTTTTCTCAATTTTACTTTTGTATGTTCACCTTTGCAACCTGTATTTACATTTTCAAGATTTCAAATGCTTCATTGAGTATGCTTGTGTTGTTTATTGCAAAAATTAAAGTACATTTTCAGATCAGATTTTTTTGTGTTTTTTGGCAAAATGTGTTGGTACAGTATGTCAAAGTTAAAAAACAATAGATCATATAATTTTGTGCTGAAAAACATAGGCATGGTAAACATTTTGTGATGTAGTACATGACAAAATCAAAAGTATTCAAAAACAGCAAAAATAGGCTCAGGACTCAAAGGGTTAAGGACAACTACAACTTAAAACTCATAAATGTACACCCTTAGAGATCCTAAAAGCCAGAGCTAGTAATACATGTACATACAATGTAATTTCATTTTTATAAAAATATTCCTCCCTGTTGTCTCTCTGTTTTTTGTATAATGTGTAATATTCATGTTTGACTTGACTCTGAGAAGAATCTCCCATCTGTAAACTTCTTGAATTGCCCCCCGGGGACAAATAAAGTTTTTTTGAATTGAATTGAAACAGTGCAGATCATAGACTGTAAAAATAATGGACGGGACAAGGTCCCCTGTGAAGTGAAGCTTTTTTTTTTAGATCGCCCCCTACTGACTGGCTGCAGTATAGGTCATAAACCCCGCCTCCTCAATGATAACAGACGGGACTTGGGTCAAACTGTTAAGTTAAAATACTCGTCACATAATTTTTTTCCAGACCTAAACTCTGCTGTGATCATTAGATATTATCACCCTACATGGTGTTCAAGTGCTCATTTTTCTGTGAAGTTTGTTTTAAATAAGTTATTTGAGGTTAAAAAACGGGATTTTACGTCACACATGGTGATGATTGACAGCTGCAGATCTTGCGTAGCGCTCTTTGTAAATAAGTAGTTACGTCGTGAAGTGAAGCCGAGACGCCACGGAGCTTTTCTGTTCAGTTTTTTCGTGTTTTTTGAGCTGGTGAAAGCTGTTTTTTCTGCAGTAAACTAATGTCACGGACCTGTGGACTCTAAGGGAGCTTTGCAGTTTTTACAGTAAGTAATAAAGTTTGATTTATGTGTCATTGCTTAAAGCGCTATCGAGCGAGCTAACATATTAGCAGTCTAAGCTAGGTTAGTTATCAGGTATGATTTATCTATTTATTTTACTTTTTAATATGAGCAAACCTAAGAACTGACATGATATGTTTCTTGATATTGTTATATCGTTTTTGTGAGTGGAATTGTATTTAAAACCAAAACATTGTAATTAAAATCAGCTCATAGATGCCGTTCATTGACTGTACAGTTATGTTTCAGTAAATAATAAATAGGTCTGATAAGGTTTTTAAAAAAGTATCAAGGACAAAAACAAAGATAAATACTATAAATCTGTATAATTACTGATGTGAACATGTTTACAGTCTGTGTAAAGAGTGTGTTATACAGAGATTAACATGTCACCATGCAGCCTGATATTTATAATACTGTATAATGAGGTAGAATATGTCTGTAGATATCAGGATCAAACTAAAGTAAGATCTGATTTAACTTCTGTCTGATTTAAGAGACTGACAGAAACATGAACACAAACAATCAGCGGTGGTGTAATATAATATTAACCGAGCATCACGCTGCTGTCAAATATTCAGCATGAGTTTACACACACACATTACCAATCCAATAATCACAAGTTGATCATGTTGTACATTTAATGACGCTTATTAATAAATTGTGTTATAACTTCACACAACCTGACACAGACTACAAAAACAGGCTGCTTGTTTTGGTGGTTAGGAGGAGACAGACAGGCTCAATAACAGAAGTCATAAAGATCACGTTTCTCCCAAAATTATATATTAATGTTTTTTATTTTGCATCTATAATCATTAATGAAGATTTTATGTCTTTTAATGGGTATTTCCCTGTTTTCACCAACATATTATACATTAAACTGAGGATTTCCTTTTTCTCATGTTCTCTCTCTCTCTTCCAGCTCGTCCTCGGAGGATTGGAGGACCTGACCACTGCTTCTCTTACCAGGGCGTTTGGTCTGATCTTACCTGGACGGCGGTCTGATGTGAAACACCTGAGCCACAGAGGACGCAGCTCGCACGTCCTGAGCAATGTTTGACAATTCATTCAAAAGCTGAACGGAAGAAAAGAGGCTGTTTAATACCGAGGTTTTTCTTATAAGCCACATTTTGTTTTTGTTATTTTTAGATTAATCTGCTTTAACTTTAAAATACTGTTCACTCATTTGCCTCTTTCAAACCTGTATAACCCACAACAACCTTAAATACTACCTCCATCTAACTGAACAATCAAGTGAAAGAAAGTAGCTTAAAATACCACACTATGTTTTTAAGCACAACCTGTATTTGATGTGATTGAATAAAATATAATAATGTAATTGCCTTCTCAGTCGTGTCTGTATCATACCACTCTACTGTCTTTATGTGCATGCTGTCTTTAACACTAACCTGCATTAAATGTTCAGCACTCGAGTGTTGAAGTACTTTTAAAGCTATTTGTTTCCCAGCTGTGACTTCTGTCATTGTCCAACAAGAACATGAAACATCATATGTTTTTACAGCTTAAAACAGGAGAGAAAAGGTTCAAATCAATGAATACTTTATTTGATTTATAACACATAGTGTGAATGATGGTTCAGTTATAAAAGTGAGGAGGTTGCTGGTTTGAATCCCTGTCTGACAGGAGTCTCTCTGTGAGGAGTTTGCATGCTCTCTTCCTTCCACAGTCCAAAGGTGTTCACTGAGAGGAGAACAAAGTAAGGGAGACCATCAGGTGAGCTGGCAGGGGTGTCTGTATCAGCCATCTTTCTTCTTCCTTGTGTCTAAAATGAGGATGATAAAAAAACAATGAGATAAACATGTTAGACAAGGAAAAGAACCAGAGAAAAGGTCCATACAAACAGAAACCTTAATGAAACAGATTCATTTACCAACTCCACAGTTATGCACAGAAACACATAGACTCTGTAAATGTGCATAGAACTGAAGTAACTACTGACAGCAGATATGACTTTAGTACTATGTGCACCACTACTTTCTATCATATAACATATTTTCACCAGCATATGTTAGATCTGTACACAGCTTATGTTGCTAACTTAGCTTAAAATAGTTTTAGTTCGTTTTTTGCCAAAAATAAAAGGTTTAATAACCCACAGAGTTAAATAAGATAGATAGATAGACAGACAGACAGACAGACAGACAGACAGACAGACAGACAGATAGATGGATCCTGAGGGAAATTCAAGGCATCCAGTAGCAATAAACAAGACATACAGGACACGGAAAAACGTTTAAATTCAATAATTAATATAAAAAGTGTGATTTTCTTAATTCCTGAATGAACTACGTTTGGTTATTTGACATGAAATATATGGTGGTTTTGTACTCACCTCTATGGTCGGTAGATGAATTTCTCTCCGTAAAGATTCTTAAGTTCTTGGCGTAGCTGGGCTGCGTAAGCTATCAGAGCGGTACGCAAAGTGGGCGGGGCGTGTTGCCAGGGCTCCTCCCGCCGGACCCTACTGCGCAGACTCTGGTTGCAAAATTCCAAGATGACAGCGCCCATGAGGGCCGTAAAAAAGCTTCACGAACGTAGAACGGAAACAGCTACAGTCCACACCCACTGGTGCAGATACTGTACTGAACTAACGAGTGGAGTTACACACCGTGACTCTCTGAGCAGCTGTCTGAAACCGTCCTTATGAAACGCACTATACATTCAAAAGTCTTTATAAATTACAGCAGAGAAGTGTTTGTATCATCTCCTGAGCTCGTTAACAAGCTGAGTGACCGTGAACGCATCATTCGGTCTGACGCTGTGGAGCGAGTTTAGCTGTTAACTTCTTGTCATGTGTTCATGGACATTGGTCGTGTAGCTGCTGTGTTTTACCTCGTTTTTGTGAATCTAGGAGGATTCATGTCCAACTCCAGACTGCCTGGTGTTTGGAAAAAACCCCATAATATTTCCTTAAGCTTTGCTTCCAGTTTAGCTCACGGAGTTTCTCATCTTCTTCCACGCTTGTTTGTTTTGATTTGGAACATGCCGTGCATCACGTGGTTTTGCGTCTACTGCCCCCTGCTGGCTTTAATGGGAACTGCGTCTTTCTAAACGGTATTCACAGCTTCGCGGCTGTATCAATACTGTAAAATCTGCATCGGTGCCCGTATTGGCAAGGAGCACATTACAATATATTGCCATATCGATTTTTTGAGTACAGGCCAAGTGTCAATGCTATCAAAACAACCTCCTTCCCGCATTTCATTCCCCATTCTCTCTCTCCGTATGTGGACTCTGTTTACTGTCCTGTTTCTACAATACACGCACAAAACATATAAAAATAAATATTAACAAAAATAGAAAGAAAAAGGAAATAATCTGGCAGACAGATTGTGAGCATCTGGAGGTAAACCCAGATTAGAAAGGTCAATTGTGTCTCAGAATGCTGAGAGGACAATAAACATGGCTTCCTGCCACACATGCACACTCTCACTATAGAAATCTGAACTATGGGTATTTGCCATGTCAAAGGCAGGACTAGAGTTCAAATCTACTTGGTGCATTGTGTTAAAACAAGCTGCTTTAAACTTTCTTTTAATTTCAATTGATTTCATGTTGGTCCTTTAAAAGTAAGTGTGGCGTTGAACAAGGTAGATGGAAAATGGATTTAAACTAATCTTCTGACGCAAAGTGGATGACATCTATGGGTTAATTGGGTTATTTCTTTTCTTTTCTTCTCTTTGAATATGTCTTATTTTACTCATTGTTCATTTTATTTATGTGTTGGCTGTGCCAATGGCTGCTGTAAAACAAATTGCCCCCCAGGGATAATAAAGAATAATCAATCATCAAGTTTTCAGACCCACTGCAAAAAACAGTGGCCCAGTTTAGCCACCCAAAAGTCCGGCTTCGCCCCTGCACACACGCACAGAGAGAGAGTAATCACATACAAACCATACAAGAAATAGTCCTATTTTTGGACTCAGGGAGAAACGCAGTCAGAAACAAAGACTGCCAAGGACACTTACTGACATAGACAAATACTCTTTGCAATCCATTATAACCCCCAAGAACAAGCACCAACACTCAAGGTCTGATATGTGCACACACAGAATAGCTTTGAGAGGCAGGAAGAACGCTGCATCCTGAAGATAACCGATCAGGGTTCACAACAAGCCGATCCTCAGTGTCGCTGCAGGAAATGCTGCTGCATCCAAGTAGGACGCTACGTAATGTTTACAGTGAAACAGCAGGACACTCTTATTGATGCAGTATTTGGTGGTATACACATGAGGTTTGCCTTGATGTTGAGAGTGGCGTGAGAGCTGTATCTCAGGTGTGGAAAAGATTGTGGGACACATCGTCAGTGGTGTACCTTTTGAATCAGGGGGTATTTTTACCTTTTAAAATCAAAAGAGGGGAGACGGATCCGCCAAGCAAACATTGAGTCAAGCCAAATCAAGTTTATATAACACATTTACAATTTTTGTGCTTTACAGGCACACACACATATACTTACCTAGACTAAAAATAGTCAGGGACTCAAATCATCAAAAGGGTAAGAAAATAAACCATTCTTATAAATAAAGTAAGTCATGGACTTGGACCCAAAGGATAAGGGTCAGGGACTCGTAAGGAAAGAGTCAGGGACTGAATAAGGAAAGAGTCAGGGACTGAATAAGGAAAGAGTCAGGGACCCATGGGGGGTCTTAACTAACATAGTTTATCTCATTTAGCAAAAACGTCAACAAGCTTGTGTTAACCAAAGATCTTATTTAAGGCATCTAACCACAAACCCATTCAAAATCACCATTGACTTTTAGAGTTTAGAAACCATGGCGCTAAAATGCTAACTCACTTTTGGAATTTAGGGCTCCTTCCTGTGCCAGTCGTTCATGGTCAGATCTAAGGTGAACTAACGATGGAACAAATACAACAAGCTGTAGTTTGTACGTTAAAACTCGCCATTTTTTCTTTTTTGAGCCATTTTGTTCTTCCTGCATTTGTTGCTGCAGCGGGGTAACTTTAGTCTTTGGGAGTCTGTTTGTCGAAGCTAGGTTATATGAATCTAACTCCGCCCTTTTTATGGGAATGCGTTCTTGGCAACTCTGGGTTTACCTATCAGGTTGACAACCAGCTTCGTATGACTGTTAAGCACGATCTCTTGTGTTAGGGTTAGTGAAGCCAGATCACCCAAAGAGAACCTGGATATGTGAAACTTGCTTCGTAGTACAGGCACCAAGAAATAGCGCATAGCTGACTGTCATGCAAGTCAGGAAGAGTGGTCAAGTCTGAAACATTAGCTGGGCAGCTTGTGTTACCTCATCTGCCCTTCAAACCGCCTGTAGACAAACACAGAGCAGACTTTTTAATGCTTTGTGGGTCTCAAGTGTATCAATAACTCACTTAGACCATCCATTAACATGAAGACAACTGTGCCAACATCTTAAACTACTACTAACCTATCAGGTCGCCATCTAGCAATATATCAAAGACGTTTCCAAAGTGTTCCAAAATATCAATGTGCTGTACAAACAAAACATATCTCATTTGCATGCAGAGGTCTCAAAAACGTTTTCAACAAATAAGATCCATTCGGCTTGATAGGGTTTAAAAATAGATAAAGGTTGGACACCGCCTGAAGAGCTCAAGACAAGTACTGCAGGAGTTTTAATGAGGGGGCCTCTGCCACGCTTGCTATTATGGATCAGTTATGACTGGAAAGTGTCTCTGTCTCTACAAAAATTACAATTCACCTGTCGTGTTGTGTCTTGCCTTAACCAAGACATATGCACTTTGTTTATTAATGGTAAACTCCATCAGAGAAACATTCAAACAAGTTGATTAAGTTTTAATCTTTGACAGAAAACAATTTGAAAATGACACATCCTTAACCTTTTAGTCAGAACTTGTGTTTGGCACTTTCACCTTTGCTAACTTCTTTCATAAGATAAAAAAAAACAGCTGTAAAATATAAGCCTGAAACTGTATTATTTAGATTTTCAATTGTAATTTATTTTTTAAAGTGATTGGGGGAACCGGAGCAAACCCGGAGTAAAACCCTCAAGTACAATGATGGACTCACCATTGCTGTGAAGCCGCAGTGTAAACCCCTGAGCAGCTGTGCACAATGGTAAACACTGAGGATGTTACTGACAGCAGACAGTTTGACTTGTGTGCCTTCAATTTACATGTGGCTTTTACTGACACAACTAAATGGAGGGCATCAGCAGTCCAAATGTCTACTCTGAGAACTCAGCATGTGTGCACTGATTTGTTGGTGCCCAGATGGGTAGAAGGGAAAAGCCATACTGCCAAGATCAAGGCTGGGAATCCTGTTTGGGAAGTGGGGCAGGTGAAAATAATTAGTCCTCTGTTGGGCTCCCACAGCAGCATGAAAAGGGTTTGGTAAAAGCCCGTCCCAGTGCTGAAAAGAACCTGCCAACAGCACTCTTCCTTGGTTTCTTGGGATTCTTGAGGGCCTTCAGATGTATTTCCAGATGCTTTACGACAGCATCATCAAAAGATTCCACATCTTTCAACGCTGCCTTCTGCGTCCTTTTTTTGGAGCCAAATTCCGCGTTGACGTCTTTTAAGACAGACATGTTAAAGTCCATTATGTCAGTGATTTTACAGACATCAGAAATGTCACACTCAGCAAGTACCCTTTTGGTCAGACGCCTGATGATGACTAATGCCTTAAGGGACCGTCTGGTTTTCAGTGGGCATTGCAGGTAGAACCTCATGGTCAGTGAATTGATGAGCTGCTTGGTCTTCAAACATTCGGGAGATGGGCCATTGTTTGATGCTACCGATGAAAGCTCTTGTATGACCGATGTAGACTCCTCTACGACCAGTGTAGACTCTCCCATGACTGGTGTAGGCTCTTCTATGATGAGTGTAGACTCATCTGCGACTGGTTTGATCTCTTCCATGACTGATGTAGACTTATCTACACGTGTAGACTCCTCCATGACTGGTGTAAACTGATCTCCAACATGTGTAGACTCCTCCATGACCATTGTAATCATATTTATGACTGTTGTATGCTCTTCTATGTCAGCCCATGATACATGCCTTGAATGAGAGCATTCTTCTTCATTATTGCTGGCTCCTTCTGGCTGAGAAATGTCACTCTCAACCATATCTGTGAGCTTCGTTGTTGCAGCCTCCAATGGATCTCTGCCCAGGCGCTCTCGAAACATTGATACAACGAATTCAAAGATGTCTGCAGAGACTGTCTGCATGACATCAGTATACACATCGGCCAGAGCTTCTGCTGCTGAATCCCAGGTCCCTTCAGCTAACATGTTCCACTGAGCTGCAGGGATCATTTCAAATCGTTTGTTAATCAGGGGCCGAAGAGATTCTGATGTGACCAGGATACTCTTGTCCATCTTGATGTCAGATTGGTTCCTTTTACACAAATCTTCTCCTAAAGGTTTCTGAGTTCTGTCTCTAACTGTGAGTAAGAACTGTCCTCTTGAGCTCCAGAATCGAAAGTGAAAACTGAAATGTGACTGTAAGAAGTAACAGGTCTTATTCCATAGAACTATGATGATGTCAGAGATCAAAGCGCATCTGCTAAACTATGATGATGTCATCAAGGCTTTTCATGTGACATGGAATAGAAGGTTAGGATCAAAGGAAGTTCCACAGCATCATCAAACCACACACACACACACACACACACACACACACACACACACACACACACACACACACACACACACACACACTATATACAACTATATACACACATTTTATACATTTCATTTGGTTCGGTTTGGTTCAGTGTTGCCAAGACTGTTGTTATTAGAGACTTTGGGCTTGTTTTTCTGTACAACGAGATATTTAATTCGTCCTTTTCCAGGATCTGTCCATTGTAAACAACTCCATTTCCTTGGTGACAAGGAAACAGACAGAGCGACAGAGTGACAATGCCCAGCAATAAGTGGGGAAAATATGGAAGAAAATATAAAAGAGTGGGAGAAAGAGATGATACAGTCATCTCAAAATCAAAACCAAGATTTTCATGAACATGTTGCTGTCAGCCGCAGCCAGGGCTTTCAATTGACATTTCGACTTAATATATGCCTCAATGTATTACAGCTGGGAAAAAATGACACAAAATAATTAAGTAGCCTAGACGTGAAAATCTTACATTTGATTTGGGCATGGCTGGGTATATATTATCTATTAGAAGAGTTAAGTCGCTTGGTTTGGGCTTATATCCATAGACCTGGTTGCTTGTTTCTCTCATGAGATCTGGTCACACTGGTTTGGGGTTGTTGCTGCATTTGTGTTGTTTCAGTTGTAAAATGTACAGAAATGGCTGCTGAACAAGTCAGAAATTAGGGGAAATAAATAGGTTCTGAACTTGCAAACATTTTTGTCATCCACTGAGGGGGCAAAAATACGTTTTGTTCACGTTAATTTACTCTTTAATTGGCTCCTACACGTTTCTCTCAAATATTAGGCCTACTTGTAACAGGAGATAATACACAAATCGACTTTGTAGCATTCATGCTGTCTGTTGATGTAAGTTCTAATGACAGTCTGACTTACACACGAACACACTGAAGTCAGATAAATTAATCAATCTTTACTTGTATAGCGTCAATCATAAAAAGTGTTATCTCAAGACATTTTAACACAGGTTTGTCTGTTAACATTACAAAGGTAACGATGAGCAGGTAAAAAGACCACGCTCATATGTTTACAAAAAGCAGGTAAAAGTCCTCACTTATTATTATATTACAAGATGAACTATGAGCTAACATTCTGATGTTTAAACAAAGTTTTTCAAAGTTGAGAGAATCAACTTTCGATCAATTTAAGTGACTTTTATTTTACAATTATGTCCAGTCAGTCGTGAGCATCTTCATCAGACTAAGAAGGGAAAGTGTGAGTGAAGTGAAATCAACCGGTTGTCACACCCAGGTATAAACAAAACACTCCAACTGTGAAGTGGAATGCAGCACAGGCAGCAAGCACACAAACCTGGTATAAACTTCGACCTCGTAAACAACGAGGAGCCAACCTGTAAACTAGTTAGCATGACTGAACTGTAAAAACAAATATCAGCAAGTTTCTTTGTCTAGTTTTTCTTGTCAAAAATGTCTCATTGGACTGTGTGTCGATTAAGTCCAGATATACATCGTATTTGAAGATATAACTCAACTCAGCTTTATTTTATATAGCACCTTTCATACATAAAATATGAAGCCCAAAGTGCATACAAAAGAAAAGACAGTATTATGTGTTTAATTCAAGGCACACTTATTTTGCTTGGCCCATTGTCAGATTTTTAATTACATATAACAAACAAGGCAGGCCTTTTTTTTTTTTGCTGAGATAAATTTTTTTATCAGGACTTCGTAGTTAAATGTTCCTTGTAATATTTGTGATTTGATGTTTTTGACGAGAAATTAGACAAAGTCACATCCTTAAACTAGGATCAATGTTGGAGATGCTTTTGAAACATGGAGAGAGGTTAGAACGCAGAGAGCTTTACAGACCCATGCAGAGCTGGCTAAACACTGAAGCTACAGTGTCCACCACATGCAGAGCTGGCTAAACACTGAAGCTACAGTGTCCACCACATGCAGAGCTGGCTAAACACTGAAGCTACAGTGTCCACCACATGCAGAGCTGGCTAAACACTGAAGCTACAGTGTCCACTCCATGGTGACCTGTGTGAGCATCCACTCTAGAGAGGAGGGGGGGAAGACAGCTCTCTGTGATGATTAGAGTTTAGACTGCAGTACACATTTCAAACACTAGGGGTCATAGTCACATAATGCTCATTTAATTTAGACCATACTTAAAAAATAGTGTTGATCTTTAAGTATCTCATTTCAAGTTACAGAAAGTAAACTCAGGCTTAAATCTCTTGAAGTTATGTTTTCTCATTGCAAGCTGTTCAGGTCTTACTTTTAGCTTAAAATGACTTGTCTGTATCTCATTGAGGTTGTACATCTTATTTCAGAACTCTTCAGTGAGGAACCAAATGGCTATTTTCACTATAAACTAGACAAATGCACTTGCTAAGATTTTTTACAGTTCAGCCAAGAAACAACAGATATGTGTCGGCAAGGTAGACGAGTGCTCTGTGTACCCTTGAATTGCCCCCTGGGACAAATAAAGTTTTTTTTAATTGAATAGATACAGCTGACCAGTGCAATTCTTTAATTTCAGCTTTGTTCAGACAATACAGACAGACGTTGTATTTCAGGACTTGTGTCATGATTCATTGCTTCATTGGTTTTGGGACTTTTGGGACACATATGCCCTTGGAGTGTTTTATCCTCTCGCATTGTTAATAGATTGGCCTGTGACCCAGACTCAGGCCTGACTTCCTGTCAGGAAGACATACTGTACAGTAGCTAAGTGGGGAAAGAGGATCCGTAGTGTTATTCACATACTGGCCTACAGACACCCAGCAGACATCTTGACCTCATTCACATATTAGCAACCAGCAGAAGGTTAAGCTCAATTATTTACATGATAGTTTTAAGTTGTTTGATTGATTTTGTATAATTCATTTCTCAGGGTTTTTTTAAGTTATACTTTTGGGAAATTCTTGCCTTTACTGGGTAGGACAGCTAAAGAGAGAAAGGAAACATTGGGAGGAGAGAGTGAAGAGCTGAAGACGGGTACGAATCAACTGCTGCTATAGCCTCTGTACATGGGGCACGTGACATAGCTGCTAGGCTTTCCAGAAGTGATCTAGCAGCTTGGGAAAAAAGCTAAATGAGACCCAGAGCTTGTACATGGCCTCCCCAGGCAGAGTTGGAAAACACTGCTGGGGTGAGGGATGCCCTGCTGCCACCGCCACCGCCACCAGTCATCAGAGAAGCTTAAGAACATGGATTGATGGATGGACCGACACTTCAACATCTTTTCACTTCCATTTCTTTAATTAAATCCTAGAGTGTTCAAAATTTTAACAACTTAAACAGATATTTCACATTCTCCAGTAAATAACGTTCAAAATAAAAATAACAAAAAAAATCAGAAGTCATTCTTAAACAAAAAACCCAAACTCCTGATCGTCAGTTTATGTATTAGGCCTCTAAAAAACAAAATGATGTACACTCAGAAAAGCCTGTCGAGCAGACTGTAGTTTAAAAAAAACAAAACAATAAGACATGAGCAGTTAAAACAACACATCAAAATAACTGATCACAAGGTGAGTTCTTATTGCTTAGGTGACGACAGCCCTTCTCTTCTTGTTTAGAGATCCCTGTAGTGCTGTGAAGAAAGACTGCTGCACATCAGCACCTCTCATCACAAAACAGTACTCAAAGAAAACAACATGCTGACAATAATAAAGTTACTCATGACCATGTCGGACATGTTCAGACACTCTGTACAAATGTACATATTCAAAATATGCAGTGGACACACTCGTCTGTATCCATTAAGGAACTGCTCTGACGCGTGTACTACGACACGCTGTTTCTACGACACGCTGTTTCTACGACCTGAAGCCCTTCACAAGTCGTTTTCATGACAACAGCAGCAGGAACGTTGACATTATTGGGCTCCTGCTGTTATGTACAATAAGCTTTGTTTCCTCCTGTCCCATCCGGTTTCAGACAGGCATGTCTATGTTAGCACACGTTAGGTTTGTTTAGATTGTGATGTAAACCTTAAGGCAGGATGATGAAGGCACATGGTATCTACACTATAATACAGGAGTGTTACAGGGACCATTCAATCCCATAAAGCAGGTCGAAATGAAAAGAAACGGCAGATGTTTTCCTCAAGTCCTGCATTTCATCTCTTTCTTACACAACAGAAAGTTTGACTGAGAAAAACAAAGACGACTGACATTATAGTCCGACTAAGAATTAAGAATTTGTTCATTCATTTGGACAGATCAGTGTTAACTCAAAACAGTCCCCCCCCCCCCTCCATCACTTCTGGTACTTTGGTTGGTGTTATCAGTTTACATCCTTATTATGGTACGCCAGCTCACCTTTAGGGTCAGAGTGCAGGACTTGTTCCATGTATAAAAGTTACATCTTTTACATTCAGGCTCTTTCCAAACAAGTCCACACAAGCCTGTGATTAAACCAACAACCACCTGTATTAGTCTACCTGTATTTCTCAGTACACCGGACATTAAAGCCTCTTAAAGTTTGGCTTGAATAAAAAACAAAAAATAATGATATCAAAGTTAAGAGCACACAAAAACCTAGGTGAAAAAAATGCTCATAAGAAATAAAACCAACAGAAACCTGTTCAATTGAAAAAATTAAACAAATGTGGAAATCAAAGACTGCAGTTCCACAAGTGTCCACTTGAGGCTGGCATCAAAAGCCAAGGGATCCTCATCAACGCCCATGTAAAAATGCTCATTTTCACAGCAGGCACCTTTACAGCCTGGTTCACGGTCAATAACTCATTTCTATATCACAGAACCTTTATGGGGTTATTTGCTTCTCTTCCTGTTTGAAGATATATACACAAAGGGGTAAGCTTTCGTTTACATAATTGTAGACGTTTTCCAGGAAGCTCCAGCAAACTTTGCCTCTTTACCTGAGTCTACATTGAGCGACACTATATCTTCAGCATTTCCAAAATGGCGACCAACATCGTTCTCTCCTTCAGAAATGTGGGTGACGTCACTGAGAGTACGTCCATGTTTTATACAGTGCAACGTTAAAACAAGCTCGTTTTGCAATAAACCCATTTATTGCCCTTTTAAATTTGGTCACCTGATTCAGGTTTCACAGGTTCAGCTGAATAATTCAAAAATGTAAAGAAAAACAAATCAAGGATCAATTCAAGTGATTTGGAAAAGTGTGTCTTTTTGTAAACTGAGTTTACAAGGAGTTACAGCCCTCCTGCACGTGTAAACCCTCCTCACATGATGATATAGGCAACATGGTTTCAAGAATAACAGGATAACTGAGCTAAAGGAGCCTTCAAGCCAACAAAGACGTATCTTCGTATCTTCGCCATGGGTTCGAAGGAGAATTATCCTGTGGGATTTTTGCATTGAATTTGGGATCATTGCAGAAAATATGCTCTGTGTCAAACACACGTCTGATGTGTAGCTGTAGCTTGAACATTTAATGCAGTCGAGAGATGTAAAAAGCTAACTTTATGCTCTAGCACCGCGAGCGGTCATTTGATGTCACGACCGTTGTGCTTCATGGGTCTAATCAGCGGTTTTGACAAGCTAACGAAACCGTAGCTTAATAAGTTGTTTATGAACCTAATATTTACAAGAGCACTGAAAAACACGACTGGAGGATGTAAGGCGGATTAGTGAGAGTTCCTGGCGTGATGACGTTTAATGTCTCCTTGACAACCATGTAGTCCAATTTAGCCACTTGTTAGCAACCGCCATTTTAAGTTCGCGTAAAAACTTTAAAATTCACAAGTGGGAGTCTTAGCTAACGTAGTTTATCTTGTCTAACGAAACGTCAACATCTCTTAAGCTTGTGTTAACCACTTCACTCAAACCCATTCAAAATCCCCATCGACTTTTAGAGTTTAGAACCCATGGTGCTAAAATGCTAACTCACTTCTGGGTTTGTAGGACTCATTCCTGTTCCCGTCTATTGCTGTAATTACATGATTACCGCTGAGAGGAATAGAAGGGCTTGATGAAGACTTTTCTTGATTATTTGACAGAATATTAGCATAAAAAATAACTTGTCCTGCTTTCTTTTAGCCATCAATGACCTCATTGTGAATCTTTAGCCAGGAAAATGTAAACAAAGTCTGTTTCAGGGATGTTCTGTTTGATTGGTCCAACACCAGCAGTAGTGAATAAAGACGTGAAAAATGCGGTCACATTTGCAGGTCAGAAGAAAATCTCAGCATTATTTCAGCCACATTACTAAGATGAAAACTTAACTCATGCTTTAAAGCTGTCATGTTTTGAGAATAAAGTCATAATATTACAAGACTGGAGAATAACTATACCAAGGTAAAAAAAGACGAGAACAGTGAGATGATTTTAGGCTATGGTTAGCCCATGTGTTATTATGATAGCAGGAGACTGGGCAACAATAAGAAAGTTCTTGGCTATTGTTATCCTTAGATGACATGAAAAATACATATTCCCGGTTCTTGTGTTTAACGTTTATTTATCTGCTAAATATATTTCAGTACGTCACAACATGGGCGTTTGACACTCTCAAAGTTCTGCTACATGGAGACCTCATGTTTCAGTTTCATGTCGTCAGTCTGTGAAACCTTTAGAGCAGCTTTGCATGATGTGCAGCTCTGAAACCTCCTCATGTATCTGATCCTAGCATCATGAAAACTCAGCCTTCATCTGAAACGCTTCATTTTTGCTGCTGTTTCTTTAAGGGCCCCCTTTTCACGTGCCCACTTTCTCCTGATTGGCCAGCTCTCTGGAAGCCTTCAGGGCAGGCAGAACACTGCAGGGCTGCTCTCCAGTGCTGGGAGAAGAGAGCCTGTCCGAGGTTTCACCGGCTTAGGTAGAGGCTTGAAGCCGTCTGGTGAAATCTTATACCAGGGGAACTATGGAGTGAATAGAACGAGCAGTTTAGCGTTTACCTTTTTTTTTTTACCACGTTTAGTTTGCACAGCCAGCATTGTAATATGAGTTTTAAAATGGAGATCAGAATAATAGTTCAGCTTTAAGTAGAACTTCACAAAATGCTCAGCCTCCTTATTTTAGTACTTGCAGCTCTTCTGATATGCTAATATTTTATATGCTCCTCAAAATAACTTTAGGCTAACCATGGCCTATAAAAACACACGAAAAAAACATTATGACTCTATTCTCATACTATTCTCCATCCTTGAAATAATATGAGTTTATTATGGCAATTGTAAGTGTTTTATCTAAAAAGCTGGAATGTATTTCTTCTTGACTGTGGGCCTAACTGTCGTACGCTTCAGACAGAAGAGAGGATATGGCGCTTCAGTTGGAGCTCTTCAGCTCGAAGCGGCTGTAAACCTGCTTGGATTTCATCTTGTTGTAATGATTCACCAGGTCCAGCTTGCTGTGGCCCAGCGTCATTCGTTTCTGGTCCTGTCTGGTCATCAATGTGACAGGAGAGGGAGGGGGCGGGGGGCTCTGCTGGCTCTCCGGCTCAGCTTGAGAGAGGTCTGGGCCGCCCCAGTTGGCGGTGCCATGAGGGGACGGGGACCTCCGGAAGTTGTAGGAGTCTTTGTTGGTGGGGGGCAGAAAGAAGTCTGAGAACTTGTTGAGGAGCTGGTTGGAGGGAGCCCTCTGTTTGGGGGCGAGTTTGCTGTCACTGATGGGGGTGGGGGTCTGTGTTTTTGGGTTCAGGTTTGAGTTGGGGGTGCCTGAGACGAGCCCGGTACTGTGGAACAGGCTGGATTTGTGGTCGTACAACCCCAGCGCTTGAAACTTGGAGGAGGTGCCTCCGATATTTGAGCGCATGACATCCGCCGGGTTGGGCTTGTTCCAATCAATGCCCATTTGGTGACCATAGGGAGGCGGCGGTCTGTCCGTCACAGGGCTGTGGGTTGTTCCTCCGTTAGCTTGGCCTCGTGATCCTGGTGTGATGTGACCCTGAGGCGTCGGGGTCAGTCCTCCCGCTCTCCTCTCAGGGCTGAGGTGGGAGCCGTTGCTGGCCTCCTTCTTGTCGTGACTCTGGGTGACCTTGTAGACGGGGTTAGAGGTCATCCCGGGTGCAGCCTTCACACTTGACACGCTGTTGCTCGATTGGCTGCTGGAGTTTTCAGAGCAGACTCTTTCCCGCTGCCGGCTGGGGTAAAAGAAAGACAAATATGTGAGCTAAGATCAAGTCCATGTCTTCATGGGGACATCAAGAACAGACCGACAATACTGTTGGTAACCTACATACAAACACCACATAAAAAGCCTAAAACATAACAGCTAATAATGTAAAAACACCAGCCAGGGTCCATTTAAAAACATGCTATGTGTGAGGAAGTGGAGGAAGATGCTCCCCATGGTAAACTGGAATATGTCACAATCAGCCTTCAGAAACTGAAATGAACATTTCTCATCATTTTCATTGACAACGTCACGTAGTGAGTATGACTCCAGCTTGGCACCTGTCAGAGAGTAAATCCATGCCCATGACTGGCCCGTGGCCCATGCCCATGCCGGGGGTCATGACTGCTTGGTACGACGGGTAATAAGGCATTCCCTCCTCCTCAGTGTTGCTGAAGCAGTCGACGATCTGTGAGTCGGCGTACAGGCAGCGAAACTCCCGGTCGAAACTGTCGGCGATGCGACCAGAGAAATGCATCACCATGTTGCTGTGCACCTGAGCCGACAGCCAGGTGAAACTAGAGAGGAGACAGAAGAGGAGGAGGAGGAGGAGTGAGAATACAGTGAGTCATTCCAACAACCTGTGAGATGTGCACGTCATGTGATATCTCACTCTTCACTTTCACTAAAGAGAGATGCTTTGAGAAGCGTCTTTTACTACATCATAGCTTCTGACTGTTAATATGAGGTTTGAAGTTTTGTTCCCCTCCTGAGGAGGTGAGTTAAGATGCTGCTGAAAACACATTTCCCGATAGGACTCTTTTTTTAAATCAAACCTTTTAACATCACAATAAGCAGGGAGAAAACATCATTAAAGAGGACATATCCCCCCCCCTCCACCTTCAGCTCCCCCTGTGCTCTAAACATCTGTGTTTCTGAGCTTTGATCCAAATATAACATGAATCAAGCAGCAGAGGAGGTTTGTGACCCTGTAGAAACGCTCCGTTTGGTGTGTGTGTGTCTCTTTAAATGTAATAAGCCCCACCCCCCTGCTATATGTTTGTTCTTTGAAACGTAAACATTGACAAAACAGAGTGTTAACATTCAAATCTTCTCAGCTTCACATGCACGTGACAAAGACGTCTTCTCGGTCTTGATTTAAAGGACAAACAAAAGGAAACGTGCTGCGCTGAAATGCATAAAGAGCTACTCGCAACTTGCTGCTTCACCACCCAAAATAAATGGTTCTCTAACAGCCAATCAAAAAGCCGTTTCCACATGTGCACTCCTGAAAATGTCCCGAGCATTTCTGCAGGACTGCCCCCCGAAATCCTCCCGATGTGGGCGTTCACACGCACCGCGCAGTGCTAATTAATATTCACACCTGCAGACGGTGCTCGTCCTCAACAACACACACCAGAGACATTTCTGCAAAGTTACTGAAGGACACTGAAAATGCTCGAAGCAGAGATGAGTGATAATAAGACGCACTTTGACAATGTAATTAGAATAATAATAGTGGATACAACAATAACACGTCGTTACAAGTCATTATTATTCAAGCACATGAGCTTGAAGAACAAAAGCTCCTGTGATCATTATGTTGTTAGAAGCTTACACTGCCCACACGCTGAGTACTCAAGTGTTAATCAGAAACAGTGCAAAGGAAACAGGCAGGCGAGCAGTGGAGCTCCTGCTCTCCTCATGCACCCTGAACACTCAGGAATCGACTTCTTTATGAGGGAAGCGTCCTCTTTAAAGTGTCACAACCTGCAGAGCTCCTGGGCTCTCCGATCATGGAGTCCTCTTATGTGTAGTAAACTTATGAAACACACACACACACACACACACACACACACACACACACACACACACAGAGGCTGTGTGTGAATGATCTCCCTCCACCTCCGGCTGATAAAACCTCCGACCACCTCCGGCGCTAACATGAATCACTGCGGTGACTCATCGGATCATCAGCCAGCAGCAGACAGCGAGAACATGAACGCTGAGGAGAAGAGTGTGCCTGCATGGCTGATCAGAGGCTTCTTTACCTCGTGGTCATGAGGATGTTTGATTCTGAGCGAGCTGCGTCACGTCACTGCAATAAAATGCCAACATGGAAAATGTTGGCATTTTCCCTGCTGCACCTTGGCCTTACATAACACCCACAGTTTGATTAGTAGAAGGAATGCTTTCAAACATGACTGAGTGGCAGCGAGAGCTGCTGGTGACATGTCGGGGTAGTTTTTTTTTTTTTTTTTTAAAGGAAGGAAAGAAGGGGGGGGGGGGTCGCTGTCAGCAACTTATTCTGAGCGAGCCCACTGAAGCAGTTTACGAGTGGTATGCAGCTCAGTGAACAACGCTTGTGTAGTGCTGGTTTCATGTGAGTGACCAGCCGAGGAGGCGGGACGGATGAGGAGTGTGTACATCACAACTTTCACTGAGGCCGAGAGCTGAACGACCGTCCACAGACTGCACACTGAACACCATATAAACCATCAGGCAGGAAGACTTTTAAACCTGTTTTTACTCAGTGTCTTATATGTGACATATATTCCAGATTATATGGTGACTGGAGGCATGCACAGTATTAAAAGTACTAAAAGTAAAAGATTATGGAGCAGCATCCTTACTGTCAAATATCCTTTGTGATAACACACAGGCTCCTGTCGTTACGTTTCAATTCCACTGTATGACTGTTAGTCTCTGTGTTGGACGACTGTTAGTCCCTGTGTTGGATGACTGTTAGTCCCTGTGTTGGATGACTGTTAGTCTCTGTGTTGGATGACTGTTAGTCTCTGTGTTGGATGACTGTTAGTCTCTGTGTTGGATGATTGTTAGTCTCTGTGTTGGATGATTGTTAGTCCCTGTGTTGGATGACTGTTAGTCTCTGTGTTGGATGACTGTTAGTCTCTGTGTTGGATGACTGTTAGTCTCTGTGTTGGACGACTGTTAGTCTCTGTGTTGGATGACTGTTAGTCTCTGTGTTGGATGACTGTTAGTCTCTGTGTTGGATGACTGTTAGTCTCTGTGTTGGATGACTGTTAGTCTCTGTGTTGGATGACTGTTAGTCTCTGTGTTGGATGACTGTTAGTCCCTGTGTTGGATGACTGTTAGTCCCTGTGTTGGATGACTGTTAGTCTCTGTGTTGGATGACTGTTAGTCTCTGTGTTGGACGACTGTTAGTCTCTGTGTTGGATGACTGTTAGTCTCTGTGTTGGATGACTGTTAGTCTCTGTGTTGGACGACTGTTAGTCTCTGTGTTGGATGACTGTTAGTCCCTGTGTTGGATGACTGTTAGTCTCTGTGTTGGATGACTGTTAGTCCCTGTGTTGGATGACTGTTAGTCTCTGTGTTGAATGACTGTTAGTCTCTGTGTTGGATGACTGTTAGTCTCTGTGTTGGATGACTGTTAGTCTCTGTGTTGGATGACTGTTAGTCCCTGTGTTGGATGACTTTGCTCTGTGTTGTCTCTTCCTGTTCTTCTTGTTTTTGTTTGTTTAATGACAATGAAGAATGTTTTTTTCCACTTCTCTAACAGAGAGCAATAAGTGTACAAATTAAGTTGAACAAATACAAAAGGTTGAGTAATGACAAAAAACATCAGCTCATCACACGTGGCAAGAAAAAATGTTTTTTTCCCTGACGTGTTGAGGTGAAAGATTCTCCATTTGCGTCCAAACATGAAGCTCGCCGCTCAAACTGTGAGGACAGTTTGAGGAGCTTTGTGCACGTGTGCAAACAGTCAGTGTTCCTGCTGCGTGTCAGTAAATGAAGACGGTAGCTGCAGGTCCGTGGTTCACTCCAGTGTGCTGCGTTTGTACTGACATGTCTGAAGAAGCGTCTCACATCCTAAAGGACATAAATCTGTCCCTCAGTGTTATGACCTGTTTAAACCTCTGCAGACACGAGAGCAGCTGCACAAATAATTCACCTTTTCTGATGTGTGGAGTGTTGTCTGAGTCCTTCAAGGTGTGCTGAGCTGCACGCTGAAAACAGCACTCCAATTAAAGTGAGGAACCTGCACGACTGCTTTTTTTATGAACAATAAATCAGTCACAGCTCACGGCGTGTGTCGATACCTTGAAGCGACAGTGAAATCCCTGGTATGTTCCTGAGGATCACCTGATCAGAGCACGCCTTCACTGCATGAACTGAAACGTTTACATCACGATGAGGACGGACCATGTCCACAAAGCCTGCGCGGAGGGCGTTTCACTGCGAGCTCGAGCGTCCCAGAATAACCTCACCTCAGATTTGATATCTGACTTTAGAGGAAGGGAATCTCATTGGAAATCACAACACAAGAAAAGTGTCTCAGAATATAAATCATCCGAGAATAAGTCAGCTGCTGTGTCTGTTTCCTGCAGCGTGACTCTTCTCACACAGTTTGGATTAAAATAGAAGGAGAGTCTTCAACTTTTCCACAAATGGAGGTCACTGCTCTCAGAGACAGACTTCAGTACTGAACCACGTGAAACGCTTTATTCAGGAGCAACGAGTCCACGATGTGCGTGTTCCTCACAGTCAAACAGTCATATTAAATCTGCCTGAAGGGATTTCTTTGCTCCTCTTTCTCTGGATTCTGCCTGAGGGAACAAGTCCACTGGATTATACTCTGATATTTAGGATTATTTAATTGTTTAAAGAAAACTGTCAACATTGGGCAGAGTATATATCAAAGCAAACGCAGCATCAGCGGGGGAAATGTTGTCAGTTATGCTAACGTTAGCCGTGCTCGTAGCGCCAAACTTCAGCCCTCTCTGCAGGACGTAAACGCGTCTCACGCATCGCTTGGGTCGACGTGACAGATTAAGCTGACACAGCCAAAGCACCAGTTCAGTTCCATTTTCAACCACTTGGTTCATGACGCGTCAGTCAGTTGTGCTTCTTAACGCTGCTCGTCTGCAGGAAACGTTGATGAAAGCGAGCACTCCCAGGTCGCTCAGCGCAGGAGAGAGAGAGAGAGAGGCGTGCTGCCATGATAAGACAACATCATATTTGTCAGAAGCATTTGGACCTCGCCCTTCATTCCTCAGTTCGTCAGCCCCGGGCTGGCGTGCCGCGCCCTGCACATTCACCTGAAACTGCACAATTAAAAGAAAACGCTCCACTGCAGCGGTCGGATTCAATCGGAGACTTCCGAGTGACGAGGAGAAAGTTTGGTAATGAGACGGGACGAGGAAGCAGAGACAAAAGAGAAGAGTCACACCTTTCATTCTGGTACTTGAACACACCGTCCTCTTTCTGTTAGCGCTTTGCATTTTGTGCATTTTCCCGTTAAATCGAACGTCTGAGGACGCCGCATGCTGTTCACACTGTACAGACCCTGGAGGCAAATGTGCGCCCTGAGATCCAAATAAAACCGACTTGACTTGATTCGTTGAGCACACTCTCGTGAAGACTGAACAAGCAGAAGTTGATTTCCTGCGAGGGAGAACAGCGTTTGGTTTGCTCGCTGAGACAGATATCGCCATGACACCGTGACGCGAGAGGAACACTTCAGAAGCCGCTCTCTCTTCCCTCCTGCTCTGTGACACCAAGTTGTTCAAAACCCACAGCACTGTTTGTCTGGCAGCTTTCCTGGTACATTACACCCACACTGACACAAACACACACACACTGAAACACACGTCTCCCTGAGGGAATAAAGAGCGAACAGAAAAACAACACAGAGTTCAGTCTGAGCAGAGAATTAAGAAGCGCTGTTAACCCTTAAAGGTCACATCTCCTCCTCCTCTTCGCCGAGTTTGAATCAGTGTCAGAGCTCCTCTCCTCTGTGTGTGAAGTGTGTTGTTGTAAATCCACTCTGATCCTGTGTTTGATCATGTCTATAAACCCCTCTATTTCAGCCCTGCTCAGAACAGGCTGTTTCTGTGTCTGTATCTTTAAATATGTAAATGAGCTGTGTCTGACCACGCCCCCTCTCTAGAAGGGCTCGGGTGTACTTGGTGCTTTCAAGTAAATTAAACTTACGTGTTCTGTTTTCCTTCTGATGTGGAAAAACAGTCGGTCAGTGCATCCGGAGTATTCCCAGTCTGAGACCGAACAAGTCCGAGTAAATATGCCTTAGATTACGAAATGAGACTGAGACCTTCAAGAAGAGGTCTCGACACCGTTCTTGAGACTGAGATGGATTTTGAGTACTACAAACCTGAAACTCCTTCCCCCTGTTTCAAGAAGCACTTTGGGGAACAGACACCTTAACGTGGTTATGTGGCCTCCTGCTACCTGCACATCCACACCGCACGTTAGACAACATGACAACATCCGTCGGCATGGACCTCGGCTTTGTGCTTCAGAAGAAAGAAGCTTCTGCTTATTGTAGGTTTTCGTAGAAAAATGTCGACAGTGATTTTTCAAGTTACGTCCCTGTAAGATCACGTGAGCTCTCCGCCACAACGACAATGACGACTGTACGGAAGCCTTAAGTGGACATACATCATTCAAACCCATTTCCTGTGACAAATGTCGTTGTTTGACTTATTTTAATGAAGCGTACATAATCTAAAAAATTCAACGACAGTAAGTCGTTATCACATCTCACCTGAACTGAGGTGACTTTTTAAGTTCGTTAAACACTCGAAAAGTGTCATAAACGTGACGGATCATCTCAAAGAAAGAGAAATGTGTGCTAGTATGGAAATGGCGATGTAGTGCGTGAAATCGTGTCTTCACTGGTTCCATTAAACCTGTGCAGAACATTCTCCGTGTGTTTGGCATGCGGCTCTAATTACAGGTATTACTCAGGTATTCTAAAACTGATTCCAATAGCACAAACGTCTCCTCACCGGCAGCAGCAGTCCGCTCACACACAGGACTATTGTTCCACAAGCTTATCGACACATTTGCAAAAGTGAATATGAGCGGCTTCCTCCTGTAAGACCTGCTTATCAGGAAAGATGCAAAGTCAATGTCAGATGTCTGCTGCTGTGAGATGACGAGCCGCGTCCCCTTCGGCGCTCTGAGCGTCTCTTTCTGTCCCTTTGTGAGTTTTTCTTACGAAGGAGGAACTTCACATCTTGGAACAGCGACTGATCATCTGGAGATTTTTGTTTGAGTTCAGGGAGGCTAAAAGCATTTTTTAGGTTTGTTTCTGTTCAACGTCCAAACTCCAAAACAATACGGTTTCTCATCGTGCAATTAATTCCAACGGACCTTCCCTGGCAGGTTTTAACATGCGTCTTAACTTCCAAACCAGTTTTTTTCTTTGTATGAGGTCAGAGTCGATGAAATGGTTATACAACCACAAAAACCACGGTTTGGATCCGTGCCTCGTGGTTAACGGTGACTTAAGCCCGAGCTGTACGACTATTATTTTATCAGACTGCAGCGAAGTCGTGTCCACGTGTAGAAGCAAAAGGAAGGAGCTTGGTTACCAGCGTCCGTCCATGGTCCCATAAAAGCATCTTGTGATGTCGCTCCCCTCGTAACCTAGCAACACAGTTTGTCTTAAAGGTACATTGCACAATTTCAACTGTTCCAGCTATTTTACAGCTGCGTGGTCACTGAGCCACGCAATGACGTGACGTCGACTGTCCCCCGAGTCCGGACCAAAGACTTCCCTTCAACACATTTCAAGGCTACAAACAAAGTGAACTCTGTACCTGACACCAGTGTTTCTGCGTGACATTCAATCTCAAACTCTTATCAGTGATGCATCATCATGGATTTTACCCGGAGTTTCTGCTGCCGGACCCTTAGTCTGCTACTGTGTGTGTGTGTGTGTGTGTGTGACTAACCTGTACGACCCAGCGATGACCTCTTCACAGTCGATGATCATAAACTTCTCCAGGACCTGCCCGGTGAATTTCTTGCCGCTCTTGGTGCAGTACGTGTCCCCACACACACTGCGGACACGAATGTTCTGCACACAAACACACACACACACATCTTTGAAAAAGCAGAAATGGAGACACACGTACACACACACACACACACACACACGCCACTGGCTGGGGCCGCTCTGCTTTGACACTCCGGTGTGACTTCTAGAAGCTGAGTGTTGGGACGGTTAAACTGCAACACACTCAGTTCAAACTCACATTAGCTTACAGGCTATACTGAACTGAAGTATAACAACACTGACTGTCTCGAGATTAGCTCGGTTGTGTTTGTGTGATACATGTGCTGACAGCAGAGGGATTTTAATGCTGCATGATATGAGCCGGTCGACCAGTCACTCTGATGGTTAACTGGTTTATTCTCTGCCTGGTGAACTGCTGGCTGCGTTACAACAAGTGGTTAAAGTTAGCGTTTTAAATTTCTCATTGAGTGTGTTTTAGTCGGGTTTGAAACTGACGCGGGTTCACTGAGGAAGACACATTTGGGGCGAGCAAACAAAGAGCTCTGTCCGTCTGGTTGTTCCGTCTCTGTCAGACATGTCAGACATGACACGTCTGTGTTAGCGACGGTCCGCTGTGTGACTTACACTCAGGTGGGAGTTCTGAATGTCCAGAGCCGAACACATGTCTGTGAAGGAGTCCAGGTTCTTGTCGTCCAGCAGGATGTAGACGGGGACTCTGCGCTTGTTGGACGCCTCCATCAGATCACACAGCAGGTCTACGTCCGTGAACACGTCCATCACCACGGCGATCACCTGAAGCAGCAGGGAGACACGGGAGACGTTAGCATGCAGCGCAGACGCATCAACATTTCATGAGCGTGGGGCCTCTTCACTGCGAGGGTTTACACGCCTGATCAGAAGAGACGCTTCAAACACCAATCACTAAGTCTGCTCCGGGAGAGGGACGGGCTGGCAGGACACCAGAATGTAACATAAAAAAACCCAACAATATCCATATCTGTTCTGATACCATGGCAACAACAAACACTCGGAGGCGTCTCATATTAGGAGGATGTATTTACTAAACTGGTGAGAACAGTCGAGTTTGCAGCTCTGTGCAAACATACACACACATGTTCAGACATGTTTCTGCACCTGAACACACACACACACACACACCAGGAGACAAGCCTGAAAAAGGAATAACACACACACACACACACACACTCTATAAATGAAAACAACTTTACTGTGTTCTTTGTGCAGGTTAAAGAAAGAAAGCATCGGAGTTCAAGCTAACTGTAGCGAAGCAGCTAACAGAGTTCTAACAGCAGGTGGGCTGGTTATCCTCTCCATCGACTGACTGATGAACTGTGTCAGTGTCATTGGATCTGAAACCTGCTGACTCAGCACAAACACACAGAAGGAGGTCACTGTGATGGCTTTGTACAGTGAATATTGTGTAATTGGATATTTGAGATTGATGGAACAGGTCGGATTTTTCTCACTTTTCTCTTCTTTTTTTTTTTTAGCAGCAGACTCAGGCGTCATGCATATGAAACGAGTCTATTTACACATCGAGAGAGAGAGAGAGAGAGAACAAGGAAGTGTCTGTGGAGAGTGACTCACGCAGCGTGTGCTCCGCTGTCTGCCAACAACACGGCAACTCTTAATGAGCTGTAATGTGGTCGGCGAGGACATCATGAGACAATTTGCCAACTTCAAATAACTCACAATTGTAAAGTCACACTTGCACATGTATCTTTGCAGAAGTTTTGAAAAAAAAAAAAAAAAACTTAGGCGGACCAATCAGAGAGCTGCTCTCCTCCTCTGTGATCATGAAGGAAACCTGCTGTGTTGAAGCTTCTCTGACAACAATGCAGCAGCCAGTATGTCCTCCTTCTAACTTTAGATTCTGCTCCTGAATGCTCTGGATCTGATTGGACCAGAGAAGGTAGGCGGGGCTTTGAAGGCCGTTTTGGACGCCCCTGGGTTTGTCAGATATGAGAGCAGTTATCAGGTCAACAGGTGTTGCAGCGATGGAAGCGGGCAGTGGAACTGCTTCAGATAGAAGTGATTGTACCCGAGCTAAAAAGCCTCTGCATGTTTCTAATAAGCTCCAGCAGCAGAAAGCTGCTCAAACTAGGATCAATGTTGGAGATGAAACATGGAGAGAGGTTAGAACGCAGAAAGCTTTACAGACCCATGCAGAGCTGGCTAAACACTGAAGCTACAGTGTCCACCACATGCAGAGGGCTAAACACTGAAGCTACAGTGCCCACCACATGCAGAGCTGGCTAAACACTGAAGCTACAGTGTCCACCACATGCAGAGCTGGCTAAACACTGAAGCTACAGTGTCCACCACATGTAGAGCTGGCTAAACACTGAAGCTACAGTGTCCACCACATGCAGAGCTGGCTAAACACTGAAGCTACAGTGTCCACAACATGCAGAGCTGGCTAAACACTGAAGCTACAGTGTCCACCACATGCAGAGCTGTGTGAGCATAAAACTGAAATTTAACACTGGCAGCATTTTGGTACTGAAACGTCACAGTAAATGTGTAGTATTGTGTGTGTGTGTGTGTGTGTGTGTGTGTGTGTGTGTGTGTGTGTGTGTGTGTGTGTGTGTGTGTGTGTGTGTGTGTGTGTGTGTGTGTCAGCTGAGGACCCTTTGACACATCTGTGCTGACAGGTGTCATATGTTCATTCTTTGTGGCATCAAGAGTGGAGAGTGAAACTTTATTGTCCAGTGAGCGAGGTCAGTGTGTTTAATGAGTGACAGAGCGGCCTGCCGGCCGTCGGCCTCGGCGCTCACAGGAGATAAGAGCTGATCAAACATGAGAGCAGGCGGCCGGGCGGGCAGATCCAGACCTGCTGCATTTGTTTGTAAGCAAACCGAGCGGAAACCACTGGAGGGAGGAGGATGGAAAAACAAAACAACAACACCTGACCGACTGCAGGAGACGTCTTTGTCATGATGTTTTTCAGAACGCTGTCATGCTGTTGTTTCTGCTGCACGCCGTCTATAATCCCCTCCACACATGTGCATGTTATTTTTGTAAACCTGCGCGCTGTTTCTACACGTCGGACTAAAGACAACACAAAAACTTTCATTGCTTAACTAAATTGTCTGCAGCCGTAGAGCAGAGCAACGCTCCCTAATAAAGCACGACTAATAAAAGTGTTTGTGTTCCCCCGCTGCCAGGCTCAGTTCTTTGTTCTAAGTGTCTGACATGGTTACAGAAAGAGCGAGCGAGAGCGAGAGCGAGCGAGAGAGAGAGAGATCCGAGTAGAGACTTCTCCCAGGTCATGGGAGTTGGTGCTCCACTGTGTGTTTGTGTTAATGTGTGACTTTGAAGCATAAATTTGAAGTCAGTACAACATGTGAGAAACATACAATCACTCATAACAACCAAAACAAGCTCTGTGATTGGACGATCGGCTGCATGTGCCTGCAGGATTACATCTGGTCGAGCTCGTTTTTGCCGCGCTGAGAGTGAACGGCTTGAAGCGCAGCGACACTTGTTGTGTTGCTCGTATTCATCTTTCTATCCGTCCTTCATCTTCACGACGGGTTTGCCTTCAAAGATTTTTGAAAATGGATCGATGAAGTGCACGGCCCCTCAAGTTTAATGACTGAAACACGCAGGACAAACTACAGCATTGGCAGCATGTTGGTGTTCAAACCACAGACTGTAAATATGAACGCCTGAAGCCTGAGTGACGTCACCCTTCTGTCCCTGCAGGGGGCGCTGCAGTCCCCCGTGTGTCCCTGCAGGGGGCGCTGGAGTCCCCCGTGTGTCCCTGCAGGGGGCGCTGCAGTCCCATGGGTGGTGGTCTCCGTGCTGGAAATGCTGTCTCAGCCTAACTTTGTGTATGTGTGTTGTGTGTGTGTCCTGTGTGTTTGTGTGTCCTATGTGTGTGTCCGTGTGTCCTGTGTGTGTGTCCTGTGTGTGTCCGTGTGTCCTGTGTGTGTGTCCTGTGTGTGTCCTGTGTGTGTTGTGTGTGTGTCCGTGTGTCCTGTGTGTGTCCTGTGTGTGTGTTGTGTGTGTGTCCGTGTGTCCTGTGTGTGTTGTGTGTGTGTCCTGTGTGTGTGTCCTGTGTGTGTTGTGTGTGTGTGTCCTGTGTGTGTGTCCTGTGTGTTTGTGTGTCCTATGTGTGTGTCCGTGTGTCCTGTGTGTGTGTCCTGTGTGTGTCCGTGTGTCCTGTGTGTGTGTCCTGTGTGTGTTGTGTGTGTGTTGTGTGTGTGTTGTGTGTGTGTGTCCTGTGTGTGTTGTGTGTGTGTGTCCTGTGTGTGTTGTGTGTGTGTCCGTGTGTCCTGTGTGTGTTGTGTGTGTGTCCTGTGTGTGTGTCCTGTGTGTGTTGTGTGTGTGTGTCCTGTGTGTGTTGTGTGTGTGTGTTGTGTGTGTGTGTTGTGTGTGTGTGTCCTGTGTGTGTGTGTGTTGTGTGTGTGTGTGTTGTGTGTGTGTGTCCTGTGTGTGTTGTGTGTGTGTGTCCTGTGTGTGTTGTGTGTGTGTCCTGTGTGTGTTGTGTGTGTGTGTTGTGTGTGTGTGTTGTGTGTGTGTGTTGTGTGTGTGTGTGTTGTGTGTGTGTGTCCTGTGTGTGTTGTGTGTGTGTGTGTTGTGTGTGTGTGTGTTGTGTGTGTGTGTGTCCTGTGTGTGTTGTGTGTGTGTGTTGTGTGTGTGTGTTGTGTGTGTGTGTCCTGTGTGTGTTGTGTGTGTGTGTTGTGTGTGTGTGTTGTGTGTGTGTGTCCTGTGTGTGTTGTGTGTTGTGTGTGTGTGTCCTGTGTGTCCTGTGTGTGTGTTGTGTGTGTGTCCGTGTGTCCGTGTGTCCTGTGTGTGTGTCCTGTGTGTGTGTCCTGTGTGTGTTGTGTGTGTGTGTCCTGTGTGTGTTGTGTGTGTGTGTTGTGTGTGTGTGTTGTGTGTGTGTGTTGTGTACATATCTGGTCAGTAAATGGGACACAAACACAGTGTGTCAGAGCGAGCTGCACAGATCTTTCTGTTTACTGTCGTTGGTTAGAGTTCGGCTTTCTCGGTCTCCTCCGTAGCTTTGTGAAAAGATCGGACTCGAGCGGATCACTGTCATAAAAAAGTCCCATCGGATCAAATCAATCTTGGCTGCAGCCTGAAACGCAGGACTGAGGACAGAAATATCGCTCGTGAAAAACTAACGAACAAAATAAAAACTTTTTCGTGGGGCGCCTAGTGGTGAGAGCGTGCACGCCATGTACGGAGACGCAGGTTCTCCAGGCGGGCAGCCCAGGTTCAAATCTGACCTGCAGCTCATCATGGAGCAGGTCCCTTCCTGTCACTTCATGTGTTCTGACTCGACCCACTGTACGATAATAAAAGACACAGACAGCCCAAACAAACATGTTCATTGCCTGACAGTAAAATAAGAACGAGTCTTAGTTAACAAATGAAACACAGCCTCACTCTGCTGTAGCTCATTTGCATCACTCTGGTATAGTTTATGTTTGTCCGCCTGTAAAACCAGAAGTAACTGAAACTAGACAGAGAGTTTACAAAACTAAAGAACATGTCCTTTGTGTGTTTGAGTGACTGCAGCTCTCATACTTGTGCAACATTTCACAGAACATTTCACAGGAATTATCTGTGCAGCTGACAGTAAGGCATCATTTACCTGACACATGACCTGCTGCTGTTCTGTGTGTTCAGATGAGGGGCTGTCAGTCTGTGACAAAGGTTACTATACTTTGCCTTTGTTCTGTAATTGATTGTTTGATTAGAGTTTATTTAACACTGTTTTATCTGCAGCTTTAAGCCTCCTGAAGTTAATTATTCTCCTCTTTATGGGACCTGATGAGGTGAAAGATCCACATAATGAGTCTGCTCTTACCTTTTTGGCTTTGTTGATCAGGGACCTGATCAGGTCTTTGACGTTGTGGGACTTGTCCCTCTGGAAGTAGATCTGCGTCTCAGACGGTCCGTATCTCGCCGGGGACTCCGGCCAGCCGAGCTCCAGCATCGGCGGCTCCTCGTCGGACATCATGGGGAAGTAAGTCCCGGAGGTGAGCTCCGACACGGCGTCTCCGTCCCCGAAGTCCCGCTCGTTCGGTCCCAGTCCGTTGCTGTCGGAGTCGCACGCCTTGGCTGCATGTTTGGTGATGTATCGGACCTCCAGCGGGGACAGAAAGTTGAGCTCCCGCTCCTCGGCCAGCACCCTGCGGTACTCCTTCTCTCCCTGCTCCAGCAGCGCGTCCGTGGCCAGGCGCGCCGCCTCGTTGTGGCTCAGCTCCAGCGTGGAGCCCTGCCGCCACGGGTTCTTCACCTCCTCCAGCCGGGAGGCGAGCTTGCCCAGGGGCTTCCTGCCGGACGACGCCGGCCTCAGGCCCTCCGAGCTGATCATGGTGCCTGTTCAGTCAGCACTCACTGAAACCCCGGGTTACCAAACCTCGAGAAATAACTCCAACAAACTGCGTGGAAGGATACTAAATATCCTGTCACAGGAAACTAGTCCCTTCTACAATGCTTCTGTAGAAACATGTTGCAACACACACACACATTTAGAGCCACACACACACACCGGAGAGTCTCGACAGCAGCGCCTCGTAATGCAGGAAAAGCTCAAAGTAAAATAAATATCTGAAGTCTCTCTAACTCCCCACCAGGCTCTCACACTCTCCTCTTAATCCGGATTATTTAAAGATGTTTGGAGTGTTAATAATCCAGGTCTCCGGGACTGAGGCTGTAATGGTCCTCTCTTCTCTAGTTCCCTCTCATGTCAGACAGGATCTGAGTCCCAGGAGCCTCTCTCTCTCTCTCTCTCTCTCTTTCTCTCTCTTTCTCTCTCTCTCTCTCTCTCTCTGTGTAGTACATGTGAGGTGTGTTCTTTGTGCGTACCTGTTGATACCTGTGCTGCCATTGGTCGCCGACGGGGACAGGCCCCTCCCCCCTGCTCCGGGTTGCCACGCCAACCAGTTCACCAGTTTGTCAAACTAAAGTGTCAGTAAAGAAGGAGACGGGTCCGTTTGAATGTTCATTTATTTAAATGAACAGAAACTTTTTTAAATCTTTAATTTGTATTAAACTGAATTTCACTTTTCTATAAAATTTTAATGACATTTTGAAACTTGTAGATTTCCTAAATGAGAAATTATGTTAAGGAAATCTGAACTTCAATCCGAAGCAAAAGTATTCAGCTTTTATTTGTCTCCTCTTTTGTTTTATTTTATGAGTATCCTTGCTCACACTTACAATCATCATGTTTTTGTCTGCAGGTTTAAACCTCAGCAGCAGCCAATCACATGATCTGACACATATCCACCTTTTCATTCATGTTTTAATCACAAGCAAAATCCACATGAGCTTCTAGACTCTGAGATGATACACTGTTGGTTTCAACTCAGTCGTATTGCTGTCAATACAAATGGAAATGGAAAAGGGTCTCACACACACACACACACACACACACACACACACACAGCTCCATCTGCCATGAAGGGATCAAGTAATTATCAGGCACAGACGGAGATTACAGTCTTAGCACTTATTAATGTTGTTTTGTTTCTGGAGGTTTTCAGACTCAAAGGCCTCAGTGCGTCTCTTGTTCCTCTCTAAAGAATCGTGGGAACCTGCAAATTATTTCTTGAAATACCTCACAGGCATGAGGAGCTTATTACTGCTACAGGCCTCCATTTCTGCATTTCTCTATTTCAAGCAACTTATCCAACACACTTTCAACGTTTTCAGCAGGAAGAGTTTTCAGTCATTCTCTTTTTTAACCTCACCGTTTGTGTTGAGGGGGGTCAACAGCAGACTGAGGTGTGGGTGTCTTGGAACCCTTTAAGGGTCGCCGGTTCAAGACTCGATGCTGACCACAAGATGGAAGAGCACTTCCTGAGACTTCCCTGAGTGCCGAGGTGCCCTTGAGCAAGGCACCGAACGCCTAACCGCTCCTGTGCAGTCGCTGCCCCACTCTGACATTTCTCATTCTACAGAACATGTGAGCACCAAGTTTATCACATTTCACCTGAAGAGGAAACCGAACGTCTCAATCAAATTTCATGACAATTCACACACTTGTATTTTTGCAACACATTTGCCAATATATCTAAATGTTATCCAGAAGCTTTGATCCAGGAGTTGTTGACATATTTCAGACTGAACCAACCTGAGTGGCATGTTTGAGGTGAGCTGGTCCATTCAGCCCGCCTGCATCAAAGACTTCCAGGGCTTTTGTTCCACATCCTGGTTTGACTCTCAGACCGTTCGGTTCCCCTGGGAGCTCTTTGTACAGAACACGATCAGGAGAGCGTCAGGGCGGTCAAAGTGACATCACTGACAGATATCAACCAATCGGTTTGGACTTCATGAGGATACGACAAAAACCAGCAGAGAAAATGTTTTTTTTTTTTTTTTTTTTTTGAGGCCTTTACGGATTAAACTGACTGCTCCTTTACTTTGAATTTTCTGCTTTAGCGACATGTTTACATGCTGAAGAATCATCATGTCAAGCCACTCTGCTCGCAAAAAAATCCTGTTGCATGAATAGTGTTCTTCGCACAATGCATTGTGGGATACGATGAGTTTGACTATAAGTGTGTCCCAACCCTTTTTCAGCTCGTGACCCACTTTGACTTCTCAAAACTCCGGCGAACACAGACATCCAAAACACATGCAGCTTTTTACTGAAATGTTTTTTTTTTCAATCGTGTCATAATTTAATTTCTTTGCTGCAAGTTCATATTTAATGTAGAGCACATTTAGGCTTTTTGTTTCTGTGTTTTACTGCAGACAGGAGAAGAAAGGCTGCAGAGGACATTTCTGCACAATGGATCCCAGAGACCACCGAGCAACCGGAGACAGCAGCAGGCTCGTCACAGCCGGTGTTCCCTTTTATTGATCCATATGTAAACATTTGAGGTGACCATATTTCAGTTCCATGAGACCCCCGGTAGGGTCGGCCTAACGCTCACTGAGCACCTGACGCTGACGTCATCATGTGCAGGCCCGGATAACGACTTCCACAGAAACCATCAGTGTCAAACAACAAACGCCGCTGATGGGGGTTTTCACGGCTCCTTTCCAGGAACGAGCCGCGCAGTGTGACTGACAGGTTGTTAAACTCAACACTCAGTGACAAGCAGGTTTCCTCTGACCAGATCACCCGGCTGTAAAGTTTGCACAGGAGTAGTGACGTGACTCTGAGTTAGTCACAGTTGTGGATATGAAATCATGAAGGACAAATACAAGCAGCCATTAAGACGACGACTCTCCGTAACAAGCCTGTAAGATAAGATTAGATAATCATTTATTGATCACAGGACAGCAGAACACAATCACACAGTGCAAAATTCAATTAAAAAAAAAAGTTCAAAGAGGCAGCAACGTAAAGATGTAAGTCTGTGTAAACTGTATGAACACTACCATGCACACAGAGCAGATAAGCATCGACATGTTATTGCACCATTGGTCCCATAAATTATTATTGCGATGCAGATTCAATAAATATACAGATAAGATCAGGTGGCGATGACATATTATAACAAGAGGTAGGAGTGGCTTTTTTTTTACGTGTATCTAAGATATGAAGAATTTCATCTTTCCCTGCTGAACTCGTTTGACGTATTCTGGTACAAGTTCAGCAGAAAGTAGGATCGCCGTCAGCGGCTACAGAGGAAGTGGTTTCAATCAGAAAGAACCCGGCTGCAAATTCAGACACGATGCAAAGTCCAAATCAAAAGCCTAGAAACGCTGCAAACGAGCTGCAAAAAGACGGAATAGCTGCACGAACGTCACCTCGCTGTAAATACACACAGTTAGCAGAGCAACGCCAAAAACTCTGAATCACAGACAACAGCGAGAGAAACGTTCTGCTAACGGCAGCCATCACGACGACAGCGCTCAGAAGAAGTCCAGACTGTCGACATGTTTATACTGTAAAATCATAACTTCAGCCTTTAAGCAGTTAGTCTTTCATCACCGGTTTATATTTTTATCTAAATCTTCTGATCTCATGTTTATTTGTACAGAGAGAGCACAGCTGACTGAAGTCAAACTCCTGATGTGTTCAAACATACCGGGCTAATAAAGTTGATTCTGGATTTGAGATTCGAGGAAATGCAGGATTTTGCACTTCCACAGGTTGCTGCTTGGAACCAGCGGGAGTTTAAAGTGCTCAAGCTAGGAGCATATAATAATCAGATCAAACTGGGTTCTCTCACATGTTGGAGAGAAATGTGCTCCGTGTCTCCGTCAGAGACTGGAAGCTTCTGTTCCTCGGCTCCCCTGGGCAGCACCACTACATGAATAGATAAATGGAGATTGTTTCTGATATCGCTGCCCTCAATAGTTTTTCTGGGTTAATGTGGCCCGGCGGGGTCAAACGTTCACGGTAATACGCGATAAGAGGAGACAGAGAGGAAGAACAGGTTCTCTCTGTGTGAGTGGAACTGGGAAGGCTTGGACGTCCGTAAAGCGGCGGTAAACATCCGCGAGCAGTTCATGTCAACACGTGACTTCATGTTTACCCAGCGGGGTGAGGTGCAGCTGCATGAGCTCCTGTTTGACATCATCACTCTGTGTTTGGATAAGTAAAGCAGGCTGCTCTGTGGAGACACTTATTGTAACATGGGTTTAAATAAAAGCGTTCACTCTGGACCGGCAGGTTCATGTGTGCTTTAGCTTTGTGGACAGTACGATAAGGAAACGCTATTAAAGCTGCAGACAAACCTGATGTTTGCATTCGGCTCAGCTAAAGTAGGCCACAGACAGACTTCAGTGACATCACACAGGTTATAGGAACAAAAGATGGTTCAGATATGTGAGCGCTGCATTTTCAGCCTGTTGTGTGAAACTCTGCTTGTGCAATGTCTCTATTGTTCAACACACATTGCTTCATGTATTCATCTCTCTGCACCTTTATTTCATTTATTCAGCAGGATGTGAACGCTTCATGGTTTTTGTATTTCACACGGCATCAACTGTAACAACTGAGTGTCACCACGGAGATTCACAGAGTACTCCTGATTCTGATTCTGAGTCTGGCCCGCTCATTTCAGAACAGGTACCATTCAGATATCTGACCACGTACCTGTGTGACCGCGGTGAAGTCAGTTCGATGTGACCCGGAGCGAAGCAGAGCGAACGTCTGCCAAATTATCCAACTTCAAACTAACTTCCTGCAGTAGAAAAGTAAAAAGCACTCACGACCACAGTGAGTTGCCATGGTGACGTTAAACTACAGCTGATAGGACATTTGAATTGGACATGGGATAGATACGTGATTGGACACAAAATTGGAATATTGATGTCTGTCTTGGTCCGTATTTCATTACGTTTGGGTCCAGATCCAGACCAGAGTCCGCCAACTGAGGACCCCTCCTACAGATGCTATGAACGCTGGGTAATTCACTCACGCAGTCTGCAGAGCCGATTACAGATGGTGCAAAAGTCAAACAATCTGCAGACCAATGAGACAAAATGAAATGTTTGTGAAGCAGCCGCTGCACATAAGTGAAAATAAACCATGTGACATGAAGGCGTCCTCGGATCCTTCAACACTCACAGAAGACATTAAAGCTTGACGTGCCATCTTTAGTCTAGTTTGTAATGCAGGCGAGTAAAAGCCTTTTGTTGACATTGAACATGTCAAGAAAATATTTAAGAAACTAGAAGCACCAGTTCGACTATTTCACAACCTGATAATAAAAAAAAAAACACTGACTGTGTGATAAAATCTCCACGTAAATTAGACTCGGATACATTCGCTCTCTTCCTCAGGTCGGTTTCACCGGTCGTCTTTGTGGGGGGGACGGGTTGAGTAGCAGAGAGAATCACTCCCATGATTCCCCGCCAGCCTTGATATCGTCTTTTTTTCTTGTTTTCACTTAGCGCCCCCTGCTGGTGGAATCTACATACTCAATTCATCCATTATCGATACAGTTTTTTTCCCGTTCAGAGTCGTGGAGGGCTGGAGCCGATCCCACCGGGATAGTTCCGCTACCAGCCAATCACAGGGCTGAGATCTAGAGACAGACAACCACACTCACATTCACAGCTACGGACACTTTAGAGTCAGCAGGTAACCGAAGAAGAGGAAGCCGGACAACATGCAAACGGAGAGGCTTCTGTCCATATGATTAAAGCAACTGTACGGAATTGTTGATCCGGGATGATTTTGGCGCCCCCCTGTGGACGAATAAGTTCTGATCTGAGCATCTGCTTGTTTCAAACAGTTAAAAAGGATCTCTCAATGCCAATCTTTGCAGTTTAAAATGTTGAAATAAAGGGTTTGTTTGTTGTTTGTTTGGGGAGTTTGTAGTTTTTCCCTTTGTTTGACACCTACCACCCCCTGCAGCCCCTGCAAACAAAGAAAGAACTGTATCGGAAAAAATATTCATTTCAGTCTGTTTTGTAACCAGCTAAAAACTCCTCACAGGAGCTTTAAGTTCAACAAGAACTCAAACACTGAAGTAATGCCCTTATAAGGCGTGACTTCCTGTTTTCAGGTGTACTCATTACAGATTCACATTCACGTGTTTGTGTTTGTTGAGTGAGTCAGCCGTCAGAGCGCTGACGGGGAAATCACCTTTCTTGAGTCACAGCGTTCGTGGAAACGACTTCCAGGAGTGTTTGTGCTGAAACTGGCGAGTCGGGTCTGTCAGCAGGAAACTTATCTAATCTTCTCATGACTCCGATATAACATTCAAACGCGTCTGAAGTTTGAATGTTCGCATAAGAAGACGAGGAGGAGAATCTGCTTCGACCCTCCGATCCACGTTTAAAAAATAGACTCGCCGTGCTTCTGAAATGGAGCCGAGCGAAGTGGCGCTGGTGGCACGCTCTGGCGACCGGCCGCGGTTTTTTGTTATGGAAACATAAAGATTGATAGAGTTGCAGCGTACGATGGCGTAGTGCGAGAAAAAGCGTTTCTTTGAACATCCTTCTTTGTTTTCGTACAGTTTGCCTCCCAAAGGAGACAGAAAAGCTGCCTTTTTTAAAAGTACCTGTCTACTCAATTTGTGGACCGCGTGTTAAAAGCTGAGACCAATCCAAACTGACACACAGGGCCAAGAGGAAACACAGGACGCGGGAGAGAGGGAGGAAAACGTCAAAATAAAACAGGAAACACTAAAGACTAAACTTGTAAATGATACAATAAATCACGACGACCACGAGAAACAGCAACAAAGAAAAGAGGATCCTCTTTGCTCTCAAAGTTAAAACACTCGGTAAGAATGTCGATCATCGTGACACCTTCCTTCCTCTCTGTTGTTTTCTCCAGATATTGACTCGTCACGATGAACGCCATAAATAAAACGAGGCCTCCATAAAAACGATTGACGGGAAAACGAGGTGAAATAAAATGTGAACACAGATAAGTGAAGTTACAATGAGAGGTTGTAATAAAGTATCTATCTATCTATCTATCTATCTATCTATCTATCTAATAACTTTTACTGTCGTAGGCAGAATGCCGTCTGATCGGATCAAAGTTCAAGCTGTACGTCATCGTGGTCCGACGGCGTGCAGAGTAAATTATATTAAAAAATAAAAACACTCAATAAAGCTGTTTTCACTTCTGCACTCCTGAAAATATCTCTCAAGACATCTGAACGACGCTCAGATCTCGAGGATAAGAACACGATCTGATTTCAGATTGAATAACTTGTTAACACCTGCTGCTCCAGGTGAATCCAGATATTTAATTTTATTCATCATTTAAAAAAAAAATAAAATCAATAAAACCACTTTCAGCATTCGTTTCCAAAACTACACGATAAAATGGACAAAAAACAAACAAAGTGAAGTATGGTAGTCAGATTCAGGAGGTTTAGTAAAAAGACTAAGTGTTTGTAACTTTCCTCTGCTGGAGGAGGCAACAGACGAGCGTGATGCAGGAGATGATTCGTGACAGACGTCAGGTGAGAGGAGGGTCACTGCTGCGGGCGGCGTTAAAAACAGCAGCGAGACAAGAAGAACCGGTTTCACACTTCACATCCAGAGGTGCAGCGTCTGATCTGAAGTCTGTTTGAGGACGACGGGGGACACTTCTTCACCGCTGGACAAAACCGCCAGGGACGTTTTCAAAGTCAGGACGCCGTGCGGTCTCGCCAATCACAGGCCGCTCTTTGAGTCCTGGTTGTGATGATCGGCTCAGTAATAATAAAAGTTAGGAGAGTACTGTTTGAATCTCACTGGGTCGTGCAACAGTTAAGTTGTCCACTGAGCGCCGATAATGTCCCGACGCAGCGTCTCAAAGTCCACGTGTGCAGGATGTGAGCCAGAGAGGTTTCAGAGAGGTCGGCGGTTCTGCAGACAGTCCGAGTGTTTTCGGCTCCGACCAGGATATTCTGGAAAGTTCCTTCCAGCCTCTTGAGCTGAAACAGAAGAATTTACACCCACAAACATAATCAAGGAGACTTCTGAGTCTGGGATTAAAGATACTATCGACAACATACTCCTCACGACACCGCAGAGGTCGCACAGAGGTCGCACAGAGGTCGCACAGAGGTCGCACAGAGGTCGTCGATCATATAACAAGAAACACCGTCACGACGACGGGATTTACTGGCCCAGCTTCATCGACGACCACGGTGCACGGAGAGTGGCGTTCCTCAAGGTCACCAAGAAACCCATCGCACGCCACGTTTAACCAGAGGAAGTACGAAAGCGCTGTGTGCCATGTGTTTCTCGGTGACCTTGAGGAACGCCACAAGCCGAACAGCGTCGGTCTAATTTGTGCTGCTGCAGCTTTTTGACCTCAACAGTAACTTTTATTAAGTATTTTATTTTTTAACACTCCTGGTCCATGAACTACAGAAGAGGATTAAATAATAAGAGCAGGAAAACAAATGTTGAGATTCGTGGAGGGTTGGATAAAGTTGACGTTTCATTTCAGCTTCCTTCTCTGAGTTCCTGATAAATTAAAATCTTCCTCCTCATCATCTCGTGCGTCGCCCCGGATATTTCACTAAGCTCCGACTCAAAGTCACCGCTCGTCGACGCCCACTTTTGGATGCCAATCAAATACTTTAGAGGCCAGCTGTCAATCTCAGGGCCAAACTGTGAAAACACGGGATTCTTGTGCAGCTCTTACAAAAGGTCTTTAAGTCTTTATGAGCACGATGTTATTCATGTTCCTGCTCAGCGTGAAGGAGATTATGATCACTAAATAACATTTAAAAATACTCATTCCTGTTCTTCTCTCATTATTCTCTACCATGAGTGTGTGTGTGTGTGTGTGTGTGTGTGTGTGTGTGTGTGTGTGTGTGTGTGTGTGTGTGTGTGTTATGTCATCAGGAGCTGCTGCATCAGCAGGTCTGGTCGTCTGTCCTGTACAAGCAGCTGCAGGCAAACCAGTCTGAGATGATAATCCTCCCTCCCTTCCTGTGTGTGTGTGTGTGTGTGTGTGTGTGTGTGTGTGTGTGAGTGTGTGTGTGTGTGAGAGAGAGAGAGAGTGTATCATAAAGGCATATTAGAGCTGTTTGCTGCAGAGTGAGGAGACATAAAGTGAAGGTTGGTTGAAGTTTCAGACTTTGTAAATGTGTCCAAAGATGGCCGACAGAAGGCCGAACATCCTCCAGTGCACCCTCAGAGGTGTTACACACACACACACACACACACACACACACACACACACACACACACACACACACACACACACACACACACACACGTTACTTATTGCAAACCTGCAGTTTGAAAATGAAGCATCCCATCTGGGAGCCACAGAGAAGCAGAACATCTTCCACATCTGAAGTCAACATGTGCTCCTTGATCTCAGATCGTTCATTTCAAAGAGGTTTATGTTCGATTAAAGCGCAGGAGCAGCTCGCACTTCCTGTTTCCTGTTTCTCTCTGAGCGGACGAGAAGTGATCGAGCAGCTCCAGCGAGGAGTCTTTGTGTGACAGCAGAGAAGCATCCTCCTCCGACACCTGACAGATCAGGTTAGACCTGCTGCTACTGACCCCTACCTCCTTCAGACTCACACACACACACACACACACACACACACACACACTGGCAGGTCAGTGTGAACCTGAGCACGCCGTCTGAGCTGTGAATGGTATAAAAGGAACTCTGATCTGACTTCTTTGTCTGCTGGAAACAGGAAACAATCGATGACTCCGTCACTGAAGGATTACAGACGCTGTTTATAAGACACTGATGAGTGACTCGTGTGTGCAGACAATAAACAACAGTAACAGATGAAACGCACACAAAGGACTTAAACATGCGGCGTCCGTGAGCACGAGGGCCAGAGTCAGCGAGGGGAATAAAGACGACAATTCTTTTATGATGGCGTGAAAATGCTTCGAACAAAGGAGTAAAGTCATCGTGTCTCGATGGAAATCAAATCTGAGAGTAAAGGCGAAGGCCGCTCAGAAAGGCGTGCGGACACACGGGATCTTATAGAAACGACGGCAGGACGAGGCGACACAACGAACAGACGACAAGACGATGGTTTTGTTCGGTTGATGTTTCGGACGATGTTGTTGCAGGAAGTTGAAAAAAGTCAGCACGGGGCAGAATCACAGACCCTGACAAGCCCAATATTTGGGCGCCGGATAGCTTAGCGTTTTTTTTTGTCATGTGCGCTGAGATTCTGGCGTGACGTGCTGACGCTGTGGCGTCTTTCGTGCTACTGCTCGTCTCACACCGTGTGGTCGGTGAGAAGTGACGGGTGTCACCCCCCGCTGTGCAGGTGAAGGTATGACACGTGTGATGTCAGGTGTAGATTCACTATTACAGGAGAGCAGAGAAGTCAGCACGCTTTACGCTCGAATGAACGGCGCTCTACTCGACAGCGGGAGCGTGCTGCTCTCTTCTTCGTGCGAGCTCCTTCTCTCCCGCTGTGCTGACTCATTGTTGGCCTCAGAGTCCTCTCTAACTTGTTTGCTCTTGAGTGAATGTTTTCAGACTTTCACTCTCTCGCTCTCCACCCACAGCTCGGACGCGGTGACAGACGAGCACTGATGAAGTGGCGCCGTGGTATGAGCTGTAACCTTTATAGCTGCTAACCAGCGTGCGAGACCGGAGTGCAGCTGAAAGACAATTTGTTCCTTCGGAGGAAAGAGAAGGTTGAAATTAAAATGAAAAGAACAAAAGAGCTCTTGTTGAGTCAGCAGAGCTTTTGGCTCAGATTGTTTGAAATCAGCAACACAAGAGAGCCAGTTCTTATAAAACAAACGATCCTCTGTGCTGATTCTGCTGAACATTCAACTATAACATGACCGACTGTGGACGTTTCTTACCTCCAAAGTTCTTATTCCTATTTTCAATGTCATTTTTTCATTGATGTTCGTAGTCCCTGCAGGGGGCGCTGGAGTCTCATCAGCAGCAGCCACCATGTTGGAAATGCTGTCTCAGCCTAACTTTCAGGTTTTTGCCTTTAAAGATTTTTGAAAATCGAACGATTATGATCCCAGTTGAAATAGAAGTCCAGGGCACCTCAAACACGCAGACAAACTACAGATGCACAAAAACATTAGTAGCATGTTGCTATTCAAAACACAGACTGTAAATATGAACGTTTGAAGCCTGAGTGGAGTCCCCCGTGTGTCCCTGCAGGGGGCGCTGGAGTCCCCCGTGTGTTCCTGCAGGGGGCGCTGGAGTCCCCCGTGTGTCCCTGCAGGGGGCGCTGGAGTCCCCCGTGTGTTCCTGCAGGGGGCGCTGGAGTCCCATCGGCGGCGGTCTCCGTGCTGGAAATGCTGTCTCAGGCTAACTTTGAGTCAAGCTAACGACAGACTGAGAGCTGGAGGTTTTAAGCCTCCTGACAAACCGTTACACGGCGCCCAACTGTCAATCAGCTCAGCTACACGCTACCACAAACTACAGATAACACGCATCGTTCTCAACATCGAACACAGCTCAGCGTGTGCTGAATTTATTTAGACCTGTTATGTGTGCGTGACTTCCTGTGTTCCTGGAGTCAGCCTCTAGGGGGCGCTAGAGTTAAGCCGAGGCTGAGAGGAGTTTTTAAAGAAACGCATCACATGGCAACAACATCCACTCGTTACTCAAACCTCCAAAGTGTCCCGCTAACAAAGCCAAAAACAAGCACTCTAAGAAGCCACGCCCATCCACGCCCGCCGACACTAAAGGCTTCAACACACACATCCCCACAGTTCAGAAACACTGTGGTGTGTGTGTGTGTGTGTGTGTGTGTGTGTGTGTGTGTGTGTGTGTGTCAAGGGTGAGAAGTCAAACACTAAACACTCATTAAAACGAGGTCAGGACAAACAGCAGAGAACACAGACATGGAGAGGAGACTCGAGGTGTCAAAGTCCACACATGACTCAAATGTTGGTCACAGACGGGCGAGCCGTTTGAATCCTCACAAACATCGGGACAAATAACGGCCAGGCTGGTGAAGAAAAACTATTTGTGAAGTCAGCTTCACGAATAGAAAGAAAGAAGACACAATGAAAACAAACGGAGCTAAAAATAAATAAAAAGAGAAGCAAAAGGTGGAAAAACAGCGAGGAGGAGGGTCTGTGGAAAAAACCTCATGAGTCACGAGCTGCTTCATGAAACGCTGTGAAGTAAACAGGGTTACTGTATGCACCTGTTGTTATAATACAGCTCTCAGATCAGATCCGTGCACTGGAGCCAAAGTTATAAAATGTTTTTTTTTTAGTGTTGACAGATGAGATGAGATCTTCCGTGCATGCCGGGGCGAACGCCGTGCGATCATATAAACGACAACGCACGCCGCACGAGGTCAATGGCTGGCACGACGTTCACACACATTCAGGACGGAGATGTGGGGACACATGGGACATGGACGCTGGAGCTGTTTGACCTCTTGGAGGATAAAAATAAACTATTTCAGGATAAGTTGATCAGAGAGATAAAAACACGTTATGTCACCTGCAGGAGTCTTGTTGCAGCAGGTTCGAGTATTCTCACATGATCAGCTGAAGGGGACAAACGGCTTCCCATTTTCTCTGAGTGTGTGTGTGTGTGTGTGTGTGTGTGTGTGTGAAGACACCTGGAGCAGCAAAATGTTTTGATTTATGAAGCAGTGGAGCGTGAGATTCTTCAGGCTGTTCGAACACGCTGCAGCAGCAAACATTAGAAGAACATGTTCTCATAACGCACGTTCAGATATTTAATGCAAACTGATGAGAAACGTTTTAAACCTTCAGTTTCAGTAAAAATTCTGCAGCTGATGATGTTTTGTTTGAGAGTGTGGGAAGAGATATAACCGATCACAACAAAACAAAGCGGGCGAATAAGAACCGGGATCATACAGAGACAGAAATGACTCGGAAGAATGTGCGACTTTTTCATCCAGTAGGTGTCGCCTTTGAGCTCCAGCATGAAACCAAAACAAACTGCTGTTTAGGCCACGCCTCCTCCAGAGACACACCTCCAATCCTCCATGTTCTTCTTCCTGTCTAAAACAGCTTTTATACACAAGGGGAGGAGCCATGTAAACACAGCTCTGACAACAACACAGCCAGCAGGACTCCAGCTTCTCCCTCACTGGAGACAGTCAGGACTCACACACACACATTTACATGTTGCTCATTCTTCCTTCAGAGATGAGACAGGATGTTTAATCCTGATCATCCTGCTCACTGACCTGCAGCAGGTGACAGCTTCTCCGTGACCCAGATGTCAGGAAGTGACTCAGCCACCCTGGGATCCTCCATAATGACACCTGCTGGGTGACCTAGTTCAGATCCCCTCACCAGGAAATGAAACGAGCCCCTGCTCATCAGCGCAGGCTAAATGTGGCAGCTAATCTATCAGATATCACCTGCCGGTCAAACTGTGACATCACCTGTCAATCACGTTCATTGTTGTTCATGTCTGCTGTAAAAACAGGCTTTGACTTCCTGTGCTTCTGCAGACCGCCCTCTAGTGGACACTGCAGGAACTGCAGTTTCTTTGCACTCCTGCGATTGGAGGTGGCCGCTTGGCCTGAATGAGCACGCCGTCGTCGCTGCCTTGAAGTCGTGTACTCGAAGTAGTAAAAGAAATCTAACTGCAGCTGTTATGAGCTGTTAACGGTTTCTCAGGTTTCTTGCACGTGGCGTTGGAATCATTTTTATTAGAGCTTAGTGTTTGAGCACGTCACAACATCAGGTAATGCAGCGATGAGGGCTCGTGGTCATATCACGGATTTCTGCACAGCTCCTGTTTGCACAGTGATGCAGTGCGTGTGTCTAAGTGGTATAAATGTTGCTGCTGCATGTTCAACGTCTCATCTGCCATCGCTCGGTTAGAAGTGTTGAGCGACAGCAGAGAGAAACTTTTCTCTTATCACAACAACAGTTTATTTATCCGTATTCTTCCTCTTCCTGTTTTCGCTTTTTGAAATGACGATTACAGATCACCTCGAGTCTCTTCAATTTGCATCAAAAATGAGGAATGAGCTCAGTTTTATTTCACTTGTTTCAGTGTGAGTAAAATCGTTTAGATGGAAGATTAAAAACACGGAGCAGCAGGAGAGTAAAGAAGAGAAATAAACGAGTTAATAATAACCTAATGGAGGGCGGGAGAGGAAACTAATAAAACTTTTTTTCCCCCCCATCAGTGAACATGGAAACAAAGACGCTCCTCGCTGAGATGACTCAGTGTGACCAGAGAGGAGCTGCTGAAGGTCAGACGATGTTTCCACTGACAATCAGACGAGCACTCTCGTCTCAAACACGTCTCTTCTATGTCGCCTGTTTTGTTTTCACGTTGGTGTTTCCAAACACACGGTCTCACCTCACACCTGTCTCTTCTCACTCCCCACTCGTCTGTCTCTCATAGACGAGTATATTCAGCTTCATCTGACTGCCTCACACGCCTCCAAACGACAAGCTCGACTGCAGTAAAAGAATGAAAGGACTCAAGAGTGTTCTTTGCAAATATTTTTTTTAACGTCACGAGCAACAACAACTGAACTCAGAGATAAAGCAGATAAAGTGCAGAGTCATGATCACAGATTATAATAATAAAAATAAACAAAAACAGGCTCTGTGCAGTGATCTCCTGTTTTTGTCTTTTTTTCAGATGGAGACATAAAGCAACATGAGTGTGTTCAGAGGCGTTGCTCGGGGCCCCCCAGGCCAGCAGGGGGGCCCAGGCCAGCAGGGGGGGCCCCTACCCCAGGCCAGCAGGGGGGGCCCCTACCCAGGCCAGCAGGGGGGGGCCCTACCCCAGGCCAGCAGGGGGGGCCCCTACCCCAGCAGCTGACAAACTTTAAACTCATCGACAGCGTTGCCTCAAATCGTGCACATTTCGCAGCAGCAGCAGGAAATGTGCCACATCGACCCGCTTGGCGTGACAGAATTATTCTGAAGTCAATGAAGGAAAATAAAGTAAAATGGCCCCCAGTGAACCTTTTCTTAGGGCCCCAACAGACAGTAGAATCGCCCCCGAGTTTGTCAGAACACATTCATATGGATCTCTTTTTGTGTCAGGTCCAGATTAGAGTTCCTCTCGCGTCTCTTCTTCGTGGCCTTTCAGCTGCACAGACCGGAGTCTGCAGTCAGCTGACCAAGGGAAGTCTGCAGTCAGCTGACCAAGGGAAGTCTGCAGTCAGCTGACCAAGGGAAGTCTGACCCGAGGACCTTTTTCCTCATTTCCTGGAGTTCATCTAAAGAACCGTTTATTCAAGGCAGCACCGATGTTCATGCTGTACTTCACTTACAATCATGTAGGCTGTTCAAACACTACTTCCTGTGAAAGCTCGAGCGCGGTGAGGACACGACGAGCAGACAGTTTGAAAAGCTCACCGGAAGACGAATCTGTTTGTTTGGAGGTCTGAACATGAAGAAGAGCTGCAAAGCTTCAAGGATGCCGTCGACGTCACGTCACCATGATCCAACAAAACTCGTCTTGATGACACGACCGGTCAACTCTCTCCTCACACTCTCATAAAAAGACTGATCTCTGATCTCTCCGTCCTGCAGCCTTTAAGATGCAGTCTGACAGACGCCTCAGCATGGAGTGGAGTATGGCGCCCTCTGCAGCATCAGTGCAGCGCTTCAGCACTCTGTCTGTTCTTTATCAAACACACGGAGTGGAGCTTCTGTTTGCCCATTAAAACAAGCTTAATAAAAGCCATAAACAGGTCAGCATGTGGTGGACGCTGTAGCTTCAGTGTTTAGCCAGCTCTGCATGTGGTGGACACTGTAGCTTCAGTGTTTAGCCAGCTCTGCATGTGGTGGACACTGTAGCTTCAGTGTTTATCCAGCTCTGCATGTGGTGGACACTGTAGCTTCAGTGTTTAGCCAGCTCTGCATGTGGTGGACACTGTAGCTTCAGTGTTTATCCAGCTCTGCATGTAGAGACACTGTAGCTTCAGTGTTTAGCCAGCTCTGCATGTGGTGGACACTGTAGCTTCAGTGTTTATCCAGCTCTGCATGGGTCTGTAAAGCTTTCTGCGTTCTAACCTCTCTCCATGTTTCATCTCCAACATTGATCCTAGTTTGAGCAGCTTTCTGCTGCTGGAGCTTATTAGAAACATGCAGAGGCTTTTTAGCTCGGGTACAATCACTTCTATCTGAAGCAGTTCCACTGCCCGCTTCCATCGCTGCAACACCTGTTGACCTGATAACTGCTCTCATATCTGACAAACCCAGGGGCGTCCAAAACGGCCTTCAAAGCCCCGCCTACCTTCTCTGGTCCAATCAAATCCAGAGCATTCAGGAGCAGAATCTAAAGTTAGAAGGAGGACATACTGGCTGCTGCATTGTTGAAGAGAAGCTTCAACACAGCAGGTTTCCTTCATGATCACAGAGGAGGAGAGCAGCTCTCCGATTGGCTGATTGATCACAGAGGAAGAGAGCAGCTCTCTGATTGGTCCTTTACGAGTTGTATCTGTCGCGTCACATCGAGTAGTGAAAGAAGAAAACAATAAGTCAGGTATTTTTCACACAGAACATTTTATTAGTTGTATTTTTAAAAACAAAACAAATCTTTTCGTGTTTTTTTTTAAAGCACTGACGACACATGCGCCTTTAAGAGCTCGGCTTCCTGTTGGGGTCTGAGAGCATTATGGGTGAAAAGAGAGACAAGCAGCTGAGACATTCCCTTCTAAAGCCTGACTCCATGATGAAGAGTGAAACAGTGAAGGACAGAAGGAGAGCGGAAACATGGAGCTAAACTATAAATACAGCAGAGTGACGTCGGTGAACCTACGAGGAAATATAAATACGGTGCGTCGTGTTTGTGTTTCTCCCTCAACAGTTTGACGAACTCTAAAAACCGACAGGACGATGATGACGGAGGATGATGATGATGATGATGATGAGGGGCATACTCTGGTTTTTGGCTTGTTTTATCGAGTCATGATGAGATTAAGAGCAGGGTGGTGAGAGAGGAACCTCCCTGATCGTCTATCCCGACTACACTGGACCTCCTCAAACAAACTCCTGGAGGGACGAGGACGACAAAAATGGGTTTTTGGGTCAACGAGAAAGAAAGAAAGAAAAAAAAGAAAAGGCGACTTAATGTCAGATTTAAAATCCCTCTTTAAATGATAAAGACAGAGGAGGGGAACGGGTCACATGATTATAAGGGGGGGGGGACAGGAGTCCGTGTCTCCGTCTCACAGTCCCGTGTCGTTATATGTGGGTGTGGCCACCTTCAGGATGCTCTGAGCATTCTCCTCCACCAGAGGGCGCCACTTCACCTCTCCAGTCAGCAGCAGGTCCTCGCCGTCCAGAGCGTCGATGTACTGCATCTGAACAGAGGGAACACTTCTGTCATTCATGTTATTTATGTCAATTATTGATCAGTTTGATATCTGATACAAACATCAGGCCTCCTTTAAAGACCCGGCTGAGCTCTAAGAGGGAACACGCAAACAAAAGGAGGCGGAGCAACGAGCTGAAGCATCACAGCAGGTGAGGATCTTTGTATTCGGAGTCTGTAAACACGAGATGTGGCCGACTTGATTCCTCCATTTGAGGGGAAACGTCCTGCTAGCTGGAGTGTGTGTGTGTGTGTGTGTGTGTGTGTGTGTGTGTGTGTTTACAGTAACAGCAGTTTGATGAGTTACACATGTACAGGCACAAAAACAATTAACCTGGAAAAAACTAGTTTTTGTGTATTTACATGTTGTGCAACTCAGAACAGAGAACACACACACACACACACACACACAGGGAAGTGTGTCATTTGTTTGTTCTCTGATGTAAGACGCGCTCACACAGGGAGCTCTTTGCATTTACTTATTAAGTTGGACACTGCTGCCATGACCTTTAACACACCTGCACCCGTGTGTGTGTGCGTGCGTGTGTGTGTGTGTGTGTGTGTGTGTGTGTGTGTGTGTGTGTGTGTGTGTGTGTGTGTGTGTGTGTGTGTGTTCTGACGCTGCAGCAGAGACTAAACTTCACACTTATTGAAGGTTCAGTCAGCAGCGTGGCTGAAGGAGTCCTGAGGAGAAACTCGACGTGATGGATGTGACTTCTTTCTGCTGAGTCAGCAGAAAGATGAAACCGTCGTGTTTAAAGGAGGAGTGAGAAGGAAGAGCGGGCTTAGCTAAAGACGGAACGATAAACTCAACGTACGATACAGTTCTTCCGAGGTCACTTCACTTCCTGCTTTTATTTTAAAAAAGACACAAAACGTCACGAGAGTCGATGAAAACAGCGATGTTAACATGTTAAACTTCCTGTTAGCACGCTCTGACGTCGTCCGTCACCTTCTCTCTGCTACCTTCAAGGCGGACACGCTGCTCGCCATCCGTACGCCAGGAAGCAACACCGAGACCGTCCACCATTTAAAGCAGAGCAGTGTGTGGGGCTGCAGGTGGACGAGAGGCGAGGACAAGGAAGACGGCGTTCTTCACCTTGTTCTAAAATAAAGCGTGGGACAGACGGCGAGCTCACCTGTTTGCGGACGTACTCCACCATGAGCTCCAGCTGTCTGGGGTCTTCACAGTCACGGTTGAAGAGGTTTCTCCACAGAGCTGCTGCCAGCACAGAGTCTTCAGACAGGATTCCCTGCAACACACACACACACACACACACACACACACACACACACACACACACACACACACACACACACACACACACACACACACACACACACACACACACACACACACACACACACACACACACACACACACACACACACACACACACACACACACACACACACACACACACACACACACACACACACACTTATTGTTTCTCTATGAATCAGACTTGTAAACATCTGCCCGTTTGCTTCCTGTAGACACTGAAGGAATCGAACTTAAAAGCAGATTTTCTCCAGAGTGTCTCACCTCATCGTATCCAAATATGGCGGCGTAGAACGTCTCCGTCATGGCTTTAGTCGCCTCCTTCCTGTGTATGGCGTCGATCTACAGAGACAGAACAGATGAGTCAAAGACCAGCGACCGTCCTCCGAGTCAGAGCTGAGAAAAAAAGGAAACTGAGACTTTGTTTTGGACTTCAGGTGACGGCGGTGATTAGGAACACGGAGAGAATGACCTCCGTTTTCTCTGCTCTTTAGCATCTTTAGCATCATTAGCATCATTAGCATGAAAGCTGAGAGCAGGTCTGATCAGCTCCTGCTCTGCTTCATCAGCGTGCTTCCTCAACACGGACAACGTCACCGCCACAACAACGTGTTGTTCCAGCGTGCAGCTCGACCATCCGTCTGCTGACTCGCTCGTCCTTCCTGCGCTCTCTCTCTCTCTTTTTCTCCGTTCTGTTGGCCTTGGCGTGTGGCGAGACAGAAGCGAGTCGACCAAACTTTCTCTGCACGTCTCGACCCTCGTGTCACCATGACGACCTCGGCGTGTCACTAAAGTTCATCGTCATGGTGATCTTATTCTGACTATTCTGTCCATGTGTTTGTTGCAGCTCGGACGGCGTTCTCGCTCCTTCGCTCGTGGCCGCTCTTGGTTGAAATATGACGGCTGCTGTTGTCTTTGAGGCGGGCGGACTGGGTTCAAATCCGGCCTGTTGTTCCTTTCTCTGGTTTATAAAAGTGTATAAAGTCAAACTAAGGATGTGAAGAGTCTCCGTGCTGTCGCTCGTCATAAACATATTTGAAGAATTCTGGATTTAAAAGCGCCGAGTGACTAAAGATTTATGTTCTGCAGATGGACGGATTGGTTGCCATGGGTTACTGCCTGGTGATTGGATTACACTTCAGACAGCGCTGTGACTTTATGTGGCGGTGTTTGTTGGGGGTCGCGTTGATGACTTTTTAAATTTATTTTTGTAACTTTCAGTCACGTGTGTCGGCTCGTGCAGGTACACACATGTACCGCCAAAAGTTCACGTCCACAGCTGTGAAAACACACACACACCACACACACCTCTGTAATTTGTCATCTCCGACCTCTTTCTGTCACACTACACAGAGTGAGCTGGTACATGGACGGCTGCAGTTCAACCATCCTGTTTGGTTAAAATCACCAACAAGTCCGAGAGGAAGTTTCTGCTGCAGACAGAGAGACCCTGACACCGCCGTCAGCGGCCAGCTCTGATTAGATAAAGTCACTGTCCTCGGCTCCTCGCTAACAGTTCCTGAGTTAACTCCAGGATCATGTACGTGTGAGGAAGTCGTCTGAGAGCGGCGTGCGAGCGGAGCCAAGGTTAAGCTCTGTGATGTCAGCGAGCGACACTTCCTGGAGCTGCTCTGCTGACGCGGACGCGGCGCCCGCAGCCAGGCTCGCTCCCCGGGGAGTTTGGCTCAACTCTCTGCTTGAGGACTGCTGACACGCTGACGTCAAACTTCTAATTACCAAAAAATAAAAGCTGCATCCTGTGCAGCATGCAACGTCATCGCTGTGTTCAGTGTTGCATCATTTATTTAACACGCTGCATGTTCATGTGCTGCTGTGGCTTCACTTCATGCTCGTGATGTTGTGTGACGAGTGCAGCAGGAGTTAGACAGGCTCACTCGTGTTATGTGCAGACAAACAGACATCAGGCTGAGTGTGCTATAGTTAGGCATGCTGTACATGGAGCTGTACATGGAGCTTTACGAGCAGTGTCATGTACAGTATGTGTTCATGCTGGGAATGCTGCCATACGATCTGAAGGCCTTCATTCTGCAGAACGACCCGTCCGGTCGCCGTGAAGCTGTGATGTATGAAAGACGTACAGGAACAGAACGTACCCCCAGGATTTTGCTCCTCTGCTCCACGTCCTCCCACATGGAGTGCACGATGTAGCGACACATGTACTTCCCCGCTCGGCCCTCCTGACGCATCCGAACCAAACACATCCTGAAGGACGACATTAACAAACAAGACAGAGGTGAAAACGGTGACAGAGACACAGGATCACGGACAGTGAAGGAGTAAGGTGTGTGTGTGTGTGTGTGTGTGTGAGAGACTCACCAAACGTGTAACTGGGCTATCAAGAACCAGGAGTTGAGTGTGTCGGGGAGCGAGCATTCTGAAACAAACAGGCAGCATTAACTCGTCTCATCTGTTCCTGCACCACATTGTTGTTACATCACTGATTTTAATGCAGCTGCAAGTCTGTGTGTGTGTGTGTGTGTGTGTGTGTGTGTGTGTGTGTGAGTGTGTAATATTAGCCTTCACGTTTGTCTCCGTGTGCCAGGCTACTAAGTGTCTCATAAAAGTGTCAGGGAGGCGGTGACAGCGTCCCTGAACGCCAATCAAACCCATGTCGACTGGAACGCCGACCAGCGCCGAGACGTCCAGAGTTTGGATCATCAGCAGAGTGTGTGTGTGTGTGTGTGTGTGTGTGTGTGTGTGTGCGTGCGTGCGTGTGATCACGTTAGCCTGGACTTTCTCCTGATCGTGTGTACAGACTGATTCTTGTCGTGAGGTTTGTTTGACACTTACTTTCAAAGAAGTCGTCGTAGTTGATTCTCTCTACGCAGCACGTGTACATCCGCAAAGCAGCGATCTTGATTTTCTGTGGTCACAAGAAGAAGAGGGAAATCAATCATACAGGTTAACATGTTCATTGATTAGCAGCGATCAGTATGTGGACCTGCAGGATTGAAGAAAGCTGAAGGGCTCCTGCAGTACAGCCGACATTAATGAACCTTGGAGAATAACCAGCACTGATTCTTTCCTGTGATGTAAAAAAACTACAAGATCACAGAAGAACTACAAGATCACATGAGAACTACAAGATCACAGGAAGAACTACAAGATCACAGGAAGAACTACAAGATCACAGGAAGAACTACAAGATCACAGGAAGAACTACAAGATCACAGGAAGAACTACAAAATCACAGGAAGAACTACAAGACCACAGAAGAACTACAAGATCACAGAAGAACTACAAGATCACAGGAAGAACTACAAGATCACAGGAAGAACTACAAGATCACAGAACTACAAGATCACAGAAAGAACTACAAGATCACAGGAGAACTACAAGATCACTGGAAGAACTACGAGATCACAGGAGAACTACAAGATCAATGGAAGAACTACGAGATCACTGGAAGAACTACAAGATCACAGGAGAACTACAAGATCACTGGAAGAACTACAAGATCACAAGAGAACTACAAGATCACAGGAAGAACTACAAGATCACAGGAAGAACTACAAGATCACAGGAAGAACTACAAGATCACAGAAGAACTACAATATTGTGAGAGAGAGTGTGTGTGTGTGTGTCTGCCCCCCCCCCTTGTCTTACATCTCTTGATAGTGTGCACCTCTGATTCCATCCGTGATGCTCGCAGCAGCGGCGGCGGCGTTGGCATGCTGACACGTTAAAGCTACACAAATTAACTTCAACGACTCCGTGAAGAAATCCAAACTACAGACGTCAACACGAGCCTCTGAGAAAACAGCACACGAGGGTCAGAGACGTGCGAGCGCCGCTGCCAAACTCTGCCCGGGGCCAACGCGTCGCCAAGCGCTACACGACGTGACGACACACACATTCCTGTGCACGCACGCCACCTCAGTGAAAAACCATCAAGCTCACCAAACGTCGCTGTGCAGCTGTGAAGGTTTACGCTCCGCTCATGTGTGACTTCTTGGAAACATTTTCACTACGAGGGCGTGAAGCAAATAACAGTCACAACCCTGAACCATATTAACCGCCTTTTTATGACTTAAATCAACGTTTGGCGTTCTGAATAATACCCGACCTGCCAACAGACTAATGGGCACGCAGCTTTTAATAACTTTATTGATTTATGGACGCGTTAACAATCCACAGGCCGTAACAAGTCCACGCATGATGCAACACAACATGTTTTTCCACACTAACGCCGTTCTGTTAGGAACCAAGACGTCAAACTATCGCCCTCCGTTACCTTACACCTGACGTCCGTGTGGCGTCCGCGACCTGAAGATTCTCATTTCACTGTTTGGATGTTACCATGACAACAACCTTTGTGTGGTGAGGCCGTCGATAATGGTACCAGTTGAAGCTGTCGCACTACGGCCAGCTGGAACGTCACCAACAGGAAGAGTTCAATGCCGTACGACGCCGGCGGCGCCACAGTGCGGTGTCAACGCTTTCACGCCCTCGCTGTGCAGACGTTCTTGAAAACTAGATTCTCCCACGTGCAGACGCATGTGCTGGACGACTTCCTGTACAGGACGTTCATCCTGATGCAGTGTGACTGGAGTGGCACAGCGGGGGTCCAGGCGTGCTCGAGTGCGGCACGGTACAGATGGACCGCGCCCTGACACGCTGCACTGGTCCATTCATTTTTTGTCTTTATTCCAGAGACAGGACAGTCGATGGACATGTGAATCAGGGAGGGAGAGAAATGCAAAGCATCCTGAGACTCCGTGGAGCTCCCTGCTGCTCTCTCTCTCTTTAGCTCGGCCTTTAGTCCAAACACAGATGAGGTTTGTATCTGCTCCCAACAGCTACACGTTGTTTTAAGGCTCCTTGGGGTTTCTGTAGGACTTCCTGTCGTCAGGCATGCAGCCATGCTTCTTACGTCATGTTTACGGCTTTCTTGTGTTCGTACGAATGAAAGAGAAGGCCTTCTCTGTAAACATTATGTAACGAGTCAAACGTCTCCCTCATGCTGTGAGGCGTGTTCTAGGATCACTGCTTGTATTTAAAGCCCCCTGCTGGGAGGTCAAAGCTCCTCTGTCCACACACACACACACACACACACACACACACACACACACACACACACACACACACACACACACACACACACACACACACACACACACACACACACACACACACACACACACACACACACACACACACACACACACACACACACACACACACACACACACACACACACACACACACACACACACACACACACACACACACACACACACACACACTGGAGTCATGTAACTGTCCTCTAAACGCTGAGCGACAGCAGCGCTCTGCTCGCTCGTCCTCGTCTCTGTGGGACGGGAGCAGTGAGAACAGACATTTGTTGTTGTTGAATCCTACTTTAGAAAGTATTAACTGGGTTATTAGACTTTAAATAACTCGACACACTCCTCCATATCTTCCCCGACCTTTAACCCTGTTCCTCTGCGTCTCCGCCGTGCTCCCCTCGGGGTGTTGACATGTTTTTACTCAGCTGACAGGTTCAATAAAGCCTAAAGGTGAAGCTGTCTGTCTGAGGCTGTACATATTAAAATGTGTCCCGTCATGATCTCTCTCTTTAACTTCACGCAGGTCAGGTGGAAGTAATCCTGCGTACACGGCTGCCTTGATTCTGTGACGTGCTGATGCACCAAAGGAAAAAGTGCACAGGTGGTTTTTGGAAATGCTCGAGTCACACGTGATCTTTGAGTTTATTTCTTCACGCTGGGTTAAAGTGCATCGCAGAGTGAAGATCATCTACAGAGAGCTAACCAATCAGCTCTTGTCCTCGACGCGTTGAATTGAACTGATCTAACATCTCGCTGTGGTGAACACACGCAGTGACTGACAGCTTCTTGACCTTTAAAACAACACAACAACAGCACAGTGCTGTTTGAAAGCACCTTCTGTCCCATGAAATGTGATGAATAAACTCGACTTGATCTGTTTCCTTCTCTGGTGCACGTCCCCTCCCTCCTCTCCTTCCACCAATCACAGGGCCCGTTACATTCTGGATACCGATATCGATATTGGGAAGAGGAAAAATGTGATCCATGGACGGGCTGATATCTGTCTTTGATGCAGAGGTTCGAGAGCGATACAGACAAACACTTTAAGAAAAGATATAAAATGAAGACAAGAGCGTCCACGTGTCACCACGTCCCACTCTGCAGAGTGATGCTTGTTGCGATACGTACAGCGCCCTCTGCTGGTGGAAGAGAAGTGATAGTGTAACACAACTGACTGGTGAATAAATCGAGTTATGTCACGACGGTCAGCTGATGTGAGCATATCCACAGACAGTCTGTCGGCCTTTACTAGTCTCCACCATCAACCCCCCTGCAGCTCACTTCATGTCAACATACATGATCATGTATTTACCGTAAATTCCGGACTATAAGCCGCTACTTTTTTCTCACACTTCGAGCACTGCGGCTTCTACTCCGGTGCGACTAATGCATGGATTTTTCTTGGGGGACAATGAGCTTCTGCCGCAAAAACATTTGACTTCGTCACGTCGGATCTTAATATCAGTCATTTTGCGCTTCATGCACGCACCCTCATCATGGAAAACACACGGAGAAATACATATGATGCAGCTTTCAAGTTAAAGGCGATCGACCTGGCTGTCAAAGAAGCTAACAGAGCTGCTGCACGTTAAGATGACACTGACAGCGACAACAGAGACTGAGGAAGTGAGTAATGAAGTCATTCTGAGGCAGTGAATGGATGGACTTTTTCTTGTTAAATATATTACGTTCATCTTTTTCATCAGCCGTGTTACAGACACCGTCGGCTAGGCTTCGTATTGTAACGGTTCATGTTGTAAAGTCAGTAGTTGATAATGTGTTCATAATTCCGATTATGTGGAGAGTCAGTGAATGCACCAGCGAGAACGTGTTGAGTGGCTGTATGAGAGAACGCTGGGGGAGAGAGTTGGATTGTTACGGCAGGTTATGTGTTGTTCTCTGCTGTAAACGGCGTGGTCACGGCCGACAGTGATCGGGTTATTAAAAGTTATTATTTGAACGCTCTCGTCGTCCTTTAACGTTCGTACGGACGCTACAGTATTTGCGGATGTTACCGGTAGCCTACGTCTGTGTAAATAGCTCTTGTTATAGCGTGGACACCTGCGGCTTATAATCAAGTGCGGCTTATATATGTACAAATACATTTATTTACTTATTTTTAGCCGGTGCGGCTTATATCCAGGTGCGCTCAATAGTACGGAATTTACGGTAGATATGTGCTCTGCAGCTCACTTCATGTCAACATACATGATCCTGTATTTAGATGTGTGCTCTTTCTCAGCTCACCCATTTGTTGTATTTTAGAGGTCCGGTGAAGCCGATGGCCTCAATGAGCTTGGTGAAGGCCCCGACCTCTTCCTCCGTGTGCTGCGGCGTCTCCTTCACGCTGTACAGCTGAGGAGAGAAAAACACAGTGAGGAGAGGAGGAGACAGACGAAGGGGTCGAAGGTCGAGATAAAAGCTCGGAAAAGAACGTGAAGGGGGAGTTTAAAGAGAAAAGAAAAAAACGGTCTCGACAGATGTGACGCAACCTCTGAAGAAACGACTTTTCAAATAAGCTTCATGTTCTGTGTGTACAGACTGCATGAGGCTCATTAAAACAACAGCACACACAGCTTCAGTATGACAACACACACCTGGGGAGCGTGGCCTTTACTGACCGTGCAGCTGTTGAGTAAATTAATACACTGACCTATTCTAAGCTGCATGTTGTCTTCATGCTTTGACAGGTTTATTACAGCCACCATGACCCCGCTTACCCTTCATTAGTGCTCGCAGGAGTTTGGCTTTCAAAGGACTTCACTAACTTCTCTGCCTGAGTTTTTCCATGACATATTTTCTGCACTGATGATGATGCTAATTGCTAAAAACAGCGCTGGATTACAGCATGGCCCGCTCTGCCCGCTCAGTGTGCATCAACAGGCAAAGGGTTTTTGTCTCGCTGATTTTGGACTTTCTGCTAAATCCTCTTTCAAGGCTCACCAGTACAAACATGCATTTTTTTTAGCTGATTTCATTAGAGCTTTATTTAATGCTCTTTATTAAAGCTTCTGGGCGAGGAATGGCCGTGTTGGCCTCCAGCCAATGAGAAGACTCGGGTGAGTTTTGCAAAGGGGGATACAATTCATCGCCTGGATGCCATTCAAGCCGGCGAGTCTTGCGGACGAAGATACAGAGGAGAAAAGGTGTGATCATAGTGAAGCTGGTCCCCCTCCAAAACAACAACAAAAAAATAATAATAGGGTGAACGCTGGGTTGTGTGTTTCACGTTAGGAGCGTCTAATAGGGTCGCTGGTGGCGCAGTGGCAGTGTGCGCGATCCCATGTATTGACGCTATAGTGCTAGCGCGGGCGGCCCCGGTTTACGTCCGGCCTGTGGCGTCTTTCCCGCATGTCTGTCCCCACTCTCTCTCCCCGATTTCCTACCCTATCCACTGTCCTCCTCTACAATAAAGGCTTGAAAAATGCCCAAAATAAACCTTAAAAAAAAGGAGCGTCTAATTAACTTGATCGAGTTTTCTAAATTATCGGCTTTTCCATTTTAATAAATGCACTATTGTCAGGTAGTGTAGGAACAAGCAGGCCTGCAGCGGGCGTGAAGTTCATCGTGCGTGTGTTCAGAAAGTGTTTGTCCGTTTGTGTAAAGTTGTCTTACCTGTGTGTTCACGTGCAGTGAGCGACATGGTGTCAAACAGGGGGAGGGGACTCTGGCCAGCTGACAAGCTACTAAAGCTCTGGCAAGACAGGCTTCCTGGTCTAACACCTGGAGGGAGACAGAAGAGAGAGTCAACATCGACAGAATCGGCACATCTGACCTCAGATTAAATCACTATTGACAACCAAAATGACAAATCAGGCTACAGCAGTGAGTCCTCTTCATTTAAAGTCACGCTACGAGTTCTCTTCCAAAGCAAGTCAACATGAAGTCAAGTGTTCATGCATTTCAGGACTCCTCGGTCGTCTTGGGCGGGGTGCCTTTGATTCTCAACAACAACAAGTGTCTGTTTAAAAAGGTGTCTAAAAGCTGAGGAGACCAAATGCAGCCTGAGAGCAGCGTGTGGACCTGCAAGTCACACAAAACAGCAACATGAAATCGAGTGTTATAAAAAATGTTCTAACGTCTGTCATGTTGTAAAAGTCTGGAAAGTTTTTAAAGGTTTGGCTGAGAGACAGTTTGAAGGCTTTTTTTTGTACGACTGCTCTGAGCGCTTCTCATTGAAACTCTTTCAACTTTTCGGACGGCGTTTCAACCAGCCAATCATTGAACAGATCGTGTCACGCATCGACATCAGACAAAAAGCATCTGTAGCATACTACAGTCTGAACTCTAATCCTTAAAGAGAGCTGTCTGGCTCCGCCCCCTCCTCTCTTGAGTGGATGCTCACACAGGTCACCATGTGGTGGACACTGTAGCTTCAGTGTTTAGCCAGCTCTGCATGTGGTGGACACTGTAGCTTCAGTGTTTAGCCAGCTCTGCATGTGGTGGACAGTGTAGCTTCAGTGTTTAGCCAGCTCTGCATGTGGTGGACACTGTAGCTTCAGTGTCTAGCCAGCTCTGCATGTGGTGGACACTGTAGCTTCAGTGTTTAGCCAGCTCTGCATGTAGAGACACTGTAGCTTCAGCGTTTAGCCAGCTCTGCATGTAGAGACACTGTAGCTTCAGTGTTTAGCCAGCTCTGCATGTGTCTGTAAAGCTTTCTGCGTTCTAACCTCTCTCCATGTTTCATCTCCAACATTGATCCTAGTTTGAGCAGCTTTCTGCTGCTGGAGCTTATTAGAAACATGCAGAGGCTTTTTAGCTCGGGTACAATCACTTCTATCTGAAGCAGTTCCACTGCCCGCTTCCATCGCTGCAACACCTGTTCACCTGATAACTGCTCTCATATCTGGCAAACCCAGGGTCGTCCAAAAGTATGAACAGTGCACAAGGTAGTAAAAGTACCCCCTCATGTTGAACCAGGACAAACCCTAAAAGTTTGAATACCTGGGTGTTTTATCCACCAATCTGACGGATCATCATCAAGTCTGAAGCAGAGTTTAGACCCTGATCAGTTCATTCTGCATTTACATTGAAGACTTGTATGTATGGGGGGTACGCATGTACGTTAGTTTACGTCAAACCTCGTTTATGCCTAATTACAAAATGTAAAATAATTACATAGAGAAACTATTTTGTTCCTTTTGGGGTTTTTTCTTTTACTATTTACGTCAGTTTACGTTGACCTATGGTAACGTTTATGAACTGTTAACGTATATTGTTGAGTTCACCTGACAGGTAACTCACATATAAAAGACTCTTTAATGTTTTTTTTAGTTCTGGTTTAACAAAACACTTAAAATGTTTAATGTCTCCATGTTATCATCAACAGTTTTAACCGTTGTCTATGGTTACGGCGTGTGACGTAAGTTCACTTAGCTGGGATCCTATTAGCTTAGCTTAGGCTAACGCTAGTCGTCACGTAATTACCTTTCCTTTCGCGGCTCTGCACGCGGACGCGGTTACGAGGTTTCTGACGGTGACCTGCAGCGGCCGCCGGTACATGACTGCACACAGAGTCCCGGTATGAGAGCGAGGAAGCGGGCTGCCACTGAAGCGCGGCTCCCTTCAGGTTCAAACCTTCAGCTTTGGTAACACTAACGCCTCCTCCTCCTCCTCCTGCTCTGCAATGTCAACGGAATCTGTCCGGCCTTTAATCCTGTCCGGGTATTGAGGGGAAAAGAGTCCAGCAAGAAGGGTTCCGCTTATCAAACATGGATTTTAAAATAAATCTGGAAGAGTGTTTAACGTGCACAACACCGAGTAAAACGTAGATTAAAAACCTACGTGGACGATGTGTGAGTGTGAGATAAAAACCAGAAAAACTATAACAATTTAAAATGTGTATTTTAACCATTATTGTAAAAATATATGCACAAAAGTGATTCAATTTCAAATAAAACTATAAAATGTAGTGAAATGAAAAATGAACTTAACGGCAGGGTTTGTAATTTCCTCCTGTTACAGCTTTTTAAGATTTTGGTTAAAATTGTCTTTAGGTCCTCAGGTTCTCTGAAAAGGGAACAAAAAAAATCTGTCATCTGTATTAGTTTGTAAGACTTAAAAAAACTTTGACCAATGTCTGCCATGAGGTATGTATCTGATGAACCAATCACACGCCTCCCTGGCATTCTTGCCCACGCCTCATGAGCTGCACCAATGGCCCTTGTGCATATAAATTACACAGAGACGCTGTGACAGAGACTCATCGAAACGACCCCACTCCGGATTCGAAGTACAGACCGTCTCTTAATCTCCCTGCTCTCTGTCTGTAAGAGCTGCAGTCTTCCTAAAGTGCTACAGTAAGAGACAGCTGTGTCACCCAGTGTTGCTGTGCTCCAGCAGCACAGAGTAAACAGAGCCATGCATGAATAGCTCCACAGATTGTTTGAATCCATTCGGCTATTCAGCTGCCTCCTGCTGAAGCCCTCAGGCTGACAGCCGCGGTGTCTGATGTAATTCTGTGTGGAGGATGTTAGAAGAGAAAACACTTTACCATGAGCAGACACCATTACACACGCATGAACATTTCCTGAATGTTTTCTTTATGCAAAAAGATGCGGAAGTGGCGAGCGAAGCACAAGAGTCAACTTTACTATTTTATAATGAAAATATGTGTCTTGAATTTCCCTCGGGATCAATAAAGTATCTATCTATCTATCTATCTATCTATCTATCTATCTATCTATCTATCTATCTATCTATCTATCTATCTATCTATCTATCTATCTATCTTTATATCTCTATAGGTCGGCGGAATCACAAGAGTAGAGAAGAAAATACTGGAGGACAGAAAACATAATGCCGTCTTTTTATTACGCGCACGGAGATCTGAGGGTGTAAACGTCACCCACTCGCTCCAGGTGAATCCTCCTGATCTCGACGTGCTTCAGAATAAATAGAACAAGGATGGAGAAAAAAAAAACTCTGGATAAAGTGAGGGAAAAAATGTGTCTGTTTGCGTTCACACACACACACACACACACACACACACACACACACACACACACACACACACACACACACAGCTCACCCTGAAAAGGTTTTTCAGGAATCTTGTGTAAGTGTGACCGGGGCTAAAGGGAGAGAGGGTGGAGTTTGGGATTCAGCCTTCATTCAAAGAGTTACTCGTGAGATGAAGCTCATGACTGGATTGAAACTGAATTCAATTAAAAATATCAGTTAAAATGAAAACACTAAATCTTTGTCATAAGAATTCCAAAACTAAACTCAAACATCAGACACCAAAACCTGCTCATATCAAAATATCTTCGCCTCTCCTGAAGCTCGCTGTGGGATTTTCTCTTCCACCACTAAGGCAGCGGTTGCCTTTTAGTTTTACCTAAATGATCCTTTGCAATAAAAAAACAAAAAGTGTTTGGCCTGTGTTTCGAAGTGAGGAGATTTTCTCGGTTGGTAATGTTTTCGTTACCTTTACGTCACTCGATAGTTTTCAATGTGTCTAATTGGAAAAAGTGCGTGTGAGAGGATGACAGTTCCCCCCTTCAGAGTTCCTCTCATGCCGCAGTTATGAAGGCCAAAATCATTAATGGTAGCATATCTGCGTCACACACACACACACACACACACACACACACACACACAGTATTACCACATGCTTAGAGAATGGGACCTCATGTCCAAATACTGCTCATTGACTGAAAGTGTGTTTGCAGAGCAGCAGACAGACAGATGGCATGAGGAAAGCTCACATTCAGAGAACAGTTCATACTTTCTGATTTCCTCCAATTTGCTCGGCTCCCCTCATTTTCAAATTATAAAATGAACTTTCCTGGCATCCCTGAAAAGTGACCCAGTTCAGCCTCTGTTTTCCCGAGTCACCGTGTGTGGACACGATCAATCACGGTGGATTCAACGGAGGGAGGAGGATGATGAAGAAAGCAGCGTGAGTGTGGGACAGAGAGGTGAATCTATTCAAGGTCTGAGAGAGGAGACTTACAGGGTCAAGTGGAGTCTTCTGGACCAGCAGAGTACTTGAGGCGTTGTGAGGAAACGGGGGGGGGGGGGGGGCCTCAGCGGCTTCAGATTGATGCTGAACCCGAACACTTAGAATAATACTTCAGCTGTGAGTTATGAGACGCGACCGAGCCGGGTAACGTCAGGTCTAGCCACTGTTATTTCCTCGGCAGTCGGTCAGAAGCTGCACTCCCTGCCGTGACCTCAACACACACACACACACACACACACACACACACACACACACACACACACACACACACACTCAGTTGCAGACCATTTCCCATTTATGACCTTGATCTAGCACTAAATTAACCTCCCAGGAAGCTACCAAAAGAGCCAGATGACTGTGTCGACTCCAGACTGAATTTAGTTACTTTGAATGTTTATTGTTCAAAGAGTTTGGTTTTTAACCCCCCCGGTGCCAAAGTTAAAGTTGGTATTGGATCTTAAAATACACTTTCAAATAGTCTAATAAATGCATAACGATTTGTAAATATTTCCTCCCAAATGAGCCTTTTGATCAGACCTGTTCTCCTTCGTTTTATTTTGTACAGAGAAGAAATAGTAAAGCTTACCATAAGAAAGAAGTGACAAACAGAGGTAAAGAAAGAAACAGAGAATGATTAGGTCCTGTTGTAGATGGGGGTGCTGAGTATAACAGTACAGATGAAGGTTTTATTAGTTACTCATCTTCAAAGTGAAAACATGCTAAAGTGTAAAGTATTCAATCAATCTTTATTTCTAAAGCACATTTAAATCAACCAACGTGATGTACAAGCAAAAACACACAGTAAAGACAATACATGAAATAGCATAAAGAGTGAAACACAATGAAAATACAATAAAGAGGAAGGTGAATAAAAAGCTTGCATTAAAAGCCAGAGCAAAAAGGTTTTAAGCAGAGATTTGAAGTTCTCAGTGGTTGGAGCAGTTCTTATATTGTCAGGTTGTCACATCCATCCATCTTTGACTTTCCAGCTCCTCCTGGGGGATCCTGAGGCATCCTCAGCCCAGAAGGGACAAATAATCTCTGCCAGCCGGGTCTCCCCTCCCTGATGAACTACGTCCAGAGGCAGGCAATCAGGAGGCCTCCTTATCAGCTGCCACACCCTCCTCCACTGGCTCCTTTTGATGTGACATCTGAGCTGAAGCCAGAGCTCCTTCAGAAGCTCATCTGGTCCGTTCGGTCACTACTCAAAGGTCAAGACCACGGGTCACTCCCGTGTTGTAAGTTCTCGCTCTGGTTGAAAACGACCGACACAGAGATATGTTGATTAAAATTAAACATCAGAAGTATCTTTAAGATCTGTGTGTGGCGTCGTCCTACCAACCTGAGGGTAAATTAGATTTAAAGTTGTGTCTGTAACTGAAGCTCAATGCGTGTTGTCACGCCCGTCTTCAGCAGCTATTTATTGATAGTGACTATTTTTGTGTGAGTGCAAAGATTTCAGATCATTAATTGTCTGGTCTGCAGCTGTGTGTGTGTGTGTGTGTGTGTGTGTGTGTGTGTGTGTGTGTGTGTGTGTGTGTGTTAATAAAGAGTGATAAACGGCAGACTCAGAGGAAGCTGCGGATTCCTGCTCGGCTCCTGTTCCTGTGAGAAACCTCGCTAAAGAAAGCAGACATAAATAATGGCTGCCACCCCGCCATCCTGCCTGCAACACTACACTGTGTGTGTGCGTGTGTGTGTGTGTGTGTGTGTGTGCGCGCACTTTTACAGTATCCCAGATGAGAAAAACTGCACAGAAAACAAAAGTAAAAGATGTATTGGTTCTCTCACACACACACACACACACACACACACACACACACACACACACACGGAGCAGTGAGTGATGGCGCTGCCTCTGCTCAGACACACGTTGTAAAGTGTTTGTGCGTTGCGTTTATATGATGTGTGTCTGTTTCATCATCGGCTCCCACTGCGGGGCAAAAAGTCAGTGAGCGTGTCACCACGGTGTGTGAGCGCCTTGTTTCCACATGGCCCCTGATCTGAAGGACTCGCTTCCTGAACAACCACTTGGATCATGTGATAGCACTTTAGATTATTGACTTTACTCGCCACATGCTGCCTGTAGGTGATCGCTGCTTAAAGGCAGGGTTGGTTATTTTTGAAAACTAGTAGCATTCCCTCAGTGCGCCCTCTGAAGCCACGCCCCCTCACTTACATGTCCGAGCGTCATCGCTCCCGAAGGTGACCTCAGCTCATCTCTTCATCGTGTAGAAACAACGTCGTCTCTCGTCTCATTCAGAGGTGAGTAAACTCTCAGAATAAACTCCGTCATCGGTGACAAGCAGGAAGACAGGGAGGCTGTGATTGGTTCATGAGGGAGCAGGGAGACAGGGAGGCCTGTGATTGGTTCATCAGAGAGCAGGGAGACAGGGAGGCCTGTGATTGGTTCATCAGAGAGCAGGGAGACAGGGAGGCTGTGATTGGTTCATCAGGGAGCAGGGAGACAGGGAGGCTGTGATTGGTTCATCAGGGAGACAGGGAGGCCTGTGATTGGTTCATCAGAGAGCAGGGAGACAGGGAGGCTGTGATTGGTTCATCAGAGAGCAGGAAGACAGGGAGGCTGTGATTGGTTCATGAGGGAGCAGGGAGACAGGGAGGCCTGTGATTGGTTCATCAGGGAGACAGGGAGGCCTGTGATTGGTTCATCAGAGAGCAGGGAGACAGGGAGGCCTGTGATTGGTTCATCGGGGAGCAGGGAGACAGGGAGGCCTGTGATTGGTTCATCAGGGAGCAGGGAGACAGGGAGGCCTGTGATTGGTTCATCGGGGAGCAGGGAGACAGGGAGGCCTGTGATTGGTTCATCAGAGAGCAGGGAGACAGGGAGGCTGTGATTGGTTCATCAGAGAGCAGGGAGACAGGGAGGCTGTGATTGGTTCATCAGAGAGCAGGGAGACAGAGAGGCCTGTGATTGGTTCATCAGATTGGTACCTCGTGGCAGACATTGGTTGAAGTTTTTACAGACTTACAAACTGATATAGATGATGGATTTACTTTGTTCCTTTTTCAGAGAACCTGAGTTATTAATTTCTGTCAGGACCTAAAGACAATTTCAACAAAATCTTAAAAAGTGGATCTGTAGAAAATTACCAACCCTGCCTTTTAATACAATTTAAATGACATTAGGAACAAAGTTTATAATGGTCATGGATGGAGACATAAACCTGCTGTCTGTACTCAGGAAGAGCGAAGAAGACTTCCCTCACACAGTCATGAGACGCGACACCCCGACACGACCCAACAAAGAAAAGATCATGACATAGAAACTGATCACTGATGCGATCAATAATGGGAGTGTGATTGGACAGTGGAAGAGGTCAGGAAGAAGGTCAAAGGCATAAAGATGAATCAACCCCTCAAACACCTCCAGACAAGTGGAGCTCCTTCGACCAACTATATTAGCCTCATTAGCATAATTATAACAGATTCTGAAAAGGACGGCGCAGACAGCCTTACAGTGAAATAAATAAAAAGAGATGACTGCTGAAAAAGAAAACGCCATATTAAAGCCTCCACGCTGTCAATGACTCGCTTTAAAAACCAAGTCAAGACGAGTCATCATAAGGTCTCCCGTGTGGTCGACCCCGTCTGCGTGCTGTTGTTTAGACTGGTGCCACCAAACCCTTTATTCCGTGTTGTCGTTTCAGTGTGTGTCGGGTTAGGGAAACATGCGACGTAAATGAGATGTGTTGTAATGAAAGAGGAGGGTTAAAAAAAGGTGTCGGAGTGTGTGCTGACAGAGCGGCTCTCCTGCTAAGACAGCCTGATTTCCTGACTGTTTAACTGGTGGGGCTAAAACAACAACACAAATGACACGTTTAAACCTCGGGTTATGCTAACACTCCACCTCTCTCTCTCTCTCTCTCTCTCCATCCTCCTCTTTCAGTCCCTGGCTCTTCCTTCCTTCACCCCCCTGGTTAATGTTACCACTAACACCTTCTGACGCAGGACAGGGTACCAGCCTGCTGTACAAACTCATGATCTAACCTGCACAGCTGCTCCCCCACTCTCTGTGTGTGTGTGTGTGTAGGTGTGTGTAGGTGTGTGTGTGTGTGTGTGTGTGTAGGTGTGTGTGTGTTTGAGTACAGAGTAAAAAAGAGTGAGCATGCATGTTACAATATCCTTTTTTAAGTCGCGTTCACGCCAAAGCAAAGTGCCGTTTTGTTTCATTTATTTAACGTTGATTTGTATCGTCTACATTCTGCAGCACGGACAGCTGAAGGTCATTTACAGAGCTCGTCTCTTGATGGGTCTGTAAAACAAAAACAAATAAAATCATTCGAACATTTTGTGTGCCGCTTTAAAAAAAAAAAAAAAATCACCGTTTGAGGCTCTCGTCGTTTAGGCGGCAGTCTGAACACAGCCATGTCGACTCTGGAAGCCCCGCAGCGTTCTGCCTCCCAGAGAGCACGCCAGGATCCACATTTTGCAGGTCTCGCTTAAGTCATGCCGTAAAATAAAACACAAACGAGCCTGCAGTGCAAAGTGCCTTTGTTCTGAACACAGGATGAAAGCCTCCAGACTTTTATCATATAATCTCACAGATCTTTATAGTGTTTGATGAGCAGGCCTGCTTTTTTTTTTTTTTTAACAAATACCCTCTGTACAATCTTGGCAGTCAGCCATCATGTTGAACTCAGGATTATAATCAGCTCTTTATATCATGTATCTCATAAACCCCATAACCCCGACGCTGGCTGCAGCTGCTCCGATTTTTCATCCTCTGCGAGCACTTACTTAGAAAAACGAATCGAGGAAACGCTAGAAGGTTTGGAGCCGCGGACAGGTAGAGACGGTAATATGCCGACAGTAAGGTTTTGAAACACTTCCATGTGTATAATGAGAGCGAGAGAGAGAGAGAGAGAGAGAGAGAGAGCGAGTTGGCCTTGAGGTGAAGGAGTGACCCAGAGGAGTGAAAAGTCAACGAAGTTAAGTTCTAAGTTTCACTAAAGTGTTTCCTGGCAGTGCGGCGTGTGCGTGTGTAAAACGTTAAGACTACAGTATTCCTTCTGTATCCCTCCGAAGGTGCATGTGTCGGCTTACACATGTAAAAATGTGATCTGTTTGCAAGGCCATGCGTGTATCCCTGATGTTTGTGTGCGTATGTCAGCTTAAGTCAAGTCAATTTTATTCATCCAGCCCAACTTCACAAATCACACGTTTTCCTCCGGGAGTTGAACAACCTGCCGAGCATTTTGAAGTTTGGAGATTTAAAGTGAGCGTGTGTTTGTAAACGTTCTCGCCGTCTTCAGTCGTCACAGTTTGTTCAGGAGTTAGTGTCAGGGTCGAGATCTGACGGCGAGCTCGTCGAGTTAAACACCGAGGAGCTCTGGGTTCGCCTCCAGTGTTTTGTTAAATGTCATTTTCAAGCTTTTTGTTTGATCAAACAAAAACTTGACGATCTTCTATGACACTTACGCCTGAAGGATTTATTTGCCGCTCTGCAGTCTTTCATAGTGATTCCACACCAGCGTAACGTGTGTGCCTCAGTCTGTGAACTCACATTAATAATAAATAAGACATTTGATTTATCCACACTCAAAGTCACCTCACAGAAGAATAAAAACACAAACAGAATCAACAGTGAGAATCTGAAAAGGAGAGTTGTGAGCTGAGATTTGAAGGCTGGGAGAGCGTCGACGTCACGGATGGACTGCGGTGAGGAGCACGGAGGAGGCAGAGCGGAGGTGTGAGATTATGGAGAGCCTTGAAGGAGGATTTTAAAGTCAACACGGTGTTTGACGGGGAGCGGACCTGAGTGATGTGGTCGATGGAGGGGGTTCTGGTGAGGATCCGGGCAGCTGAGTTTTGGACCCGTTGAAGTTAATGGAGTACATTGAGCGTTAGAGCGGAGAGAGGAGTGTAAACGGGAGGTGACCAGGGTGACGGCGGTGCTGTTGGGTGAGCGAGATGAGCGAAGACGGTTGATGTTGATGTTGTGTCGCGACGTCGCCTATTTGAATTAGAGCACAGGACACACACACACACACAGACACACACACACACACACACACACACACACACAGAGGAATAATGCTCAGGACAACCAGCAGGGAACAGAGTGATAACGAGGCCCCGTTTCCACGGAGACGCTGTGACAGGAAGATGAAACAGTTGAGTATCGGATTGGCCTGTCGTTCACACGGCGTCGGTGTTTCACGGGGGTGAAAACGCAAGCGTTTGAATTCGACCTCCAGAGTGGAGTGAAACGAATACGGGGGGCGTATCGCAGCCATGTGAACAAAGCGGAGCGAACTCTCTGCGATGACGTCACCCACCCCCCCCATATATTTGGACAAGCGCAGTAGTCCAGAACAAACATAAACAACAATGGCGGCGGATTCGCTTGTGCAGCTATTCGCGTTGTATAAACAGAACCTTGATATGATACATTGTGTATGTCGCCGCCCAAAGAGCATCGAACACCTGCGGCAAATAGTTCAACCTTTACCCGAGCACAGGGCGACCATACGCAGCGTTTAGGTAAGACTTGGGAGAACTAGCCGCTAAACAGGATGTTGTGGAGGAAGTGGTTGTACTGGTGAGTGTCGCGTTGTAAAGTTCCACTGCCCACTACTGGCCGGGCGTGAGAACGGAGGTCGTTTTCACTTAGAGACCTGCCGTGTAGACGATTTCGAATCCGGAGTGCAGAGTCGTCTTGCTGCGTTTCTGTCACAGCGTCTCCGTGTAAACGGGGCCTAAGACGAGGGCCCCTTAGGGGGGGTTTCTACAGTCATTGCAAAATTTGCATATTTTGATGCACTGCTGTGATATCCTCGCCAGATGTTACGTGTTTGTTGCATGCTATCGGGGCTGTGGAGGAAAGAGAACAAAGACAAAGATGAAAAAGGTTGAAGTCTCGTGTCCTGCAGAGCGTATGAGCGTGGACACTTTCTGTACTCAGCCATCAGTGACCAGAAACTTCCACACAAGTTCAAGTCGATCTCACGGCTCACTTCGATCACCTTCAACACACTCGTGCAGACGTTTTCTGTGCAGACGCTGACAGCTGGGTTTACTGTATGTGAGGTTAAAATATGTCCTCTGCTCTGTTTACACATCCAATGCATGTGTGCACACCATTTTGACTTAATAACAAAAAAGTTCACACACACACACACACACACACACACGTACACTGGACTCTGGCGCTCTCGGTTTGTTCTGTGTTTCCTGGCGGAGGGCAGGTCATGGCTTGGTGGGGAAACTGTGACATGTCAAAGACGCCCCTGATTATAGCCGCAACGGGAGAACGGCCAAGACTAACACACAGACGCACTCAAATACAGTAAATACCACCACTCGGCCTCCGCTCTGTGTGTGTGTGTGTGTGTGTGTGTGTGTGTGTGCACGTATTAAAAGCTCATGGGAACTAAAAGCATCTGTCATTCGGGAATCAGAAACAAAACGGCGGCGTGGCAAACCTGCAGCCAACACACTGAAGAAAGAAAACAAAATCAGCGATGACCTTCGATGTAAACCAAACAAACGGAAAACCTCAGTTTCACTTGATGAACAGGAGAGCGTGTGTTTTGTCACGGTCGCCCCTGGCAACTGGGCTGCTAACGAAGGTTGCTACAATGAATGCGCATGCTGTACTTTGCAAGAAGTGAAAACATGCTGCTTTGGATCAAAGTTTGTTACCAATTTGTGTTCAAAGGTTTTTATTGCCTCTAAACTATAATACACACATTCACCAACACACATGTATGGAGACCCAGAGAGGACGATTGAGCAGCTTTACTTTTGTATTTGTTTATTTTTTAATGAAAAAAAAGAGCTGCCTTTAAAAATTACAGAAAATGCATTAAGAGGTTTTGATTTGATGAAAATCCAAAAAGCTCGAGCACGTGTTCAGCCTGACATGACGAGGGCAGAAACACAGGGAGGGAGGACCCAACTGCAGGTGAAACTAAAATGTTTTATTCTAACTAAAAAGGTAAAAATACAAACAGAAACTTACCAGTCAAAATAAAATCCAAAACGAGAAAAAAACAATGAGCCCAAAAAAAAAGTAAATGCAGGGAGCGGAGAACACGGGGAAACATCCAACCAACCAGAGGGTGAGAAACACAGAGACTAAATAGACCTGGGGTGATCAGACACAGGTGAGACTAATGAGACAGGTGAGGACACTCAGGGTCATCAAGACAGGAGGGAAACACAGAGAGAGGCAGGAAACACTGAAAACTACTCAGTAAACCATGAAACACTGAAGATCAGATTTACAACTTAAAACTCAGGGAACACTAAAGACTGAACACAAGAGGCAACACGAGAGAATGAACGAAAACAGAACTCAAAACAGTGAAACACAACATAAACAAAACCGAACCAGGACACAGCCAGGAGGATTTTATCTTCGTCCTGTTATTTTCTGGGGCTGTCATTGGGTAACCAGCTGTCCTCCACCTCCCCTTCACACACAATCATCATCCATCACTTCTTCACCCATCAGGTCTCAATAAGTCATCAGCTTCACCAGCACCAGGGTCTGGACCCCCCCCCTAAATCAAATTCACTTGTCTCTCCTGGTTGACCCTGACGACGGTCTTGTTTGTTCTCATTGCATAAAGAGGCATCAGTTTACATTTAACAAGCTTAAGGCTAGTTGTGTTGCAGTCTCACTTTTTATTCCCCGCTTCGACGAGCGTCTTTGGGTGTAAATCTGCGTGCACACAGTGTTATATTTATCTGTGATAACTTGGCTTCACTGCTGAAATGACTCCTGGACTGATATCAGAGCAGGTCAGGCAAATAAACACAATGCTAACGCCACTTAGCTAAATATCAGGACAGCGAGTGGAGCAACGCGAGATCTCCATGATTATTCACTTTCATTTTGCACTTAGCACTTCACCCCGTCACAGACCTCTTTGTCCAACCATTGAATGATCTTTGCACACGTTGATTGTTTATGAATTTTGGGCCTCTTGTTAAAAGTTCAATGTGAAAACGAAACGTAACAAGTCCGTTAGTTTGCACACCAAAGAAAGCGAACTGAAGGACCTTCCTGGTGTGAATACACCCTAAAATACGGTACCAGGTTGGAAATAGATTTATGAGTCATCCTAAAACTTCACAGTCGTGTTTCAGAGGTTGACATCATCAGTTTTGACTGATGAATTGCAGGTGATCGATCTTTAAACACTGAGTCGATTGTGTCCTGAAAACCAAACTCTGACCGTTTATTCCCGCTCCGCTTGTAAGTTCAGAAGGGGCTTTCCACAAAACATCCCTTTTTGTTTTCACTTGTGCAAGAGTATATTTGGTTTTTCTTTTGATTAAGTTACGTCCAAAGAATTCACTTCTACTCTGGATTAAAAAAACATGTGCAAAGCAAACCAGGTGTCAGAGCCAGGCTCGTGAGGGAGGAGGTCAAACAGGCCGGTCAGAGCGTCTCTGGGTCAGCTGTGTCACGCCGCAACGCACAGGCTGGAAAGAGTTTTTCCCCGTTCACGTGTGTGTGTTCCCTCCTCACCCTGAACTTTCACCAGATGTGTGTTGCATGTCGGCTTCACTCCGGTATCGCTCCGTGCTCCCTCCATCGTTAGCATCAGCGCTGATGGACAGCTGGAGTTGTGAGCTCGACGAGTTCCCGCGGTGGAGCAAGATAACACCGGTGTAAACACAAGAACAAACACACACGCACACACACACACACACACACACACACAGTAAGGTCATTGTTCCTAACTGAGGGAGGTGAAGGAGAGTTGACTTGCTTGGTGTTTTCTCTTTTTTTAGATTTCTTTGACGCAGCAGTGAAATATAATCTGGCATCACGTCCGAGTGTTTTATTCTGAAAAAACAAAACAAAAACAGATTTATTGTCGTTTTCGTGTGTGACTTCTTGTGCTGATTGATCTGCGGACTGAAAGTCTCTTTCTACTTGCAGAGGGCTCTGGACCGCCGGAGCAGACACGCTGCAGATCAGCGGACGAACACACTGATTGATCAGATGCTTAATGTGCTCGACCCGTCTCCCATCGGCCACAGCGGAGAAGCTGAGAGGTTCAAATTAAAAATAGAGACAACCTGATCAGGACTGAATTGGTTTAAATGGAACAAGCACTAAAAACCTACTGGATTTATTTGTTGTTTTTTTTATTTATACACCATTATTATATAATTATTCATTTATTTATTGTTATTTATTCATCTATTTAATATTTTCTACTCCCCTTCTCTCTTTCTGGTTTTATGGATTTCAAACCATCTACTCTTATTGCCCCAAATAAAGACACAAAACACACACACACACACACACACACACACACAGTTCCTGTTCGTTTCCGTTGTGTCTCGTTTATACTGACTTAAATGTACGCACATATTTTTCACATTCTCATTTCATCTCTCTCTTGTACTTTTCTGTCTCGCATCATGAATAAAAAAAATTACAAATAAATAAAAATCATCAAAAACCAAGACAAACCCGAGACATGACCAAGACCGAGGCAGGTGCGAGACTGAGACAAGACAACACATCTTGTGTGCAGCGGGCGTGTCACTCATGTGTAACATCATCACAGTAATGATGAGGGAAAAATCAGTGGTTGTCTTGATTTAAAATCAGGAGTTCGCCCCCGTAAAAAAATTTCGATTCCGAAACCAGACCTTTAAAAAGAGCGACTCCGAGTACTTCAACACAAACCTGTCACACAAAGTTACAAGTGAAGACACTGAGCATGTGGACTGGACCCCTCCAGCACCCTGGCTCTCCCACTATTTACCAACCAGTTCTGTTCCAGGGACTTTTTGTCCCCAGAGCATTCTGCACAATCAGCAGCCAAATCATAAAAATTCAATCATCTTTAAATTAAAGCCATCCAACAAAACAGAGCGAGCATGTAAACAAAACAAGCATGCAATCAGCCACATCATCTGCAAGAGAGCCGAGCGTCATTAAGAGGAAGGTTATTTCTTAACAGGAAACACACAACACATAAACCACAAAGACCCGAGTCGGACCTTCTCTTCAGCACCAGAAGAAATTCAGAGCAGCTTTGATTTGTGAATCGGCGAAGGATCACCTGGAGCTGTACAAACGTCTGACACGCAGGACAGAGCTGCTCATTTCTCATCAGTGCTGGAGGAGAGTTAGAAAGGATGTTTCTCCTTCATTGAACCTCCCATATTCTTCTTCTTATTATTATTTGCTCTTTGGTTTGTTTTCAGGAGTCCAACACACGTTTAAACACATCTATGTGCAAAAATTCAAAGTCTGTGGAAACGCGTCTTCTCCTCCTCCTCCTGTTAGCATTAGCAATAGCCGCAAGTAACGTTCGGTCCCCCCCCTTGTTGAAAGTGTGTGGAGTGACATCACAAGACAAAGACTTCACCGAGCCCATCGGCTCGTTGGAGCCCCTGGGACTGACTGTAGCATTCCCAATATGGTAAAAAGGGGCGGGACATATCCGAGAACAAAGCCGAACGACTGACCAATCAGATCAGACTTGGCACATGTGGGGACCCTGATAGTGTTTTTTTCTCTTTGTGGGTGTTATAGCCACAGACAGATGAGAGAGGCTGCATGGAGCGGCAGAACATGAACACAGACACTTCTTTTCAAACATTAGTGATCGTCTACTTAATTTAGTCGACACATAATTTAGATACTAAAGATGCTAAATTTGCCTTCTTTAAAACGACAGCTCTCTTTTTCCCTCTTTGTGTTGATGTTCTTCTTCGTTGTGATTTATTAATGTTTTTTTGTGTGTGCACTTTACACAGCTCTTCACTGCCAGTCAGTCGATCTCCGGACGCACCAGCAGCACCACTACGCTCTGCTCCGCCGGAGTGTTGGTCAATTACAAAATAGATCACTATATTTAATATACAGACTCAGGATGGGACTTTGTGCTAGTGCATTAACTGCCAGCGTCAAGAAGGTTACCCTGCTTGAGCACGAAATGGAGCGCTCGCTCTCGTCAAGCGATCTGGACCTTAGGCGTGAAGCGTGATTGCACCCTGAGGTAAATCTAAATCACAGATCCATTCATAAGTAACGTAGTGACACTGCGAGAAAGGCGTCGTGATTCAAAGAAAGAAGAAGAGGGACTGAAGGATGAATTGTGACGGACAAAAGGTCCAAGAAATTAGGGAGGGAAGGAAAGGAGTGAGGAAGGAAAAAAGGAAAGGAGGGGAGAAAGATGGAGAGGGGGTTGAGTGAGGCGTGTGACCAGTCAGCAGGTTGACCCTTCATGGCGGTGCAGTGTTGGTGTTGGCTCCGCGGTGTGATTCACTGTCACACGCTCACAAACCGTGCAGAGGTGACCTCACTTCTGTAAAGTTTGTGTGAACATATAATCACCCTCTGAATGTCCAGAGCTGCTTTATAGACTCCCAGAGCTCAGGAGCTAAACACACACACACACACACACACACACACACGTATAAATATGCACACACACACACACACACACTCAAAGCCCAGGCACGGACACATGAAGTGTTCGCGTACACACTCACGCCCCACTCTCACTAACAGCTCGCCGTAACGGCCCACTTAAAGCTGAAAACCACAGAACGAGCCAAACCGCGGCGGTATGAACCACAGAAGAAGAATTAAAAGCTGACATGTTGGTTTTCTGTGGTTATGACTGCATTCAGTGGCACTGATCTCTGTCTTAACATGACCGCAGCAGTCTTTATTTATGACTGTAAAGACACGTTTTATTCTATACCAAGAGAAAAACAGATTTAATGATAGAAAACGTGTCATGAGAGAGAGAGAGAGAGTTTGTGTGGACGACCTGGAGTCGAAGCTTTGGTCACACAAAGGACTTTCAAAGAAAGAACCAGACTGGAGAAGAGGTTTTGTTTCAGTTTATTTGCCCGGCTCAATCTGCAACCTCCGGTCTTGACAAATGAAGCCAACGCGGAAGACAAAAATCCTGCAGTTCTTCGAGTGTCCACTAGAGGTTGGCTGCAGGAACACAGGAAGTCACACAGCCAGAGATAAACATGTTTGCAGCCTGGGTCAAAAAGTGATGTAGATCTGATTAGTTATTATCATCACTGGCATGAACTGCACTGAGGTAATTTTTTTTTTTTTAAAGGCTCAGTTTAGATTTATTAGTTTGGTGACCTGATTGACAGGTGGGCGCCGTGTAACGGTTTGTCAGGAGGCTTAAAACCCGCCTCAGCTGCAGCTCTCAGCCTGTCGTTAGCTTGACTCAAAGTTAGGCTGAGACAGCATTTCCAGCACAGAGACCGCTGCTGATGAGCCTCCAGCGCCCCCTGCAGGAACACACGGGGGACTCCAGCACCCCCTGCAGAGACAGACGGGGGACTCCAGCACCCCCTGCAGAGACAGACGGGGGACTCCAGCACCCCCTGCAGAGACAGACGGGGGACTCCAGCACCCCCTGCAGGGACAGACGGGGGACGTCATTATTAATGATGCAGCTCCATACTATGGGCCTTTCTCAGTTCCCTTATTTGCACCGAGTGTCCTCCGAGTTGTCTCCTCCACTTGCGTCTTAGCCCCGCCCACCAGAGATGCACGGAGGAAACGAAGCCGAGGAGAGAGGACCGAGGAAATCGGCTTTAAGACACATGAGACGTCGTTTCCTCGACAGCGTCACATGACGCGACATCAGCTGATCACGTTCAGCTGTCAATCAGCCGAACAGCTGTTTATGTCCACACAAACACACACTGTATTATTTCTAATCAAACACACACACTGTATTATTTCTAATCAAACACACGCACTGTATTATTTCTCATCAAACACACACAGTTACAGTGTTTAGTGTCTTTAGTCTGTTTCAAACCAAAAGGACAGTTTCTACTGACTCAAAGTTTTCATTTTGAATTGTCTATAATTATTGATTATTATTAAACAGTTTGGACTGAACCTAGCCTGTATTTAGACAACAAACTCTGTATTTTATAAACAGATATTTATGTGTCAGGATACTGAAAATGATTGAGTAGACTCTAAATGATGAAACGTTCAGAAGATAAATAAATGAGAATATAAAACGGACTCGTCTTCATGTCAGACTCTTTTTAATCCCAGCTCATCACAGAGCGACTCTTTACAAACTCACTGATGTTCATCATCTGTTTAAATGTCCCACGCTCCGTTTAGCCTCTTTTTAATGTCCCTCTTTTCTCCCCTATTAAACTCTGTTTCACTGAAGTCTGATCCTGTGCAGCGTCCAATCAATGAGTGATATACGAGAAGGGGGCGTGTCTGTCAGTGAAAAGACTTCCGTGAAGTCAGCTCTCGTGTCTCCTCGGTCATCGCTCCTCGGATCAGCCTCCTCTCTCCTCGATCCTCTCTCCTCCGTTCGCTATAAGAGCTTTGGGACGATCCTCAACATGGCGGCTTTGGAACTACTTCCGGTTCGGCCGAGGACCGAGGACCGAGGAGACTGCAAATAAGAAAAGTGAGACGTACCCTATGTTCTGTTCACCAGCACGTTCTTTTCTACTCTTTTCCCACTCATCCGATTTAGGCTACATGTAGCATAAACTGTCATCATGTCATAGTGTCCTCTTTACGTGATGGAGGGCATCGAGCCTCTGAGGAAGATTTTAGGGACACGGCTAAAAACCGCCTGTCAATCATCTTTGCTGCAGGACACGGTGTGAGGACTTCCTGCTCTGACTCCTGCTACCTCAACACAAAAGGAATTGTTGTAAACAAACACAGAGACAATGGTTTTGTTTTAGTTTTTATTATTAAGTTGGGAGTAGTATTACCAGAACAGGCCCTCACAGAGAGTTATGAGTGTGTGTGTGTGTGTGTGTGTGTGTGTGTGTGTGTGTGTGTGTGTGTGTGTGTGTGCTGAGTGGCTCGTTGTTAGCTTGGTATTTAATTGCCCCGGCCTGGTTTTCATTGACAGTCCCATCAGACTCTTTAGGCCGAGCGGCTCTCAGGTTTTATGTTCGTGCTCATGCAGGTCCAGTTGCTGACGGTTTAGAGAGGATTAACGCTCACAGAAACAGCTCCTCGAACCCAAGCCGCCAGGAGACTCTGAACAAGCTGGACGGTTTACAGCAGGAGTGAGTGTTTAAAGAGAATCAGCATTTAAATTGTTCCATAAAAAAAAACAATAAAGCAGACTTTTGTTTTATTTCTGGTTGGCTCCTGTTTGTTATTTAATGACTGAAACTAATAAATCTGTTTCATATTTAAGATTGAATAATTCTGCATGTAAATGAATGATGGTTAAATAATGGATCCATTAATGGTAAGAATTTTAAATCTAATTTAAATTTAATTTTTAATATTAATTAATGAAATATTTCTGATTGTGATAAATCCATGAGTATCATGTACAGTAAGGTGTGAAGTCTCCTGTGAGAGAGATTTATAAACAAACATTTAAACAGTATGTCTATAAGGAGAGGGGGGCGGAGAGGAGGCGTGGCCTATCAGTTTGTTTCGGTTTCACGCTGGAGCTCAAGGGCGACACCTACTGGATCAAAAAGTTGCAACATAATTGCAAATGCTTATTCCGCTTCAGCGCTTGTTAGCATTAAGCTAGCAAACTAAGATACACTGCAGATCCATCAGTGAGAAATGTCGGCCACACCGGAGCGCGGTGCCCCGGCCGCCACTCGGAGTTGTGACTAATCATCATCAGAGTGACCGTCGACTCGCCTGGTTGAGCTCAGGAGTGGAAAGTATGAACACGGGTCGGTCACAGTGTGTGAATAATCAGTGTTCAGCGAAACATGAGCACAGTGCGACACTCCTGAACACTCAGTGTGTGTGTGTGTGTGTGTGTGTGTGTGTGTGTGTGTGTGTGTGTGTGTGTGTGCACTCTTCGTACATTGTCAGTCATGTGTACGGTTCATATTTTCCACCAGTTGCAATCAAATAACCAGTTAAAACACTCACACTTTGCAAGAACCCCTCAACACACACACACACACACACACACACACACACTCTCAGAGAGTTGATTTACAGGTGGTGTTAAGAGTGACTAATGGCGTCGTTTGTTTTGCTGTCATGTTATTTCTCCGCAGCGCTGTGGAAAGAGCTGGCACGTCACCTATTAGAGCTGATAATGACTTCATCCCTCACTGCTTTTCTTTTACGTGTGTGTGTGTGTGTGTGTGTGTGTTTGTGTGTCGAGTGAGAGGACGAGAGAGGGAGCAAGAGAGTTTGTTTGTGTGAGAGGCAAAACAGAGAAAGAAACAAAGTTTACGTTTTTATTTCTTCGCTGTTCGAATCGAGTGACGAGCTGTTTTTAATCGTTCATTTAAGACGAGATAAATCAGGCGTCTTCAAGAAACTCAAACTCTCTCCCGGCCCGGACACTTCCTGTTTCATCACACGTGACTGTGCGAAGAACAAACCACGGCCCGGACGTGACTTCACTCACACAACATTTCACTGAGCTCCGGTAAGGTTCGCTCCGAGCCATCTGAGCCGCTTTTCCCGTCCGGGGTCGCAGAGCGGGCTGGAGTTTATCCCAGATCGACTGTTCATCAGCCAATCACAGGGCTCACAGTTCAGAGTTAGCAGGTAAGCTAACCAGCAAGGAGGAAGCCGGAGAGAACCCACGTCATGCACGGGGAGGCTCCTGTCAGACGGGGATTCAAACCAGCAACCTCCTCACTGTGAGGCGACGCGCTAACCACTGCGGCGCGGCCGTGCAGCTCACCCTGTAGTGTGTGATGTGATATTAATTTCATATCTTGTAGCGTGTGCATGCTTCAGATTACAGAGACGAGAATGATGAGACAGGGAGGGTTTCAGATTATAAAAATCTGTGTTTTTTATAAAGTCCTTAAAGTCTGCTGATTATAGATCTATGAAAAGAGAACAGGGTTCAAATCCCATCCAGTCAATGAATATTACACGTTCCTCCATTTGTTCGCAAACAACATATTACTGTGTGTGTGTGTGTGTGTGTGTGTGTGTGTGTGTGTGTGAATGGTAAATGTGCAAAGCATCTGTACAAGGGTGTGTTGTTTCTGTTCTTGTGGGAACGAGCAGGAGAGTGCAAGTATGAACACTGCTGCATGTGGACATGAAACAAAACGTGTGTGTGTGTGTGTGTGTGTGTGTGTGTGTGTGTGTGTGTGTGTGTGTGTGTGTGTTCCTGCTGTCCAGAAGTTGAGGAAACAGTAGGTGGCAGGTAGAATATGTAGCGGAGCACAGAGGTTAGGCCGGCGGCCGGGGGGGAGGGAGTGTGTGAGTGAGAGAAAAGAGAAACCTCATCCAGGTTATTGTAGAGAGCTTGTCAGGATTTATTAGGTAGGTAAGCACACTGAGCCCCCGGCCTGTCGTAAAACACACACACACACACACACACACACACACACACACACACACGTACGGTCATAAAGCGGCTCCAGATAACTTAAACTGAGTGGAGGGACTCAATGACATCATGACAGCTACACGGCCCCGCTGCCTTTTCCATGTTTTCCTTTGCAGGAGCTAATTTACTCTCTCCATAAAGGAGGAGGAAGACGAAGGGAAGGAGGAAAGAGGCTGATCAGAAGGATTGGGAAAAGAAAAAAAAAAAGAAAAAAGGGGGGGGGGGGGGGATAAAGTTAGAACACAGAGAATAACGCCCAAACTTTACCAGAGAGATTAAAAAAAAAAAAAGAATTGTTTTGTATTTGGAGAACGAGAATGAAACGTTGAGATGGATGACTGGACTTTACCCATGATGCCTCTGCAGCACTGGTAACATGGTGAGGGATGCAGCCCACCCCTCATGCCTACACCCATTACGTTACACCCACGTCCACAGAGCGCCCCGCTCTTTTTTAACCACCCTTGAACTTTGACAGCAGGCCTCGGTTCTCTCCCCAAGAAGACTCTGTCCTGTTTGATACGACGTCCGAGGCTAGACGGAGACAGACGAGAGAGCTAGCTGCATCGTTAGCCTCGTCAAAGCTACCTGCATCGTTAGCCTCGTCAGAGCTAGCTGCATCGTTAGCCTCGTCAAAGCTACCTGCATCGTTAGCCTCGTCAGAGCTAGCTGCATCGTTAGCCTCGTCAGAGCTAGCTGCATCGTTAGCCTCGTCAGAGCTAGCTGCATCGTTAGCGGCGTCATCGTTGTCTCGTGTTTACCTGCTTCAGAAAGTCGTCTAACCCGAGATAAATCTCAGGTTTGATACAAATCTAATCTGACATCAAAGGTCGCCTCTTTCCTCGTCGTTCTAATAAATAAGCCATGATGGAATGGCCTGCAGTTGTCATGGCAACAGTGGAATACAAATACACATGCTAACAGTTTGCATAAAACAGGCTGTAGACGCTACCAGTGTTATTAGCAAAACATCTGGATTATTGTCAGTTCTTGTTTTCTCTCCCCCCGTCAACAAATGCACCTCGTCTTTTCATTCACGTTGGGAGGTGTGAAAGCACGATGGTGTTTTACATCGTCTCGCTGCGTCATCGTATTTTTGTTTAAGATTAGCCACCAGAACGACACATAGGTGAGCACTGACTCTCTGGATGAAACAAGAGGGGAAACATGTCCACTGAGGAGAGGACACTTCCTGCTGCTGGACTGAGAAACCTTGCTCCAAACAGCAGCACTTTTCATTCTCAGGATTGAGACTGCGTCCGACAGAAAGAGGAGAAGAGGAAGCGAGTCAGTCCTGATTTATTCAAGAAGAAATACGGCCTGAACGACAGAGCAGTGGAAATGAGACAGAAGGAGCTCGTATCGTTTTATTGAAGCTGGACACAAACCCCCACAGTCTGTCCTCACACAACGAGCCGACATGACCCCCTCAACCTGTCAACGCTCGGCTCGTATTAACACTCGCCTCTCTGCACCGCTTCCCAAAGGCTTCGTACTTTAATGCAGCCATATTGTCCGGCAGGCCGAGGGGGGGGGGGGGGGGGGGGGGGAGTGAATAATGGAGCTGTGCATTTGGGAGATTGTGCAGCAGGATAGTGAGTTTGCTTTTTGTGGGACATTAAGGAGGTTTTATGAGTCCTCAGAAAGTCGCTGACATTACGAGCTGACGAGGCGTCATTCTGACTGAAGATTATTTTTCAACATTTAATGGATTTTAACGAGACAATGGACAGAGCACAAGTAAGGTAGCAAAACAGACTTCTAACCAAGTGAGGACATTCATTCTATTCATTCAGTTTTAATGTTTATACTGTCCTGTTACAGACGCTCTCCTGCTCTGTGATCAGACATGAAGGAAACGTGCTGTGTTGAAGCGTCTCTGACAACAACCGTCATCATCACAAAGGTTTACAGAGCGACGCAGAGCTGGCTAAACAGTGAAGCTTCAGTGTCCACTACAGAGCGGGCGGCTCGCCAACGTTTTGCTCCACACACTGGACGGCGTTCATGACTTCGAACACGTTATAGATTGTGTAAACGGAGCGTGTCATCGTGTAAGTTGTTGCTCGTGCATGTCTGCAGAAGTTGATCTTGACTTGTGTAAGCGGTCGGTCTTGAACCCATTACAGTACATGTTTGATTCCTCTCGTCTCTCAGCCCGGATCTAAATTGAGTTTGATAAAAAAAAAAAAAAAAAAAAAATTCGTACAGCTGCAGCTTTGATTCTTCCAAAAACCTGTTTCTGGGAAAAGTGGAAGTGGCTCTGAGTCAGCGGACTGAACATTTGGCTCGACAACACTGAAATCAACAACAACAGAACAGACAGCTCGTCAACGAGGTGGTCCGCCTCACCTTGTCATCACCAGAGGAAGGTCTGGTGCACTCTTTACACACACACACACACACACACACACACACACACACACACACACACCTCGTCTCGTTTACCTCTCATCATCCTGGCCTTAAGCGTGTTTGACAGCAGGGCTGGATTACAGACGCTTTTGTCTTGGCATCTCCATCCCATAATAATATTATGACACTTTTATCAAAACACCCGAGCACACACGAGCATGTGAGTGCACTCACTTGGCCTAAAGGTCAGCTAATGTTGACGAATTCCTCTGACAAAAAGAGATGTTTCTGCCTGCGTCTGCATCGATCTGGACTTTGTGATTTATTCGCCTTACGTTCTACAAAGTCATGACGAGGAGCCAATGATCATATTAACAAGGATCATAGATCCTGTAGATGTTACCATTGATTTTCTGAAATGTTTGAGCCTGGTTGGACCTTCTTTGGACTTTACAAAACACACTGAACCACGTGTCTCTCATCTGTCTACAAACCCTCCAATGATGAGAAAAGTCTGTCCTCTCCGTCTTCTGTCTGCTCCACTTTTCAGAAAACGTGTGCTCAAACAGGCTGTTTGGAAATGTTCCCTTCATGACATCACAAAGGGCAGTAGCCCCTCCCCCAGGTGGGGGACACTAGAGCCCGATCCTGGGAGAAATGAACGGGATATTTACTTCCAGAACCAGACTGAGCCCTTTAAAGTAAGTCTACTCTCTATCACATCAGACTTCTGGTAATGCCCCCTGCTGGTCATTATATTGAATGCAGGTTAAATGACATGTTGCACTGGTATTTTCAGTTTATGAAATGCTCCATCCATAACCTTCCTCTTCTGTACATCAGCACGCCTCAACCGCACTCTCAGGTCGTCTCCTTTCTATTCAAATCACTGCACCACCCGCCCACATGACCACCATGGAGCCCAGAGCCTTCAGCCGCTCTGCCTCCTGCACCCTGATGTAAACATACTCAGTCTGACCGTGATCCAGCCCTCTATATGAAATCTTCTTCACGACGATTTTATAAACTATAAATTTGTCTTTTTCTTGACCTTGACTGTTTTGAATGGCGCCTTTCAATAAAATTGATCATTATTATTATTAAGCACATAATGACCACAAGAAAGCAATATTTCTAGATATAATCTGTAACTAGCGATTAACCATCCACAAAGTGATGTGTCAGAAAGACAAGCCGTTGTGCAGATGAATAACATGCACGTGTGTCCTGTGCCCTGGAAGTTTATTTCAGCCACATGGGGGAAAGAATGAGGCTAAAACAAGTCAATGTGCAGGAGAAGGATTTGATCAGAAGCAGAAGATTAGAGTCACAAAGAGACGCGCTTTGAAATCCTCTGCTCACAACGTTCAAACATGTCCCAGCCCGACCCAACGTGTCCCGTTCATGTTAGTCACGGCTCACGTCGGCTCCAGCTTCAATGGACTTTTGTCACAGAGAGTCCGACTCGTTCTTTCCTGCTTCACGCAGCAGAGACTTCAAAGAAAACACAAGAAGCGTCCTCGACCTCGCGGCCGCCGCTTTTCTCCTGACAGACCAAAGAAAAGCACTTTTGACCAAACTGTCCAACCCTCCCTGTCGCTGTTTTCTGCATTTCACCAGCTCCAAACAACACAGGCAATACTTCCTATTATCCTGTCAAACATGAGGTCTGTGTTATTTCAGATTTATTGTCGATTTGTTCTTTTCCTAGTTAGCGAGAGGTTCTCAGAGGAAATATCAGAAACCATCCTGTTCCTCTCAGCCAGCGTTTGAAGAATGGCAGCATTACCCTCTGTTTTTAATCTCCTCGAAAAACGTTTGTTTTTCAGTGGGAATGTTCTCAGACTTCCTCACCCTAATTGGTTCTTATTCTTTAACCAACCTTGGACGCCTTCCACTGAAGTGTTTGTTCAGTCGCTTTTTTATTGTAACTTAAAACCCTGCTTTTGGAAATGTCATAAACGCTATGAAAGCAACACTTTAGTCGTGTTCCAATTTTTCAGGAGATGAAATAAGAGCTCAAACCAGAGGCGACATCTAAACAAAGTTTCAGTAACTAACCAGTTTGTGTCATGGCTGCTCTCAATGAAAACAAGCTCCAGCTCCAGTGCTGTGTGTGAGCTGAATTTGTGTTTGCACTCACGAGCCTGATTCACTATAAAACGATTATTGGCTCCCAGGATCTGCTGCATCTCGTCGTCTCCTTCTAAAGCCTGAAGCCATGATGACGGGGGCAAACGATGATCTATCTGCACCTCACGCCCATGAAGCTCATTTACATCCAGGTAAAGATGAGGAGCAGGAGTAAGTAAGTCTCGTCTACACATTCACACACTGAAGGTAGAGGCTGCTACATGGAGACTCAATCAGATGTAACACATTCATACACATTCAAACGCGAAGCATCGGGAGCAATGTGGAGTTACGTTTCTCGCCCAAGGAGACATCGGACATCGACCCTTCCAGTTCAGAGAACACCTGCTCTGCCACTGAGCCACAGCGTCTAGAAAACAAAGCGAGGGCAACTGAGAGTAAAAACAGCACTCTCCTGGTCGTCATGGTAACAGCTCCAGACCGTGTTGGGATGCTGATCGCCCCGCACTGATTCAACCCGGATATTAATCATCTCAAAGTCGTATTTACTGGATTTATACACAGATATTTTGTTTTTAAAGTCGTGCAGAAGGATTGTATTCCTCATCACTGAAAAGTTTACACCTCGACATGACTTTAAAAAAAAAAAAAAAAACTGCGGCGCAGTTACCACCAACTCTCAGCAGACCGCTCTAAAGGGGCGTGGCTACAAGCCAGAGCTTGTGAACTGGAGAGAGGCCTATTTATCCCAGAATGACTCCGTAATGAAGCATTCAGAGACATGAAAGTCCGCTCGTTTGTTCTCCTGCAGGTAGCAGTGCGTTTAACCCTTTGTGTGTTTTCTTCTTTCAACAGCACTCTCCTGGTCGTCATGGTAACAGCTCCAGACCGTGTTGGGATGCTGATCGCCCCGCACTGATTCAACCCGGATATAATGATCTCAAAGTCGTATTTACTGGATTTATAAACAGATTTTTTTTTTTTTTTAAGATTTGTTTTTGGCCTTTTGCCTTTATTGTAGAGGGAGGACAGTGGATAGAGTCGGAAAGGGGGAGAGAGTGGGGAGAGACATGCGGGAGATGGGCCACAGGCCGGACGCGAACCCGGGCCGCCCGCGTGCGAGGACTGAGCCTCAATACGTGGGGTCGCGCGCACTGCCGCTGCGCCACCGGCGACCCCGATATTTTGTTTTTAAAGTCGTGCAGAAGGATTGTATTCCTCATCACTGAAAAGTTTACACCTCGACATGACTTTAAAAAAAAAAAAAAAACTGCGGCGCAGTTACCACCAACTCTCAGCAGACCGCTCTAAAGGGGCGTGGCTACAAGCCAGAGCTTGTGAACTGGAGAGAGGCCTATTTATCCCAGAATGACTCCGTAATGAAGCATTCAGAGACATGAAAGTCCGCTCGTTTGCTCTCCTGCAGGTAGCAGTGCGTTTAACCCTTTGTGTGTTTTCTTCTTTCGACAGTTTGACTCGTTTTTGTCAACGCAAAAAGCTGCACAATCCTTTCGTGAATCAGACTGATCGGCAAATATCATCAAGTGAATTCTTAATTTGAATGCATTTTTTCCTCTTAAACTTTTGCCCTTTCCAGGCTCAACATATTATCATGGGGGGGGGGGGGGGTTCCGTGCATGCTAAACTAGCATGCAGTCCTCGTCCCTCTCTGCTTTTGTTGGAGCATCGCTGCATATCTCCTCCCCCTCTAGATCCGTAAAACTGTTTGAAACCATCTGCAGAGCTCTATATTATGTGAGAAACAAAACAGAATCTAAGTCATAAAAGTGATATAAATACTACTGTTCATGTGTGAAAGGTGCAGAGTGTTAATCAGACAGTATCTGCTGTGAGGATGGAAAACAAGATCTAACTTTTGGACTCTTTGTGTTCGGTTCACGGTTAATCCTCGTCCTTTTGTTCTCTTCGCTGAGAGAGAGAGAGAGCGAGCGAAGAAGAGAAACAGAGTCATTTCTGCGGCATCCGATGGCGCACAGACTCATTTTTATCTTAATCTTAAAAACCAAAGAATGCTGGTGCGAGCCTCTGTTTCGAATTGTTCCGCTTGTGTTTTCATTGGAAACAAATGTCTGTGTTTTGTTTGGGTGAAAGTCAAGAGGTCGCACTCAGTAGGAATCAACAACGGGGGGAAATGTTTCCAAACCTGGGACATGAGAACGAGGAGAACTCATCTTTTTAAGAGTTATTAGTGCACAGCTTCAGGTCTTTAGATGTGCGTGATTAACCACGAGCGTCAGAGACATCTGCACGTTTCAATCGACGCGATGCCGGAGTGAATCCAAACTCCTTAAAGTCTAAAAACTTTTGGAATCATTTCAATTAATTTTGTCAACATTGATCTCCTCCAGAGTGTAAAGACGGCTCCTGGTGGACCGACATGAAATCTGCTTGAGACATTAAGAACCGTGCGATTGTAAGACGGGGATTCACTTTGTGATAAAAACTTCCCACAGACTGAAGTCAGATCTGTGTATTTAATTTGGCAGCTCAAACACACCAGAACAAAACATCTCTAACAGCTTAATTAAGACCAAAATGACCGGTCAGTTGGAGGTCATCAGATATATATTTTTTTTCATGATAGACGAGGAGACACATTAAACAGGCATGATGGCTGTTGTCATGGTGATTTCTGACGCTGTCTGTCAGTTCTTAAGGGTTAAATCTGTGAGTCTGGAAATCGGCTCGTGGCGCTGCTCTCACCGTGCGGTCGCGTCGGGGCAGTTGGGAGCAGCTGATTGGTCCGTTTTACCCTCATGTGTCACTTTTCTTAAACATTGATTCAAACAAATTTAGCTGACCTCAGCCCCTGACTTTCTTTCGCTTCTTAGACATTGCTAATAAGAACAAATTCTGTCGAATCCAATATTGTGATAGCTGGGCTTTAACAATACAACAAATAAGCTAAGCTAAGCTAAGCTAGCTCCTGATCTGTAGGATGACGGAGGCGAGAGCGGGTTTGAGCCGGTCGGTGGCGTTTGTGCCTTTAGTTACGTTCCTTTTTTTGACAACATTTTAAAAAACTGGCAAGTAAACCGTTGTTGAGAAATGGGCAGAGGACCTTACTTTAGTCTGTTAAGCTCCTCCCACAGGTTGCAGGCGTAGCCTCACGCTGCAGCAGAGGCGATGGCGAGCTGGTTACTGAGTCTTCTGCTGCTTCTTCTTTGGCTTCTCTCTGTTTTATGACGGACCTATAAACCAGTTACACATCATTACAGTACGCTATTCTTCAGCATGATGTCCATGTTACATATTTTTAAAAGGTTACCGTCATTAACCGTAGAGGCTTGTATTGTGTCACACCTGCAGAGCTGGCATCGTGGCTGCAGACTGTCAGACAAACTGAGCTCTATTAAAATCCTCAGACCGGCTGTGAGCCGACTCCAGACTCCCTGTTCCATGTCGGATCAAACTTTCCCCTTCCCTCTCCTACAAGCTCCATTTGCTTTCTTTGTCTCTCACTTTCTCATCGTGACATTCTCCACTCTCTTATCCCTTTATCTCACCTTCCCCTCATTCTGCAGCACCCCTCCCCTCCCCCCTCCCTCCTCCCGGCCCCCAGGTGAAAGAGCTCCTTTCTTTGGGCATCTCTGACGTAGCTGCTGCCCCCAGGTAAACACCTCCGGGTGCTGGGGGCTCTCGTGGCTCCGGCACCTCCAAACAAAGACCGCAGTTATGTGTTGGTTTGTAACCTTGGAGCAGGTGAGAGAGTCGGTTGGACAGGTTCAATCCTCCCAGCCAGGAGTGTGTTTACGTGAGAGTGTCGACTGTACTGCTCAATCCACCAACTGCAATTAAATGTTTCGTGTTAATTACACATTAATACTTTGAAATGTCTTCTTACTTAAAGACAGTCGGCAGGTTTTTGCTGCAGAAGAATACACAGAGCCTTTAGGAATGTTAAAGGTCTCATATTCTTCTTTTTCTGGTTTGTATTTGCTCTTTAATGTTATCAGGTGTCTTCTGCATGTTTAGACACATCTCTGTGCAAAAATTCAAAGTCCATGGAAACGTGTCTTCTCCTCCCTCCTCCTGTTAGCAGTAGCTGCAGACTTCGAGGAACATGAAGAACATCACCGAACACTTTCCCATCGGTATTCCTGCAGCCACTAGAGGGCGCGGCGGCTGAAATGTTCCCTAATGTTGATGTCGGGGTCATCTTGCCTCCTCTGTTACACCAACAAGGGCAATCGGTGGTTGGTGATCATTTATTGCAGGAAATAGAACAGACTGCAGGTGCAAAGCATCATGGACATCATCTGGGAATTGCACGGCGATCCAAAACCTGAACATGTGTCTGCAGGAATGCTACGTGTGTGTCAGTGTGTGTGTGTGTGTGTGTGTGTGTGCGTGTTTGGCAGCGTGGCCGCGGATGATGGTCTATGTTTGGCAGGGCAGCTTAGCAACAATCAGGTAAAATGCCCCATTATTATCATTCCTGATTTCTTAGATCCTACAAGTTGTTTCTCCAGTCGCAGACATGAGCACACGGCGCTCCAGCGTGGATAAATGTGGCGTATAACTCAAGAACCATTTCAGAGCAATTGTTATTGGAAAGTCTTTAGATTGATTCCAAACGGATCCGTCCACTGCTGAAAAAAAACAAAAACTGCTGGCGTTAAAGTGAAGCACATTGTGGTTCACACAGTTAAAACAGCTAAATATCCTTTCAGGCTTAAAACAGTGGATACAGTACAGCCTCTGCGTGCTTAATGACTTTCCGGGTCATGTAGGCTGAAAGACACAAGATGAGCTGGTATTTAGTATTCAGGTGAGATTAATGAGACAGGTGAGACTGATGAGACAGGTGAGACAGGTGAGACTGATGAGACAGGTGAGACTGATGAGACTGATGAGACAGGTGAGACTGATGAGACAGGTGAGACTGGTGAGACTGATGAGACAGGTGAGACTGATGAGACAGGTGAGACTGATGAGACTGATGAGACAGGTGAGACAGGTGAGACTGATGAGACAGGTGAGACTGATGAGACAGGTGAGACAGGTGAGACTGATGAGACAGGTGAGACTGATGAGACAGGTGAGACTGATGAGACAGGTGAGACTGATGAGACAGGTGAGACTGATCAGGCTCATCAAGAAAGGAGGGAAACACAGAGATGCAGGAAACAAAGACAAGTCCACTACAAAGTAAATCACAAAAGACACAGAACTTAAAAATGTAACGAGAACAGAGCGACACGATGAACATCGAGAAACAAAAGGAAAACGAACTAAATAAAACCCGGAAACATTAAAGACCAAACTCAGGAAAAAGAACAAACAGAAACAACAGCAGGTAACAATGAGAACTGAAACACGTTAAGAAATCAAATCTAAACTATGACAGGTTTAGGTCGGCTCCCATTACAGGACAAGCATGAAGTTCATCGAGGAGGAAGCGGACTCTGTTTTCATCACAAGTAACCAAACTCGACTACCTATCGTGCATCCTTCATTTGAAGACACAACACAGATCTCCACTCGTCTTGTTGCTGCAGAGACTTTCGAACCAATCTGATGACGAGTTGAATACATCTGGTGTTTTCACGATAGCAGCGAGACAGATGAAACTGCGACTGCTCAGCTGGGACGTCTTTGTATTCACAGCCAAAGAAGAAAAAATCACCATTTAAAATGAAAAATATGGCACATGTGCGACTCATTTGGTCCCAAAGATTGGCTCGCCGTGTCCAGGCTATATGCCTGATAGAATCCACTGTCTATTGAAGATGACGTTTCCTCTTGCACTCAAAGGTGAACGGGCCTTAAATGGTTACAGCAAGATGTCAGATTGTGCATAAGTATGATATATTACCTCATATGAGTTCATAGTCTCAATTATGACTTTACCGTCCTCTTAACTTGGGTCTGAAATGCCAAACTAGCCGTCATATAACCAATGAGTGACGTCCAAGTGGCTCCAAAGCGGGCGAACACTTGAGACTGACCTGATAAGTTTTGGAAAATTCCTAATTTAATAATCAGTAAATAATCTCTAAATATAAAAAAAAAACAGGTTATGTAAGTGCAGTGAGTGCAACGCTGCACCGACCCCACAGTTGATCTGGAAATTGAACTTTTCTTTAAATTCCTTAAAAGCCGAGCATGATGTGAAAGGTCTGAGTTCAACAATACGAGTCTATGTGAAAGAAGTGGGGGTAACGTTGTTGACAGGATGGGATAAAGCGTTCTTTGTTGGGGGAAATCTCTGAGGAGCGGCAGCTGCAGCCAAAGTTCAGATGAACAGATAAAAACACACTTAGACTGCACTTTAGTCGTTACCCTCTGGTAGGTGGGCTGAGGGCCGCGGTGCCGAGGTCTTCCCTCTATTACCAAACATTTGACTACACCTCGAGTGGAGAGGGTTTCATCTACTTATCTTTGTCCTTTTTAAAAGGTCGAGTTTGAATCCAGAACAATATTTACCGAATTAAATCAACTCTGGAGGTTTTGAGTAAAATGGCGTCTGACCAATTAACCATCTAGCTGATAATGTTAGCATGATCTGCATCAATTAATTTGATCTCCGGTATGCAGCGGTATGACTCGATTTAAGTTGACAGCTCCGAGTTACACATTGACTCTTTCTGTCGAGGCAAACTTGACAAAACGGCTGAATTCACTCACTTTAATGAAAGCTCAGATGTTCTATTATCATATAAATATCTCTGGACCAACACTGATTCCAAACTCAACTTCTACGCTAACCATGAAGCCGTGTGTTTAAATGCTCACCAGCATTTTATTAGTCTAAAGAAACTCATACCTGCACAGTTGGTCTCTTTCTTTGGTGTCATGGTTCGGTCGAATGTCTCGAATGGATACAGGATTTTTTTTAAACCATATATTTAAAGCTGATTGGTGCGTCACCACTTTACGCTGCCCTTTACACGGTGATTATCAGAAATGTCCCCAAATTAATTTAGTTAATGGTTGTGTTTAGAAAGTGAGTGGGTTTTGGAACGAGTCTCGGTAAATATAGTCTGTAAATCCCCTAAACGTGACCGATTCTGATGACTGTGCATGCAGTTGGAAGTTAGCTCATATAATTTCTTCCCTTTCCTGTCTGTATTTTCTGAAACGTTTGGGGCTATAACTCACGTAATCTCGAGCTAAGTAACAGCAGAGTGGTTCTTGGTTCACTTGAGACATGTCGGTGGATTTATACTCACACAAAGTCATTCATAACTACCAGGAAAAGTTGTTTTTTTTTCTTGGTTTTTAAAAAGCTTTTCCCACAATCCACCATCTTTCTTGGTGTTTCCTTAAGCCAGGGTTCATTCAGTTTAACCATCATTCACTCAGACCTGAGTTATTGTAGCTCGATTGGTTCTGCTTTACACTTAAGTGCATGCGGTTTATACAGTCACAGCTACAGATGGAGTGGGATGTTGATGTAGCCTCTGCAGACCTTCAGTTGCTCTCAGTTGTTTCCTTTACTGCCTGCTTGTGTTGAACTTTTAGCCTTTAGCTCCTTCCTGGCTCTATTTTTCCCATTAAAAAAAAAAAAAAAAAAGATCAGCAGCTCCCAGTGAATGAAACGCTGAAGTGGAGGGTGTTCATCAATATTTCGTTGAGTCACTTGAACTGTAAAATTCAGGGGCAGGCTTTCACAGTTTATGCAGGAAGTGACATCATTGTGTACATGGACTTTGGGTACTTATTGAGCCGGTAACGGGAGGGCATTGTTGAAAATGGCTTCACCCTGTATTTATTCTGCGGGCTCAGATTTCACGTATTAAGGGCACACGCAATAAAAATTCAACAAAACATAGCTGTTTTCTGTTTAAGTCCCAGTATGAGCGCCACTGGAGTTCATTTGACAGTTGATACCGCTGCAAACACTCCCAGAGGAAGCGACTCTGTTTCTCTTTGTCCTCGCTGAAATGCAGGAAGTTCTGGTGTTGGTGCCACAGCGGGCTCGTGTTTAATATAGCTCCCTGTGCTGGCACTAAGGGCGATCCCCAGTGGCGAGTTACAGAGGTGAAAAGAGAATTTAGCAACTGTTAAAACGGAATGAATGAAATATCGGCTGTCAGTCTTTCGTTTAACAACGAGTCGATGCAGAGCGTTTAACGTTAATGGTGCTCTATGAGACCGAGAGAGCAGAATATACGATGTGCTGTAAATATCTCGTTACGGACGACTCTTAAAAGTTCAGCCACTTGGTCGCGCGGCGCGTGTTCGGGAAGGCAGGTGCTCATTTTGTCCGACTTCCTTTATGCACTGTTCTGCTGAAGCTCCAGGGATAGAACCGATATTGGTTATTATCCCTTAACCAATATCCCTTAACTTACAGAGCACGTTGCTCGTGTTTGTCGGACTGTAAATAGCCAAAATATCGAGGAGTAGCCGTTCTTGTCGACTTGTGGTTTTCGCCGAGCTTCGATCTGGTAGGTTGAACATTTCTTTCGGTATCGCTCTTGCTCAGCTTGTTGGCTAGCTACTAGCGTTCAAGGTGAATTAGCGCCCCCATGTTGCCCAGTGGTTGTGTGGTGTAATTACAGGTTTAAATCTATCAAACTGTTTATTTTCATACTAAGAAATAATATCACAATAATTATTGTTTCATCACCCGGGCTGATAGCTAAACAGAAGTTAGTGCTGGACTGGTTTCTCCATGATCGGCTGATGTGTAAATTTTGCAGTATTTACTGATGTGGTAGCTTTTAAAAACCAAAGTGACGTAGCTGAAAAATGGACCCAAACAGCTGGTGTCAATAAGCTCTGTCCTGGTTTCCTAACTGCAGCTGCTGACTGACGCTGAAAGCTTGAAGCTAATATCACTTATTTTGTCTTTTTTTTTTGCAGGATGATTTTCCCTTCCTCTCATTTCTTTCTTTTTACCGTTTCATACAATGACACTGCCGACATCCCACACACAGTTAATAACAGTCAGACTTCCCATGTGCTCTGGTACACATTAGTGGCTTCTCTCTGGAAGCTTGGACAAATCTTTTCATGTTGACACCCAAAGGGGTTTTTCATGTCATACTACTTTTTGTTTCCTGGTAATTTGGAGCTTAAGGGGGATGAAAAGTTGAGTAATGTATACAAAAAAAAGTTAAAAAATAAAGAGCTGGGGACCATTATTATGGAATTACACTATCAGGAAATGGTCACATTTCAGCTGAGAGAGACAAAAGAGCTGCGGTTGGGTTACACAAACCAGAGATGGAATCCTCTAATGAGGTTAAAGGTTCGCTAACGAGGAGTGCATGTGGCTCCATGTAACCAGAACACTGTTTTTCATTTCTTAATCAACGTGTCATGTTACGCAACCAGCAGAGAAAAGGGGAATCTGGAAATAACAAAAATGCCATCTGGAGGCTTCTTTGTATTTCTCTTCATTTCTGTCGGAGCGCTTGTGTCGAATCGAAGAGTCTGAGAGTTGACTTGACCTCGTACGAGGACCAAGAGCTGACTGATCAAGTGTCTCACACACACACACACACACACACACACACGTATGCACCTTTCAAATGTGCGCGACGTGAACAACAGAAAACATGGTGTCCAGCCTGTCTCATCAGGGGAGTGTGACGGCCTCACAGTTGACCTTTCTTGTCCATCTTATTTGCTAGTTTTTCCCCCTTGTATAAAAAATGAGGAGAGACCAGCGGGTCTCCGACAGGTTTCCAGTAGCTCACCTGCAGGTCAACCTGAAGGTTGATAAATCAGACGACAGTAAGTGCACCTCTTTCCACTGTTTATATATTTTGCTCATAAAAACAAAGTGTAAAGTAGAAAACGTTTTTCTTGGGCTTTGATTCGGTGACATAGCAGACGATGTGGCAGAATAAGAAGTGCAACATATTGAAGGTTTTTCTTGGACCTTGAGGTAAAGCAAGCATTGGCTTATTGCAGTTTTACACATACAAACAGGAGCTGGATTCAGCTGATGTGTGCTGTGTAAATAAATGTGTTGAGATGCAAGCCTGGTCTCTAGAATCCACAGGATCTGCGTTACGTTCTCTCCCGTGTTCGGCTCCAAACATCCTGCTCGAGACTTCATCAGTCTGAAAACAAAACCACCAAAATCTGCCTCAGCTAAACAGCATCTAGTCGTAGTTATCCTGTGATCTCGTAAACCTGCGAGCCACGCTCCACTGCGCTAACCCTTCAGAAGCCGAGCAGTGTGCCGGAGGACAGAGCGTAACCACGGCGACTTTTAAATGAAAGCAGACAACAGAAGGAGGGAAAACAAGGCTGTACGCACGGTTTGTAAATATCAGATTGTTAAAGACCAGTTTCTACAGGTCAGACAGTTTAGACAAGTCTGAAGAACGGAGTCAAACATTTGGCATGACGCCTGTTGTCCTCCCAGCAGCCTGTTTATAAGGTGTAGGTTGGCATGGTTTGATTCTAATCATAGATGTCCTGAGGTGAGCAGCGTCACAGAAAGGCGTGTGTGCGTGGGGAACGGTCTAATCCTGGATCTTGGCCGTGTAAAGAAACCTCAGGATATTGGACACGGCCTTTTGATCTGTGTGCACCCTTCAGCGCCTCGCTTAAACAAGGAGACGGCTGAAATAGATGGTGGTCAGGTGCAGGACTGTGACACCTCTGCCCCCGCTCCAGATGGCTGCAGAGGCCCGAGCGTACAGCAGCAGGACTGAAATTATAAATGTGAACATCCACTTTTAAATCAAACCATGAGGAGGAGTGTGCCGGTGACTCAGCGGGTTATGGTGCGTGTCACGGACGTCAGCCGTCTCAAGCTCGAAACCTTCACTGTGTTTCACCTGTTCTGCATCACCGTGCTCGTCTATTTAACCCCTCGACGCCTGAATTTGCTTCCAAGTATTTAAACATTTTTTTACACGTTTCTGCTTTTAAGTAGATGCTAAATTAAGTTGAGAACTTTTTTTTGAAAACAGCACATAAATAGATAGAAAAATAGCACATCAAACAGATGTTGTTCCGTCTCTGACTGGTCCTATGACAAACTAACACTTGCTAAAGGTTCGTAGGTTTGTATTGAAAGTGCATCAACCGGCAGTGGAGGAATTCAGACGCTACTTTGGCTGCATTTGGAGCGGAAGCGGTTTGTTGCAAATTAGCGACAACAGGCATCCAGGGGTTAAAGGTCACAGCTCCACATTCAGAGTGTTACTTTAATACTCTTGAGCTTTAAATGAGGACGTAAAAACTTTAAAATTCTCAGCTTAACGTAGTTTATCTCGTCTGACTAAACGTCAACATCTCTTAACAGATCTCGGGCGTCTAAACGCCACGTCTGTGTTTTTAACCCCGTGTGATCTGACTGTCATTTTTTAAAGTGTGGATGTAAACACACAGTCTGCTCGTTGTTGGGATGTTTGGAGAGGAGGTGGACGTCTGTCTTCTTCTCGTGACTGTCCAGCAGGCCGCACGCTGTAAAGAGTGATGCTGCACCTCATCCCGAGTGAACGCACCGCACACGACTTCATCCCGCCTCTGATAGTCATGTGACTGAGTGCAATCACCTGAAACCATTTAACAGGAGCTGTGATTGATCAGTGCAAAGGTCAGAAATAAGTTGATTATTATATAACCTCTTCAAATGACTGAGCTGTTTAAGCTGTTTTCTGAGGCGTTTCCTGTGATGCTCTAAAAACGTGCAGAATGTTCTCGAACACTTCAAGGTCACGTTGTTCATCAAAAGGAGGCACTTCACTGCAACGATATAATCCTGTGACTTTTGACCATCGTGGTCAATCCTCAGCGAGGTCGACCTCCAGCTGGGACACAACCTCGGTATCTGCATTGTATTTCCGTACTTCATTAAACCTCCTGGTTTGTTCACTTTGAACCCGAGTCTCTTAAAAAACAATATACAGACGTAGGAAGTGACGCTGAAGGGACGAAGGTGAGATTTAAGGATCCCAAACATGATCCCGACATGCAGAAATAAATCCCTGATAAAAATAACCGATCAACCTTCCCGCACTTAAAATAACAGAAAGATGTCCGACACACCGTCCCGCTCCTCGAGTGGTCAGTGAGCTCTCTCAGACTCGCAGGCCACCCTGCGGTGATATTTATTATCCTGCTTTATTGCGTCTATCGCAGCGCGCCAGCTCAGCGCGGTTTAACGTCGGAGTGGCGGTGTTTATGAAAAGCCTGAGAGTGGGAGAGAGAGAGAGAGACGGTCGGTTTCCTCCACAGCTGACTCCGTGTGGGTGTGCTCAGTCTGTGTTTGTGTGTTTAATCGTGCGTCGTTTTTATGGTGAGGAGGTCGAGCAGGGAGCGAGGGCGTCCATGTTGGCTGCGGCTCAGCTCCACATTCATGGAATATTTGACAGGAGAAGAGTAAAACGGGCACCCTGAAGTTTAACCAGTTATTCTGACAAACGAGCTAAAAGAGGAACTACAAGGTCGGAGGTGCAACGTGTGTGTGTGTGTGTGTGTGTGTGTGTGTGTGTGTGTGTGTGTGTGTGTGTGTGTGATTAAGGTTGGTATCGTGTTGTTTTGCCTTGTTTCCTGCTTGATCTTTAGACCTCGAGTTCATTCTGATACAATCCCAAAAACTGAACCACGAGACCGACGCATGAAGGGATCGAGGCCGAGTCAGGTCGACATCAGAGTCACAGACGCAGGTCAACAGGCTTCAACAGTCAGATACGAGCAACTCAAAATAAAATGTTTAAAATGTATGCAGAGACCGAGTCAAGACCATGACCATGAACATGACAGTAAGACCGGGAAGCTTACATCCGTAAACCGGAGGATAAAAATGAAAAACTACAGATGAACTGAAGTGAATTGTTGTTTCAGAAAGAAGCGTTTTCCGTCTAATCTCAGTGAGGAGGAAAAAAATAGCCGATCAGTGGAGGTCTTTATTTAAAAGCCTGAGTCTGCGCAGACTGACGAGGAAGAGTCAAAACGTTTTTAAGAGCAGCACGGTCTGAAGACGAGGACTGACCTCGAGTGCGACACTAAACTGGAGAACCAAACACGGATTATCCTTTCCTTTAATGAGACATTCAGTCCTTTGTCCTTCAGAAACAGGTCAAAGGTCACTGTTTCATATTCACATTATAAAATGATTCTGTGTTTAACTCGACCTCCGGCTGAAGATTTATATGGACGAATCACATCCGCTGTAGACAACACTACAGAGCTTGTTCCTCTGTGCATCTTTGGTAAGTGTGTGTGTGTGTGTGTGTGTGTGTGTGTGTGTGTGTGTGTGTGTGTGTGTGTGTGTGTGTGCTCTGTTGCTGCAGGTGGTGGCCACATTGAGGATGAAGTGGGAAGGAGAAGTAAAGGCGACAGGTACTTGGCAGCTCACGAGTCGAGTAATGCTGCTTAAATAACCCTCACACACACACACACGAGACACACACACACACACACACACACACACACACTCGACACACACACACACACGAGACACACACACTCGCATGGACACACATACACACACAGACGAGACACATGCATGGACACACACACACACAAGACACACACACACACACACACACGAGACACTCGCATGGACACACACGAGACACATACATGGACACACCCACACACGAGACACTCGCATGGACACACACGAGACACATGCATGGACACACACACACGAGACACATACATGCACACTCGAGACACATGCATGGACACACACACACGAGACACATGCATGGACACACACACACGAGACACATGCATGGACACACCCACACGAGACACACACATGCACACTCGAAACAGAAGCATGGACACACACACTCAAGACACATGCATGGACACACACACTCAAGACACATGCATGGACACACACGAGACACATGCATGGACACACACGAGACACATGCATGGACACACACACACGAGACACATGCATGGACACACACGAGACACATGCATGGACACACACACACGAGACACATGCATGGACACACACACACGAGACACATGCATGGACACACACAAGACACATGCATGGACACACACACACGAGACACATGCATGGACACACACAAGACACATGCATGGACACACACACACGAGACACATGCATGGACACACACGAGACACATGCATGGACACACACACACGAGACACATGCATGGACACACACACACGAGACACATGCATGGACACACACGAGACACATGCATGGACACACACACACACAGACAGTAAACAAGAGATACACACACTCGAGACACACACACACACACACACACACACACACACACACACACACACACACACACACACACACACACGTGAATCTCAGAGTGGATGCAGAGTCTTCTCTAAGCTGATGCTGACGGAACGAGCAGGTTTTAAAAAGACGGTTTTCACTGTTATCTTTTACTAAAGTGAAGACTTCTCTCACTGCATGCTTCCTCCTGCTCATGTACACAACACACACACACACACACACACACGGAGCTGCGGTGTGGTGGCTCAGGATGCAAATAGGAGGAAACAGACGAATTATCTGTCTCTCCTGGAATGCCTTGATGGACGAGAGCGTCGGCCAAAAAGCTGCGACTGGAGACCGTTCAAGAATTCACACCACCCGTGTTTTTTCTCTGCCCTCGGACTCGAGGAGGGGGCTCGACATGTTCACTTCCTGAATGAAAACAGCTTGTGTGTGTGTGTGTGTGTGGTGTGTGTGTGTGTGTGTGTGTGTGTGGTGTGTGTGTGAGACACTTGGACAAGGTGCAGCCTCAGCCCGTCTCGCTCTTCCTTCTTCCTCTCTCTCTGCTGACTCTGATAAATACAGCAGCGGAGCGTGGCGTGGCGGAGTGCAGCAGACGGACACGGGGGTGAAGTGGTGGGAGAAACCTTCTGTAACATTTTCAGATAAATAAATGTCCGCTCGGCCGCTCTCTCTGCGTTTCCGAATTGACCGGTGATTTACAGCCCGCTGAGTGATTCACAGGTTGTCTTTGGAAAGGGAAGTGACCCCACAGCAGGAAGAGCCCAGCACTAAAGGTGTCACCGAGGAAGTACTTTGCCGGGTCGTTGGCTTTTATTTCTGTCGTTTCAAACGTTGATTATTGATCCAAAATAAACACGAAGCAGACAAAACCAATGAAAGAGGCCGTTACGTTAAAAATAAAGCTAAAGAGGAAGACGGAAACGTTGATGTTGACTGAAGATGGTCAGATATCTGGACTTAAAGGAGGGAGCAGTTGGTTAGCATAGCTTATTTGTGTAAATCTCATTTTACAAATCTGTGCTGATTTGCATCCGGATGTTTTTTTAAGCCTCCTGACAAACCGTTACACGGCGCCCGCCTGTCAATCAGCTCAGCTACAGAGTCATCAAAACATTCCCCCCCGTACAGTGTGTGTGGATGGAGACATGAGCTAATCACACCTATGTGCTGTAAACATGTTCATGTCTGCTGTAAAAACAGGCTTTTTGAATGGGTGTGTATGTGACTTCCTGTGCTGCTGCAGCCAGCCTCTAGTGGACACTCCAGGAACTGCAGGACTTTAACACTTTACAGCCTCGGCTTCATTTTTAAACACCTAAAGTTGCCGTTTGGTTTCTACTCGTTTAACTTTGTGTAAACGTCCACCAGTGTAAGGGAAGTAGCTATTGGCTGTCGTAAAAGTCGCTAAATGACGCCATCACCGAATTTGCATAACTGGCAAAAAGCATGAAATCGTGATGGACGCTGTAGAAGAGAAATAACGTTGTGGGAGACAAAATGTGAGTAAAAACAAAACAACCCTAAAGATGTTTAGAACAAATCAACTCTCTTCTGATGATTCTTGTTTTTTTATTTATTTATTAGCAACTGAAAAAGGCCATCACTTAAAATTAAAATATATGGGGGCGCTGGTGGCGCAGCGGTAGCGAGCGCGGCCCACGTATTGAGGCCCGGGTTTGCGTCTGGCCTGCGGCTCATTTCCCGCATGTTTCTCCCCACTCTCTCTCCCTGATTACCGTCTCTATCCACTTTCCTATCTATAATAAAGGCATATTTAAAAAATAATAATAATAATTCAAACAAAAATAAAAAGTCGCTTGTAGCTTTTTGGAAGAAAAAAAAAGTCACTGATACTGTAAAGCGAGAAAGTCTTCTCCACCAGATGCTCGGTGTAGATCGGTGTATTACATGAAGTATTTGGAGAAGCTGCTCGGAGGATTGACTCTGAAGTTCAGTCATGGATCGGGTCACTTCAAACCTCTGACATCAAACTGAAGCTTGGCCATGACCTCTGACTCAAAACCTATGAAACCCGGCTGCTGCTGCTCTTCCCTCTCTGGCTGTGATAAAAAACCAACATCCTCATATTTATCTTCTCCTGACATTTTATGAAAATGAAAAATGAGTTTGTGTCGAGCCAGAGCGCACAGGTGGTCAAAATGTTTTACATCTTTTTTTTTTCCTCTTGGCAGGAGGAGGGACGTGTGAGGGGAGCTGTGATGATTGATGAATCACCACCAATGATATCTCTTCTTTTCAACACCTGGTAATGATAATGGTTCACAGAGTGGGGCGTCTCGGCTGATGCTGTGTGTGTGTGTGTGTGTGTGTGTGTGTGTGTGTGAGGGTGTGTTTCTCCGCTATCTCTCGAGCTGTGTGTGTGGTCGTGAGAGAGTGAGAGTGAGGAAGACAGAGAGGCGAGAGAGAGAGAGAGGGAAAGTCCTCCCGTCCCGTCTGAATCGATGTGGGGCGTCGCAAGCCGAGTGTGAGCCGTCTGAAAAAACACGTTTAATATTGAGAATTAAACAATCGGTTTGATTCTGCCAATGAGAAATCACAACTAACTACTTATTCAGCGAGACTTTCAAATCAGTCATTGAAAATCACCGATTTGTTCTGATTCATGGAGCTGATGCGTCTAATTCACCCGACAGACTAATGGCACAAAATGCAGCTCGCCCCGAATACTTCAGGAGATTTTGAGAGTTTTGTTCAGGTGTGATGAAGGCAGGGTGTCACGAGTGCAGGCAGAAAGCAGGGAGGAAGACCCACATACAGGTAAAACAAAAACTTACTTCAATAATGAATCCAGAGAATCAAAAAAAATGAACTGACACTGAGGGAAACAGAGACTCAGGCCTCGTCCACATGTAGCTGGGTTTTTGTAAACACAAATATTCTGCCTCCTCAATCTTGAATTTTTTATTTTTTTTTTAAGCACATTCATTCTGTTTCTGAACGTAAACACAGGTCGCATATGTGATGTAAGAACAGATTTTGTCGCAGGCAGCGACGTTTCGAAACACAAAAAACCCCCGGTTACTGACGTCCACATGCAAACGGAGAATCTTCACTTTGGTCGGAGGTTTTTAAAAGCTTCGTTGTTGATGCCGTAAATCTGCATGTTCGTGTGGATGAGAGGCCGAAACATAGAAAAATATCTTTGTTTTGTGAGATACCCGGCTACATGTGGACATGAGACAATCAGACACAGGTGAGGACAATCAGGGTCATCAAGACAGACGGGAAACACAATGAACACAAGAGCAGAAGACTGAGGACAAAGTCAAACCTGACACTGAAAACACTCAAACAAGATACTACAAAATAAAACAGGAAACACTTAAACACCAAACTAAGAGCCTGAAAACACAAGAAACAGGAAACAAGGATACACACTAAAGACTAAGACTCAGTATAAATCAGAAAACACAGGGAAACACGAGGACTAAAGACAGGAAATCTAAATCCTGACCTGACTGAGGGAACATGAAGCAGCTACCTGTCCCTCGAAGGAGCAAGGACCCTTTGTAGGCCACATGAAGAAAAGAAGCGTCTTCCTCTCTGCTTTGCTCCGACTCTCGACATGTGAAGAGGAATGAAAAGGCCCACTGTACCCAGCTAACATGAAACATGTTCGCCTCCGTCAAATGCTTTCCAGGCCGGGGTCTGTGCTGGAAACAGAGCAGTGTTTTCACAGCAGAAATCAAGTTGTGGCTTTTTTGGAGCGATTCACGGAGGAAGAGGAGGAGGAGGAGGAGCAGTGTGGCACTAACTCATGAGAAAAGCTGGAGGTTCAACCTGGACTGAAAGTGTGCTCAGCTGCTCTTCTGCCAAGGCTCAGAGAGGGTGAACTCTGCCCCCCCTCCGAGCGGTACATTTGGACAGTAACCTGGTCTGTGTGCTTTTCAAATCGAAACAAACGCTGAAAGCACGTGTGTGTACGGAAATGTTTAAAATCATGTTAAAGATCACAGATTACAAACAGGTAAAAAAAAAAAAAAAAAGATGACCCCTGCCCCCCCCCCCTCCTCTCACACACACACACACACACGCAGAGACAGAGATTCACTGATACACTCCCACATGCATGAAGGGAAAAACATACACAGCTGTGAACGGAGGTGTCACACGCACCGTGCCAGATTAAACCGCCGTGTTTTTCTTTGGAGCAGCTATTTGGCGCGGCCACGTGATAAAATTCCTCCCTTTAACATCTGTCAAAGAAAAAACCACGACCGCACTCACTGGAAAGTGAAACAGCGGTCAGCTCGGCCAAGACAAATCAGATAGCAATAAAAAAAAAAAAGTGGGAGAGGAACACAGCCAGGAGAGAGAGGAGAGAGCGATTCAGGATTGTAGGGTGTCGGTTAGAAACCTGCCCCAAAATAATCTACAGACGTAAATAAATTGATTACAGAAGGATTTATATTGATCTTTTTCTACGCCGACGCAGCGGGAGCAAATCGGGGTTAGTGTCTTTGGATGTGTGGCTGCAGGAGCTCAAGATTGAACCCTCGACTTTCCAACCCTGACAATGGAGCCACAGCCGGCCCTCTATTATCACAGGAGGAGAGTTACAAGAAAAATAAAATAAAATGTATTAATCCCGCGAGGGAAAATTAGTTTCCACACCTCTCCAGATACCGGACCAGTTCCCAGATTTGGTCCACACTGGGACATGAACAGAGCTGCTGCCGTCCGCTGCAAACAGTCACATGTGTCACAAAAGAAAAAAACAAAAACTTACTTAATTGATAAATCCAAAACGTCCAAAAGAGCATCAAGAAGAAACAACAAGGTAATCCACCGGAGCAAGGAGACAAACCACATACCACACCAACAGACTACGAAAACTACAGAAGACGATGAACCGACAAGAGACTGAGGAAACACAGTTTCAGGTGAGGACAATCAGGGTCATCAAGACAGGAGGGAAACACAGAGAACACAAGACCAGAACACTGAGGACAAGTACAAAGTCAAACCTGACACTGAAAAGAAGATATTTCAAAATAAAACAGGAAACACTTAAAACAAGACTAAGAAACATTAAACACCAAACTAAGAGCCTGAAAACACGAATAACAGGAAACAAACCCACAGACAACATAGAAGGACACAAGGATACAAGGAAACACACTAAGGACTAAAGTAATCAAACATACACAGAACACGAGGGAAAGAATAAAAACCAAAACAAGATGAAAAACAGAAACCAAACCAAACCATGACAACATGTATGTATTGGAGATTTTAAAGCATGGGACACGTCTGGTCCCCCAAAGTTTCCCCAGAAGATAAATTATCTCAGGTGATTAAACATTAAACCCAAGGCTGAAACGCTCGCGTGAGGAAAGACCTAAAGCAGGCGCCGTGACCCGTGCTTCAGAGTATGGTGCACACATCTGATCAAATCCAGCCTTAGCATAGCATGACTTAGCATGGCATGACTTAGCATAGCATGACTTAGAATGGCATGACTTAGCATAGCATGACTTTGCATGGCATGACTTTGCATGGCATGACTTAGCATAGCATGACTTTGCATGGCATGACTTAGCATAGCATGACTTTGCATGGCATGACTTAGCATAGCATGACTTTGCATGGCATGACTTAGCATAGCATGACTTAGAATGGCATGACTTAGCATAGCATGACTTAGCATGGCATGACTTTGCATGGCATGACATTGCATGGCATGACTTAGCATAGCATGACTAAGCATAGCATGACTTAGCATGGCATAACTTAGCATAGCATGACCTAGCATAGCATGACTTAGCATGGCATGACTTAGCATAGCATGACCTAGCATAGCATGACTTAGCATAGCATGACTTAGCATAGCATGGCTTAGCATACAACTACTGTGTTTGAAGCCCGTTTTTCACACAGTATAAATATTTCACCGTGTATAAAAACGTGAAAAACTGAACGGATTGAACGGGTCTGAGACGATCCCCTGGCTTCACCTGAGGTGGACTCAGTGGAAGGCGCCGTGCACAGACGAGGTCGAGGGGTGTTCATGTTGATGAAATTTGGGATTTCTTTGGATTCTGTTGAACCTGCAGTCTGGATTTGTTGGGAAAGACGATGCATTTAAGGAAAGCTGCTAAGTTGAACTGTACGCCCCCCGCGTGCAGAGGCTATACGCTTCCCGAAGCTGCAGCCTCAGGTTTGAGTCCGACCCTCTCTCCTGTTTCGGACTCTACCATCTGTCCTTCTCAGAGTAACGAGCTGCGAGCGAACGTGAAGAATAATCAGATAAAGTGAAATAAATCAAAGTAAGACCCCCATAAAATTGGAGGAGGCGAGTGTGAAGGAGATGTGGAACACTAACCTCGCACAAAGTGTTTTCAGGTCTCAGCAGGAACACGAGCCTTTGGGGTGTGTGGGTGCTCTCCTGGGACACACACACACACACACACACACACTCTGAAATGCTGTTGCAAGCCTTCCCGAAACATCATTGTTAAACAGTGTAATCGGGGCGACTATTAAACTTGTATTCAATGAAGTAAAGCGCTGTTAAACAAGCCTGCGTTTTCAGCGCCGAGGACGCAGGCCACATGTTTCTGATTACATCCGAGCGGGGAAACACAATAGCCCTCTTCAGCCGGGCTCTTGATCCTGTTCACTCGGATTCGGCCTGACACTTTGCCACAACTCCCGGCCACAAACAGCGACAAGGAAACCCGAAACCTGTAAACAATCCGTGTTTCTGCTTTATGACAGATTTCTGGGCTGGAGACGGCGGACCGCAGAGTTCACTACAACCTAATGTGATTATGAGCTCGGCGGGACAAAGGCCAGGTGGGGACGGCCGTGGCACGGGGCCAGGAGAGCTAGGGAATAATATGCAAAGTGTGGCTTTTCATCAGGAAGAAAACGACTTCGGTTAAAGCTTTTATGACCTCTTAAAACCTTCCCTACAAACAAGGACGGGATGTGTCTGACTTTTTTACTTTTATCAGTTTAAGTTTAAAAGACTGTGATCTTCAGCTGAGCACCCGCCAAGCCTGAAACAAATACAAACATGTTGAAAAACACAACTAGTCAAAAGTCAGCCATCTTTAGCTTCATGTGCTGGACATACAGAAAAATATAAAAACTGTTTCTCTCTGAACCATGATGTAAACTAACAGTAGAAAGATTTTTAAAAATATATACCAAATAATAATAAAGGATAAAAACTTTTAAACTTCAGCACTTTAAGATCAGTTGAGGTGGTTTCTCATGAGGGGCCGGTCTGAGCTCAAACAAGGAAGTGGAGCGCTATATGATGTCATTCTAAAAAACATTGTATACATGCAGTGCTGTCCTGTGCGTACGGAGACATCCACTGCTTCTTTGAGGATTTACATCCCAGCACCTGCTGGAGAAACGCAGGTGTACAGAGCAATGTTGGTGATGTGACCGGAGACCAGCGTGCGAGAGAGGAGAGGAGGGCAGAAATCACGGCTTTAGATTGTTGGTTTACTCGTTCGTTCTGCGGCAGAGGTCGGCTGTTGTTGTGGTGTTAAGTTTCAAAGGTTTTAAGTTTTCCTCTGAAGAAGCTTCAAAACAAAAACGAGCTGCTTCACAAATCATGGATCCATCAGTCAGGAACAAATGAGGAAACTGTGTCATGACTGTGAGCTTTAAGGAGAGCGGGTTCAAGGGAAGCGTTCCCTCCAACAGACTGCGTTGTGTTCTTCTTAGCACGTTGATTAGCACGTTGATTAGCACGTTGATTAGCACGTTGATTAGCACGTTGATTAGCACGTTGATTAGCATGTGGAGAAAGACAGGCAACTCCTCGAGGCCCCCCGTCCAGTTGGAGGCCCTCAAACAAAAAAACCCCAGCAGGCGCCTGAAGTGTGCAAAAACTTTAAATGACAAGACTTCCGATCTTCATGCAGATGCAAAGCAAGCAGCACCGACAACACTACTCTGTGTTATATAACAGAGAACATCTCAAACCCTGAGCTCACTGTGCAGGGATAATGCCTGACTTCACAGCCTTTGTGTTTCTCAAACTTCCTCCAATCCGTGATAGGAGGAAAAAGCATGAAAGAAAACACACTGTGAAGTCAATTTCCCAATTATGTTTCATTTCCTGTCCAGCCAACACCCCCCCCCCCCCCATCATAAATCATAGGAAATATCAGTCCCCATAAATCATACATGTAGATTTAAATCAGCTGTTTGTATAATCCAGCGCCTGTATCTCAGATGCACTAATGTGTGATAATTAAAGCCAGCCGCTCTCTCTGTGGGGAACACTGTTTCCATTTAACAACACTCTGCCAAATGCCTCCTTCAGCAGGTTGTGACTGTGCTCGCAGGCCGCAGTAGCCCCCATGAAATATCACTTGTTGTTTGCCATGATGGAGACTCGCCAAAAGACAAAAGCCACGCCCCCTCAATTACACTCAGAGAGCAGGGAGACAGGGAGGCCTGTGATTGGTTCATCAGAGAGCAGGGAGACAGGGAGGCTGTGATTGGTTCATCAGAGAGCAGGGAGACAGGGAGGCTGTGATTGGTTCATCAGAGAGCAGGGAGGCTGTGATTGGTTCATCAGAGAGCAGGGAGTCAGGGAGGCTGTGATTGGTTCATCAGAGAGCAGGGAGGCTGTGATTGGTTCATCAGAGAGCAGGGAGGCTGTGATTGGTTCATCAGAGAGCAGGGAGTCAGGGAGGCTGTGATTGGTTCATCAGAGAGCAGGGAGGCTGTGATTGGTTCATCAGAGAGCAGGGAGACAGGGAGGCTGTGATTGGTTCATCAGAGAGCAGGGAGGCTGTGATTGGTTCATCAGAGAGCAGGGAGGCTGTGATTGGTTCATCAGAGAGCAGGGAGGCTGTGATTGGTTCATCAGAGAGCAGGGAGACAGGGAGGCTGTGATTGGTTCATCAGAGAGCAGTGAGACAGGGAGGCTGTGATTGGTTCATCAGAGAGCAGGGAGACAGGGAGGCCTGTGATTGGTTCATCAGAGAGCAGTGAGACAGGGAGGCCTGTGATTGGTTCATCAGAGAGCAGTGAGACAGGGAGGCTGTGATTGGTTCATCAGAGAGCAGGGAGACAGGGAGGCCTGTGATTGGTTCATCAGAGAGCAGTGAGACAGGGAGGCCTGTGATTGGTTCATCAGAGAGCAGTGAGACAGGGAGGCTGTGATTGGTTCATCAGAGAGCAGGGAGACAGGGAGGCCTGTGATTGGTTCATCAGAGAGCAGTGAGACAGGGAGGCCTGTGATTGGTTCATCAGAGAGCAGTGAGACAGGGAGGCTGTGATTGGTTCATCAGAGAGCAGGGAGGCTGTGATTGGTTCATCAGAGAGCAGGGAGGCTGTGATTGGTTCATCAGAGAGCAGGGAGGCTGTGATTGGTTCATCAGAGAGCAGGGAGACAGGGAGGCTGTGATTGGTTCATCAGAGAGCAGTGAGACAGGGAGGCTGTGATTGGTTCATCAGAGAGCAGGGAGACAGGGAGGCCTGTGATTGGTTCATCAGAGAGCAGTGAGACAGGGAGGCCTGTGATTGGTTCATCAGAGAGCAGTGAGACAGGGAGGCTGTGATTGGTTCATCAGAGAGCAGGGAGACAGGGAGGCCTGTGATTGGTTCATCAGATTGGTACCTCATGGCAGACATTGGTAAAAGTTTTTATAGACTTATAAATTGATTGACGGATTTTCTTTGCTCCTTTTTCAGAGAACACGAGTTATTCATTTCTGTCAGGACCTAAAGACACTTTCAACCTGAATCTTAAAATGTGTATCAGGAGGAAATTACCAATTCTGCCTTTAAGTTAACCTTTAAAGGGTTTACAGATGTTTGTTTGGGTGTTTTAATTTTTCCTGGACGCCCTGAATTTTTTACTTTAGAGATGACCAAGCATCAGTTCTCCGTCTTCAGCTTCCCCTATACAGCATGTTTAAGTCCCTCAGAGGGGAAGATCCCTGGAAAGTTGTGACACCTCTTATAAATACTGCGGCGCTGTTACCACCAACTCTCCGCACAAGGTCGCTTTTTTACTGTGAGAGTTCATCGCTGTTAGCAACAGATCCTGGATCTCGACCCCTAAATGTCTTGGTCTTTACTCGGTCTGGACCCCTAAATGTCTTGGTCTTGTCTTGGACGCAACCCCTAAATGTCTTGGTCTTGTCTCCGTCTTGACCCCTAAATGTCTTGGTCTTGTCTCTTTCTCGACCCCTAAATATCTTGGTCTTGTCTCTTTCTCGACCCCTAAATATCTTGGTCTTGTCTCGGTCTCAACCCCTAAATGTCTTGGTCTTGTCTTGGACGCGACCCCTAAATGTCTTGGTCTTGTCTCGGTCTCGACCCCTAAATGTCTTGGTCTTGTCTCGGCCTCGATCCCAAAATGTCTTGGTCTTGTCTCAGTTTCGACCCCTATATTTCTTGGTCTTGTCTCGGTCTCGACCCCTAAATGTCTTGGTGTTGTCTCGGTCTCGACCCCTAAACGTCTTGGTCTTGTCTTGGAGTCGACCCCTAAATGTCTTGGTCTTGTCTCGGTCTCTACCCCTAAATGTCTTGGTCTTGTCTCAGTCTTGGTCTTGTCTCAGTCTCGACCCCTAAACGTCTCGGTCTTGTCTCAGTCTCGACCCCTAAACGTCTTGGTCTTGTCTCGGTCTCGACCCCTAAACGTCTTGGTCTTGTCTCGGTCTTGGAGCACTGTGGGTTCCTGGTATGTCTGGGTTAATGTGGTCTTGACTACAACACTGCACAGTGTATTTAAGGATTTTAACCCTTTGTGGGAGATTAGAAAAGCAGACGGTGTCTTTTTTTTTGAGGATTATCAGACTCTATTCTTTTGTGAATCAGGTCATGAGCGGTATCACATGAGGGCTATTAAAAGATTGGCACGTCTTATCTATTAGAGGAGATTTTTTTTTTTTCTGAATCCAGCGTCATGTTCACAGAGTTTCACATACCAGGCCTCAGCCTTGGATTTTGTAGAAGTGGGTCTCAGGCTGGGAAAAACAACAGGGTGAACTCCTCTTATCTGTAACTGGCATTTGTGGTACGCAGCTAAACTTAGGTTTGTCAGGTCTGAGTGACTGGGTTCCTTCCTGCGTGTGAAAAGAATGAGCTGATTGTTCACCGACACACAAATCACAGACTCTATAAATCACTGCAGATGAACAAACACATTTCTCATTTTATTCAAAGATCCACGATAAACAAAAATACCAATCTGACATTTTCACCTCGAGATGTGAAACGGCTGCAGCTACAGCTGAAGATTTTTTTTAATCAGACATTCAGATACAGATCGGCGCTTTCAACCCCACTTTAACAAAGACGTGAAAACATTCCCCATCATCAACTTCAAGAACAGCGAATGTAAAATTATTTTCAGACCGAGGAGGTTCTGCAAAAATGGAGGGAAGAGAGGGGACTTCTGGGTCATGTGACAACGCAATCATGCCCGACACCCCCTCTTCAAGCAGACTCTTCCACTGCACTGGAGAACGGTAGTTTGTCTTCCCACTGATCGAATGAACCGGACTCTTGGGATCCAGTGTACTCGGACCCGGGCCTAGGTCCGGATGTAAAACCACCTTAGTCTCGTGTCATTTTTAAACTTTATTGTGTTTAAGTGTTGAGTTCTGTTTGAAGAACTTGCTTTTATTGCCCTTCTCTGGACTTTTATTTGTCATTATTGCAACAAACATCTTCTCTGCGATTAAATCACTGTCGTTATTCCCAAACTCTTATCTTCAAAGCCTTTCTTATTACATCCATCCAGATGCTTACATCTGCATGAATTTCCTGCAGCAGTCTGCAGTTTGTACTTTTAAATCCGACATGTCTGGCTTGGCGCAAAAAAACTAGCGGCTGACTTCTTTCCCGTGTTTCTCGGCCCCCGGTCCTGCTCAGCCTCTCCCCACCTTCTCTCCTTGTCAGTTCAGGTTTTGAAAGAGGGGGTAAAAAAATCACTGGCATGCCTCAGCTTTGATTAAAGGAAATGCTTACATCACTCCGTCTCCAAGAGAAACAAGCCATTCGCTCGGTGCAGATGGCTGCGTCCAATGGTTGAGGAGCTTTACGAGGGGGCAGGAAGACAGGTGCGCCCTCTGCACACGGCACGGAGCGCAGACTGAGGAGTGTTGCTGCTGCTTTATGTGTAACGTAGCAACAACAAAGCTGTAAATCTCCCTGCAGATTTACTCACTGTCAGGGGTTTTCCTTAAACTGGCCCTCCTTTAATAGATAGGCAGGCGCTCTAAGTCCCAGGTCGGGGGTCCACAACAGGACCTGAGATTCTGTCTGATGGTATTGACTTTATAGCCGAGTGGTGGGTATTAAACCGACTTTGCTCAGCAGTTTTGGATTTCAATTGCTCAACAGCTTGATAAGATCTTTACATCTGGGAGCCAGGACTTGTGTGTTGGGTCTGTCTGATGAGTTACCTGCTGATCTTCGTAACACAGACCTGGTGCACAGTGTCAGGAAGTGTTTTCTACTGATGTGGATCTCTGATAAAGCCCCAACCCTAAATCAGTGGTTGTGTACTGTGACAAACATCATCCCTTTTACAGCCTTTTTTCACGGCCTTAAAGGACAAACTCTTTACATTGTACAGGATTTGAGACTCTTTATTTTGACTCCCTGGGACCTGTTAAGGCCCAGAGGATGAAATCAGGACTGATGGATTTGGCCTGGAGGTGGGGCAGGGAAATAGTATCACCTGTCATGGTGAAGATGCCGATATACAGCATCCCAGATGCAGTTCATTTTCCAATACATGCTCCCTGAAACTCCTGATTCATTTATTCGTTTTTGTTTGTTTGTTTTTGCTTGTTAGTCTGTTTGTTATCTTATTTTAACGTTATTCTTTGTACTTATTGATTTTAGTTACTTATCTTCATCTTGTGTTGTTTAATGCTGTTTGTTGTTTTTGTCTTTTGGTCCTTTGCAATACAAAATAATGATAATAAAAAAAAAACACTTTTTTGACTGTACATATAGGGCCTTATTATTCATCTGAATCATACTGACAGATGAGGTCTGCCGAGGGGAACGTATATGACGCCTGAAGTGTTGCTAAGCTAGCCCAAAGAACGCTCTTTCTTATTGGCGTGTGAGGGACAGGTAAAGAGATACGGTAAATGTGGCGGAGGAGAGAGTGGAGTAGAAGTGCATCAAAGGGTCGAGGCTGGGAATCCAACCTGCAACCATCATGGCGTGTTTAGAAGCTGGAAGTCGTGCTCAGAACAAACTAAAACCCAGAAATCTGCATTTTAGATATATTTATGTATAACTCATGTGTTCTGTACTTCGCTTCCCTTTGATGTAATTGTCTAAGTCATTTGCGATACTGTTAGCATTTTGAGCTAGCGGGCTGCTTGCTACCTCCTTCAGACTTTCAGTAGTTTAGCAGAGTTCTTTGCCATCAAGCTGATTCAGGGCGACCAAACGTCCTGATTTGACCGGGTCCATCGTGTTTTCAAGCTGAGTGTCCCGAATCCCGACAAATATTTATATCTCACTAATATGTCCCAGTTTGGACCAGTCCATGTCTCCAACCAACCAAAATAAACAATGCTAACACCAATTTCCCTGTGTGCATGTCAGTCAATGTCGCTGCCAAGACTGTTGCTGTTTTAACCAGTAGAAAAACATCGCTAATGTACCAAGAGTCAAAGGTCAACACTGATTGGTCTGTATGTGTCAATCAATCTCAGGGTTGCAGCTGTTGCTCAGCTAGCCTAGCCTGTCATGCTAACAAGAGCTGCTGCGTAACACCCAAGTCGGCTCGGCGTGATGGCGATGGGGTGGAAAGGAATCCGGCGTTTTCCAAAAAGCTCCAGAAAAGTTACAGCTTCCTTTTTAAAAGTTGGAGCAAAGAAAGATATGCAGCGTTTTGCACACGTTGCAAGTGTCCATTTTCAGTCGCCCGCTGTGGAAATGCCGACGTACAAAACCGTATTAAAACGAGCAAACACAAACAAGTAGCTCTGTTACGATCTACTTCAGAGAGACAAACGGCGGTCACTACCAACCTGAACGGGCTGCTCAGGAGAGCGTCTTTACCCGCCTTGTGTAGCCAGTGCATTTCACCTCCATGTTTACCATCAGCACCGTTGTCTTCCTCGTTCTGTGCTGGAGCGAGCTCATGGTACTGAGTTCTGTTGATGTTAAGATCACTGAACATTACAATGTGTAAAAGGTAGACTGGGACTTTTGATAACACTCACATGTCAACCTGATGCCAAAGGATGGAGACGGAAGAAGCTCAGAACAATCTCGTGGTTTGGTTCAAAGTCGTCACAACATTTAAAACAAATATATAAAAGGTGTAAATCCAAATTCTTTGAACACTTTGATGGGCTTGCAGCGGGTTGTGTCGCTGACCACAGACACACTGCAAACCAAACCAAAGAACATCTCTGGTGAAATCCCGATTTGGCATCTGTGAATATCATAAATTCCTTTGATAGTTTAGTCTACGGAGCCTGTGAGGGGGCAGAGGTTCAGACTGATGGGAGTTTGGAGCTCAGTCAAGCAGACATTTTTTTTTTTTTTTTTTTTTATTGAAGAGAAGTTTATGCAACTTTCCCACATTCGGAGCATGTCAGATCAGCACTTCATCACTTTGGCCTGTTATTTATACATCAGAAATTCTTTACATGCTTCATAAAAAAAACCCAAAAAAACTCTTGAACGCGGCCAACGAACGATTTCTTCATTTGACATCTCGACGGGCGGAGGCACAACGGCAGATAAGTGCTGGAAAAAGGGCATTTTAGAGTATAAATCACAACACTTTGTACAACAATCGGGACACACTGGGAGATACAAAAAAACGACAAGAAGAGAAGTGAAAATCAGTCTATGATATGTGGATGTTCGGCTTCTCGTTGCCACATTACACAGAAGTGATGGGAAGTTAAACAGCATCACCTCCAGGAGTTTCCTCTGTTTAGTCTTAACAGAGTCTCTGGTATGCAGCCTGATTGTCCACTCGAGTGTGATGAGCGATGTCTGCTGCATGGCTGCTAGTTCAGTCACAGTCCGCTGCAGGAAATCGCTGCCTCGAGCTTTCAGTTTGAGCTTCTGAGCTGAATGTTGACGAGCGAAAAAGTCTTTATCTGCTACCTGCACCCACACGACTCCACCACCATGTCCTCGTACTGCTTGTAGACCACGTTATTGGCCGAGTCGATGTAGAGGATGCTGATGGGGCTGAGCCGCGTCGGCACGCAGCAGGTCGGCGGCGTTGACTCCGGGTCCATGGAGTTCATCAGGGTTTGAATGATAGCGTGGTTGGTGGGCTCGAGGTGCGAGCGGATTGGGAAGTCACAGGCGCCGTCGCAGTGAAAGGCCTCGTACTCCAGCGGCGCGATGATCCAGTCGTCCCAGCCCATCTCCTTAAAGTTCACGTGGAGCCGTCTTCGGTTGCACCGCGGCCTCGTCTGCGTCCTCACCACCTGATGCTGGGGGAGGGATTGTGGCGGCTGCAGGGGTTTTTTAGGCCCCCTCACAGCAGGAGCTCGCCGCATCCGCCGCTGAGTAAACAGGTATTCATACACAGTTTTGTTGTCGTGGCCTGACCGCGCTTTAATCTCATTGTAGAAAAGATCCCGCTTCTTGCTTTTGCCAAAGGCCAGGAAGAAAGCCTTTTCCTTGTTGGTCCTTCCCGCTCGAGCAAAGCCCAGAGCGCGCAGGTCCGCGGGGCGGCCCCCTCTGTGCTCCTGGGCCTCGAGTTCAAAGCACAGCTGCTGAGAGTGCTGGTTCTGCTGGACTTTAAAGCCCTTAAAGACTTTCCATATATCAAACACTTCCCATTTGCTGCCAAATCCGCCTCCACCGTGCAGATCCTCCATGGTTTTCATCTGCAGCAGAGCAGCCGGTTGTTTACCTGAAGCGCAGGTGTACAGCTTCAGGCACGGGGACGAGCCTCCTCCTCCTCCTCCGCCTCCTCCATCAGCGGCTGCGGATCCAAAGAAGGCTCTCCGTGGGTCAGACAGGCGCTTCCTCAGGATGCGTAATTCAGCCCCCAGGAGCCCGTCTCGTTCCAGAGAGCTGACATTGAAGTGATACCTCTGCCGTCTCAGCTGGGGCCCACGCTCGTCTGCGAGGGAGGACGCATGCAAAAGCAGAGAGAAGAAAACATGAGTGAACGCTCAGGGAGATTCATGCACAGAAGTACAGCCTGTTCAAAGACACAAACATGCAGGTCGCTGCACAGACAGACACCAGAGCACAGAATGATGTGCATGATTTTTTTTAAATCAAATAATGTGCATTCTCTTGTTGCAAAGAAAAACAAACATTTACATCTCCAGACTCTCAGCTGACTCGATAATATCATGTTTAACTATTTGACGTTTGAAAGCAGCATTTGGGATGTGGCATTTATTTTGATCCAACATTTTCACCTCCTAATTTGTTTTAAAAATAATCTGCTGGTTTATTTGGGGATTGCTAATTCAGATAAAGCAGATTACCGCAGACAGGATGAGGATCAGGACATGAATGATACAAATATATAGACTTACAGCGAGCTAATGTTGCTCCTGCAGCCAGCTAACACATGATACAAACACATGCAAGTTGTCACAGATAAACACACACACACACGCACACGCACACACACACACACACACACACACACACACACACGAGAACATCAGGAGGAATGAGCTGAATGGTGTGTAATGTTTTCTTTTGTTGTCAGTGAAGGAAACCAGTGAACCTCCATGTCTAAATGAAATCCAGCAATGAAATCCACTAAACACACACACACACACACACACACACACACACACACACACACACACACACACACACACACACACACCAGCAGCAGCAGATCTCTCCCCTCTGTTCACTTCTTCTCACGTTATTCCCCTCAGTTGTGTCCAGGACTTTAGCATGCATTGAAAAGTACATTAGAACCAGACAGAGCGACCACATGAACAGGACTGTGACTCTGGACCTGCAGCTATCAGCTTTTGGAGGAAACAAACTGTCAACAACACACACACACACACACACACACACACAGGAAGCTCTTAAAAAGCTCATACTGAGAAGAATTTGTTTTAATAAGCGTAGAACAACATGGAGGATAAAAGTGCTTGAAGGATTGAATGTTGTGGCGGGGGGGCAGGGGGGGGGCGGTCTGGGTCTCTGGAGGTAGACTGGCTTGTTCACCTCAAAGGGGACTGATGGTTCAGCCCCCTGCAGCTCTCGTACTCTGGAAAGTAACGGCGCCTCCTCTGAAAGCTTGACGCGGGACTTCGTACTTCTATTCTCAGGACTGACTGATTAATTAAAACAAGTCCTGCATGAAACTAGAGACTCAAAAAAACTAATGACCAGACAAAGAACTAAACAAACTAGTTTAAAAGCCTTTAACTGACTTCTTCTTCCAGGTTCACGCTGCAACACCTGTTCACCTGATAACTGCTCTCATATCTGGCAAACCCAGGGGCGTCCAAAACGGCCTTCAAAGCCCCGCCTACCTTCTCTGGTCCAATCAGATCCAGAGCATTCAGGAGCAGAATCTAAAGTTAGAAGGAGGACATACTGGCTGCTGCATTGTTGTCAGAGAAGCTTCAACACAGCAGGTTTCCTTCATGATCACACAGGAAGAGAGCAGCTCTCTGATTGGTTCCTTTAAAGGAAGTGCTATGTTACAGGGTTCAGGTGAGATGTTATTGTCTGACATCTGAACAACATGTGGACGAGGAAAACTGAGGCAGGAAAAAGAAAGTGCTCAAAGAAAATGAATGTGAACAAGTGTGTGGGAAGAGCTGTGTCAGTTCATCAGTTACTGGTCGGCTCCGCCCCTCAACATGTGGACGAGGTCAGCGGCGATTTGCTGAGGACACCCTGAACAAATAAAGCCCAAATTAAAAGTACATTAAGTGCCTGAAATGTAAACCTTTAGCAGAGCTAGAAATATTAAACTCTGCTCATTTAAACATTGTTTCAAACAGTTTTACACCCTAAAGACAACATTACACAGGGGGGCCGCCCTACTTGTGGCTGTGAGGAGTGTTTATTTACCCTCCTAAGGCCGTATATCACTGAGAGCAGCAGGGCTGACCAGATGGTTCACACACACACACACACACACACACACACACACACACACACACACACACTGAGTTAAGAAACCCAGATTAAACAGCACACACACACACAGCGTGAGCACAGACATTTCCCAAATCTCTCTTAAAAACCTGGTAATCAAAAATAATTCTCTCTTTTTGAAATGATTGTGGGCTGAAACAAATGCTCCAAAAAAATAATTGTTTTTTAAGGGGAGAAAAATGTGGAAGAAGGGTTGAAAGACTCTGGCGGTGGGTGCGGTTCGATTAAGCCTGTTTGACAGTGATGGAAACAAACAAACAGTGTCATTAAACGTCTGATTCATCCATGTTGGTGCGTTACAATCTAGTGACATCACTTCTCCCCTCGCTCCCATGCAAAGTGAACCGAGAATGACCCCAGTGCTTAAAGGTGCAATACGTAGAAATGTATTTAAACAGTTAATCAAACCTGTGGTTTGTTGTTGATTCTTGCATGAAAAAAGCCCGTAATTTTATGATTGTTTATCGTTGCCGTGGAAACACCAGATGTTAGGACCTCTACATAAGGAAGCTGCGACTGAAAGTTGCCATCAAAAAAAAAAAAAAAAAAAGTTGCCGTCCTGATGCTGTGGGTGCTGCTGTAATAAAAAAAAGTAAATTATCCTTGGATACTGGCTTCGAGGAAACCGGCGTCATTATCCCCGAGATAACCTGAGAAATACCAAACCTCTCCTCTGATTGGCAGGTATGACGAGAACAAAATACACAATAAGTTTTACGAGGTTGAGTTTGATGCCCAGCTATATCTCTTTCTCCACCCTCTATTCTTTATGCTAAACTAAGCTAACGGTTGTTGGGTCCACCTCAGCTGATATGGGGATGTTGCTCCAAAATGTGGAACTGGCCCTTTAACACACTGTGACATTAAGATGTGTGATAGCTCGCGCAGCCTCGCAGCAGCTTTGAAGTCAGTTCCAGCACATTTATGTATAACAGAGTCATCTCTTTTCCCTTCATCCCCTCTGTGTGTGTGTGTGTGTGTGTGTGTGTGTGTGTGTGTGTGTCTTCCTGACTCTCCTCCAGATGCTCTAACTCTCTTACCTCATGAACTCCTCTAACAGGCATGTCTTCATTTAGACAATTTACAGCCCTGTCTCCAGCACCGCCCTCCTCCGGAAACCTGCAGACTGCAGAGTGCCTGACCTGCAGCGCACTCCGACACGAATCACACATCCATCATCAGCTCACACTCATCCACAGCCTCTGAGTCCTCGGCTCGGGCCTTCTTTGGCCTGACATTTTCTGATCCAAGTATTTTCTGATATAACCACCACTGCCCATCAAATGAAATATTGACAAGATGATCCATTGAAGCCTGCAGGTCAGAGACAACTTCAATCACTGCGTGATATCAAACACCACTCTCAGTCTCAGTCTAACTGCCAAACTGGGTTTTCATCACGCCAGGATGTCAAGCTTCAAACTTGCTTCAAATTCAATATTGCATAAATTATTATTGACCAATAGTTTCGAGAAAAAAGCTGCACATTGTCTGAATTTCACGCGTGTTCACTGTGCTCTCACCCAGTCTCACAGTTTGCCTTCAAATAACTCGACATTGAAATGTTGTGCAATGCAAACGCCAAATTGCAGTTTTGCGTGCATATGATACGCCAAGCAACACATCCCGACTGGTTAACGTGAGGAAACAGGATTGGGAGAGGTTAGAATAGTTGTCTATGGGTAACCCGTTGACTCCTCCTGACGAAGGTCAGGGATTGGCGGATCATATGCACGCAAAATTGCAATTTGGCGTGTGCATTGCATGATATCACAATGTCGGCCAAACTGTGAGACGTAACAGGAAGCATGTGGTTTAATAACAAGAAGGCCTATTGATCGTTTTGATGACTTTCAAATATCAGAATCCTCCTTCAGATATGAATCAACCTTTTTTATTCTAAGTCAGTGGTGTCCAAACTTTTTTTCTTGCGGGCCAAAATTGTCGCGTTAGAATCGCTCACGGGCCACAGGGTTTTTTTTTTTTTTTTTTTTAAATATTGGAAGGAACTTTTTGTATTTTGACCTCTTCAAAAAATAATGTAAATACACAATAATTAATTGCAGTGAGAAACTGTTGTGTTCTAATTTTTTGGAAAGAATAGTCAGGCTTTTATAGGTCTCCCTCGCTAACATGAAAAAGAAAAAAAGAACGAAATATGCCATCTGATGAGGCCTGGGGCCAAAATCTTCTGATTCTTCGATTTGAAGTCAAGGGCCACAAAAAATCCACTCAAGGGCCACAAATGGCCCCCGGGCCGCACTTTGGACACCCCTGTTCTAAGTGATCCAAAGCGATGAAGCTGTTGTGTCCTCCTTAAGAAAAATGACTTTAACTTTGAGTATCTACTGTGTCAAAGGTTTTTTTTTTTTTTTTTTTAAACATGATCAGAAACATAATGGAGAGAAAGTGTTTAGAAAGCGGCTTGTATTACCTTGCCCTTTATCCACGAAGCTGGTGATGGTGTTGGCCAGACCCGCCTCGTGCAGCGCGCTGCTGTTCAGGTCCCCGCTGGAGAGAGACCAGTACAGAGACAGCATGTAGTCGTGCGGGGTGACCAGCGGCTGTTTGGGATGCGTCTCCCGGTTGTTTGTTTTCTGGGGTTTGAAGCTGGCTCCCCTCTGCGCCACCACACCCGCGCTCTGCGGCTGTTTCTGCGCCGCGGGAGCTCTCTGAGGTGGTGCGGTGCGCGCTGAAGAAACTGCGCTCTCCTTCGGGGCAACTTTCCCAAATTGTTTCCCTGGCAGACCAACCCTACCACCAGCAGCCGCGATCCCGACCCCGGCTGCATGTGCGCTGAAAGCCGCGGGAGCGTGCGCTTCAACGTGAGCATCCCCGCCGGGCAGCCAGGAGCGCACAGCCTCTTTGCGTCCTAAACTCACTGCTACGTCCCGCTGTTGTTGCTGCTGCTGCTGATGCTGCTGCGCACGATTCAACGGCACTGATCCGCTGCGCTTTAACGAGGACGAGGACGCGGGTTCCTTGGCGGAAAGTTTCATTTTAATAACAGCTGTTTCGCCCTTTATTAACGGCGGACCTGCGCGGATCCGCGTAATCCTCGCTGGACTCACCGGTGCGGGTCTCCATGTCCCAGGAGCCGTCAGCACTTGCCTTCCAGCGGTTGCGGTTGCTGTGATCCCCCGGCGGTTCTGGTCCCCTTCCCCGCCGCCTGCCACCCGCTCCACCGCCTCTCCAAGCCGACGATGGTGCTGCTCGCTCGGTCTGGTGCGGCTGAGTGAACCGAGGACGGGATGCAGGTAAATGAGAGTCCAGCAGCTCAGCAGGAGGGACAGACGCTTCACGACTTTCATCCTAATGTCCTTGAGCCTTTATCCAGGCCGTCATTGTATTAAACATCAGTCCTCTTAAAATGAATTCATCCGTTGGATTAAAAGGAGAAGTTCTGTCTGGTCCGAGTCTTTCATCCTCTGAGTTTGATGTCTGCTCTGAAGGGAATGAAATGAATCGAAAGTGCCTCTCTCGCTGCAGACATATGCGAGGTTGTAAAAGCAAAGATGTGGACTATATGCGAGTTTAAAAAGTTGAAGAAACAAATCCTGCAAACTTTTATTCTCCCATCCGTCATCTGTAAGCACCATAGTGCTGCAGGGATCCTGCCCGTGGTGAGAAGTGCAGAAATCCGAGAAAAGGGCTGAGAAAAAGTGCTCTTGCTTCAAACACTCCACGGCACGATTCTGCTGGATATCTTGTAAGAAACTTCTTTAAAGCCCACTTTTTTTTTTTTTTCGAAAGAGGCAAGAATGGCGTAATGCCGCTGCCTCCGGTTTTTTTTTTCTCTTTCCCTTCAAAGTTTGAACTCCGTCCAGGGAAAATATTTCACTCACACACCAACCTGCAGGTGCTCGAAAAATCCTCCAACAAACCTGAGCGCAGGAACTGGACTGAATTCCTCGAAGCCGTTTTAATTACGCCCTGATGTCATTCTGTCCAAAGTCATTTAAGACCAATATTGTCTAATCTACCTCCCCTCTTTCAACCAATGAGTCCACGAGCTGTAACACAATTTGACCCCCTGCACACACACACACACACACACACACACACACACACACACACACACACACACACACACACACACACACACACACACACACACACACACACACACACTCACACAACATATCCTTTGCATTATGTCATTTATAGTGAGCATTTTTCTCAGGTTCCACGCGGAGGCCGGCCGCAGATAGCCGTAGAAGAGAAATCAGTGTTCCAGGAGGCGCTCGGGACGGTGCAGGATCGAATCCGACTCTGCCCAAACAAAATGGCCAATATTCATACCAGAATATTTCTCTATGTTGTACACATCTCTTTCATAAATAGCTGTTTCCCTCTAAATGATGGTAAGAAACATCCTCAAATACTGCTGCAGTGTTATTTACTAAATTACAATATCAAGTTTAATTTTAATCAAATACTGTACATCTCAGTTTGACAATATCCTGTCCTGTAAATAACAATGACCTGAAATGTACAAGAAACAAGTAAATTTAGTGAGTTTCTTTTCAGTTCCAATATGAAAAAAATACAGTAAAGTAGAAATGCCTTCACAATATTTTATTATACACACAAGATCTATTATAAAAACCTTTCTGAATTCTAAATCACACAAAATTATATGAACAATAAATGAACACAAAGAGAAATACACAGTAGTATATACAAGGTTTGTAGCTATAAACATATTTACAATAGTGGGGCAAAAAGCAGTCACTGTTTCTTTTCTGCAGCCCATCTGTCCCTTTCAGTGTCGTGAAAGCCAGACTGCTGAAACTCTGCCCAGGTCATTTCTTTAACCATGCCCTCTGCCCTGTACATGGAGAACACTCTGGAGGGGCAGTAAATGGACTTTCCTGGCACCCCCGGGAAGGATGCATGTATATGAGGACCCTGTTTTAGTGGCTGGTGACAGAACCTGCACAGACGACCAGTCGGCAGCTGCAATGACGACTTCCTCTTTGCCCTCTGCTCTGCCACCTTTCTCCATTCTGCCCCCCTCTGTTTGGCAGCATCCAGCTCCCGCTCAAAAAACGGAGAGGCAGCAAGGTCCTCAAAGGACATCCTGGGGTTCTTAAGGCCTTCATGTTCATAGATCTTAAAAACCTTCGTTGAACAATAAAAGTACTTTACAACTGGGCACTGATAAAAGAAATGAACTGAACAGCCATCCCCAAGATATCTGGACTTTGGCTGACCACAGGCAGAACAGTTCCTGCTCATCTTTTTCTGATGCTGCTGTTTTTCCAGTTTTACTCGCCCATTACCTCCTGGCGGTCTGACACATCGCCTCCACGTTGAAAAACCAGAGTGAGAGCATTGGTTCTCACCTGGTCCTGTTTTTGAGGAGGGGACTTGTCCTGAAGGGAGGGATTTTTTTTTTATCCTCATGGCCTCGTCAGAGGGGTCCTGGCAAAGATGGCCTGACGGACCCTTCCTGAAGGACACTGTTGCCTTTCCTGGAAAGAAGTCAACTGTCTTCATTATCTCCTGTGTACAGCAGAACACAATGTATATTTGTTATATTAATCAAAGCGTAATCAAGCTGTTATATCAACAGTGTTACTGATGTATATAAAATAACCTGCATTTTTAATGACGAGGTAATAACACTTACACACCAGATAGAGTCATTATTTGATGTGATACCTTATAATAAGTGTTTTTTTTACATGGCAATTCAATTGAATCTTTAATGTAAGCTATTGTTGTTTAAAAAACAAAATATTAACCTGACACAATGATTATATGAATAAAAAACCGTGAAAGGTTCAAACAAAAAGGATTTTTTTGTCACTATCAGCAGGAGAGAAATTGTTTTATTACAGTCGTCAATAATCAATAAAATAACATTAATATTACAGTTAACAAGTTATTTTCATCAGTGTAAAAATAACATTAACGTTACCGATATTGTACCACCTTGCTACCTTAGCAAAAAGAAATCATAGTTCGTATTTTGTCAACACAACTAAACTCAAATAAACTACTATTAAACAGGTTTTAAAATATAAATGAGGATTGTTAATAAAGTCGATGAAAAAACAAGCCAGACTTACGTTTCAGTAGTTGGATATATGTTATTAAAGTTGTGAAAAAGGTGACGATAAACTGTTGATACGGAGTTCTCTTCACTTCGTGATGAAGATCCTGCACTGACTGTCGGACTGTCACTCAAACCTGAAGAAACGGGGTCTCCTTACCTTTACCAAACGGGTGAAACAGCGCCCCCCAAATCTCCATAGTGGCCAAAAGTATATTACATCCGTAGTGATAAGAACTACCATAGAGAATGAATGGTAAAAGTTAAGGAAATTAAAGACTACTATTCCCGGCCCTGGCGCGGCAGTCAGAGCGGGTCAGATGACGTCACGGAGTCACACACAAGTCATCGAAGAAGCATTCAGATCTTTGACTAACTTTTGAATTTCACAAGATAGAGTCTGGAGTGAAATGTACGGAGGCTCGAGGAGGACATGCGTTCATAGACTTTAATTTCAGTCTGAAGACGAGATCATCTTTCATTGATCCCCAGTGAGGACATGCAAGTGTTGCAGCAATAAAAGCCAAGAAGAAGAAGAAGAAGAAGAAGAAGAAGAAGAAGAAGAAGAAGAAGAAGAAGAAGAAGAAGAAGAAGAAGAAGAAGAAGAAGAAGAAGAAGAAGAAGAAGAAGAAGAAGAAGAAGAAGAAGAAGAAGAAGAAGAAGAAGAAGAAGAAGAAGGAGGAGGAGGAGGAGGAGGAGGAGGAGGAGGAGGAGGAGGAGGAGGAGGAGGAGGAGGAGGAGGAGGAAGAGTGTGTGTAGGAGCACACAGAACGAGACTATGGTGCATTTTGTTTTTCTCATCAGCTTCGTGCTGCAGGTGCTGCTCGTTTTGAGGAGAAGGTTCACAGACACCTGCACCAGGGAGACTCTTTCATTCACTTCGCATCGCCTACATTACCCATAAGCCACCTACTTAAAGGGACAGGCTCGGGCAGGCCAGTTTAAAACTATTAACTAGCAAGAATCAAAGTATACAAAACTACACAGGACTCTGAGACACAACAGGTTTGAGGTTATCAGATAAATGTTTACACTCTGTCTGCCCATGAGCACAACGATCTCTGTGCACTTAAATAAACCTCACTTCATTAAGTGACTGTAGTAATTACACTGGACAAACCAGATGCACTCATGGAGCGTCCACAGGCGGCTAACCTGCTGCCTTATGTTTCCTGTTCATCAGTCGCTCGCTTGTTGACGCTGCGATGAACCGTGTGCAGTATAAGTAGGGTGACCAAACGTCCTCTTTTGCCCGGACATGTCCACTTTTTACGTCCTGTCCCGGGTGTCCGGGGTTTTTTTTTTTCCAGGCCGAGACAACAAAGTCATTTCAGTCGTTTTCTTCACGTCTTTGTTCAAACTCGTCAGTGTTGTCGTTCCTGAATAACGATGCAAATTCTTCAGAAACAAGCAGAAAATCACAGGAAGTCATTGTTAAAGAAAGTGCATGTCTGCTTAAGGGCTTCCATACAAATGGGTTATTTTACCTCATTGTATTATTTTAGCTCATCACTAACCATCAACTGGTGCAAATCCAACAAGAGCTGGGTCCCTTGAAGGTTGATGGGGGGGGGGGGGGGGGGGGGGGGGGGGGGTCTGTAAGCGTCTATGCTTACATTCTCCACCCTTCAATTCCTTTACTATAAGACCAAAGACCAGGGGACCTTTATGTGCTGTTTTATTTACCATGCTACAAAGCTTAGCGTCATAAATTTAGTTCAGACCGAGCTCTAGAAATAATTACCAGCCAGAACATTTTGGGCTGAGATTTGGAGATGTTGGCCGTGAGCGAGGGTCTCTGGTGGTTTGTAACACAAGCCGTCTGTCTGAACTCTCGTTCTTCATCCTCTCTTTTACTGCGCTGCTCTGCGCATGATGGATGAACAGAAGTGATTGGATAATACGAGGCTGTCGTGGATCACACATAAAGCCGACCTCATCCAGTCGATTTGACTAAACTGCGAGGGGATGTGAGTAACTGTGACTGTGAGCTGCAGCAGAGACGAGGCTCACTCACAGTTTTATGTTTGCTTTAATACAGCGCACTGTTGTTTTTCTCTCCGGCACTTCACTTTGTACATGTATGTCAGTGTGCCAGACCCACTTTATATGCAGATAATTGGGCCATACAGGACCACAACGTGACTTTGATTTAAGTGAATTTCCACAGAACCGCTCATTTACTTTCAGTTTACATTTAAATTTAAGGTTGCCACAAATGTCCAACTGAGTTACGGCCTGTGTTTGTTTTGACCAGAGAAGGTCGGCGCTTTCATTCAATCATTTTGCATCATTCTTTAAAAAAAAAACCTCCACCCATTTAATTATTTATTTGAAAAGAAGTGCGCCTCTGTGAGCGTTGTGTGCTGCAGGATGAACCAGTTTATGTCTGCTGTAAAAACTGAACGTTTGTCAGCGGACCCCGAGGAGGGTTTCTTCTCTTTTTCAGTCAGCCTCAAGTGGACACTGGAGGAACTGCAGCCTTTTTCTTTTTTTTTTTGCACTTCTGCCTTGACTTTATTTTTCAACACCTGAAGCTGCTCCCACTCTTCAACAATATTTCAAAAACAGTCCTGGGATTGTTTAAATGCTTTTTTCTTTTCAGCATGCTTTCAAACAACCAAACAAAGCCTCTGCAGCAGCAGCCTGCATGCTGCACATTATCATGTACATCGAGTGATGAATCACTACTATGGTATGAGGCACACCCCTGTGGAACCAGCTCCACCTCTCCCCTGACTCATCTGAGACGAAACAGGAAACACTTTGTTCCTCTTTTTGAAGACAGACGATCAGATTCACCTCCAGAACAAACAAAGAACTCCTTCTGAGTGAGTTGCTCCAAAACCACAGCACGCCTGCTTCACCCTGCTGACTCTCCAAACACCGAAGGTGAGTTTGACAAAACCAGGGCTCAAAGTGAAAGTAAAGACGAGGGTAAAGGAGCCATGACTGACTGTTCTTTACATGTGCTGTGTGTTCAGTTTCCCTCGGGCATGAAATGGCTCACAGATCAGAGGAGGAGCTGAGCTGCTCCATCTGCCGCGACGTCTTCAGAGAGCCAGTCGTTCTGTCGTGCAGCCACAGCTTCTGTAAAGACTGTGTGCAGAGCTGGTGGACAGAGAAACTCACAAACGAGTGTCCGATATGCAAGACGCTTTCTCCAAGTAAACACCCGCCTGTCAGCCTGGTGCTGAAGAACCTGTGTGAGGCCTTCTTGTTGGAGAAGGAGAAGAAACCTGAGGATCTGTGCACCTTGCACTCGGAGAAACTCAAACTGTTCTGCTTGGACCATCAGCAGCCGGTGTGTCTGGTCTGCAGGGATTCAGAAACACACACCAACCACACGTTCAGACCCATCGATGAAGTCGCACGGCAACACAAGAGGACACTTCTTGAGTCCTTGAAAGAAAAAGTGCAGATTTTAAGAAAAGTAAAACTGAAGTGCGACCAAACAGCGGAGCACATTCGGGTCCAGGCCCGGCACACAGAGAGGAGGATCAAGAAGGAGTTCAAGAAGCTTCATCAGTTTCTAAAACAGGAAGAGGAGGCGAGGCTGTGTGCGCTGAGGGAGGAAGAGGAGGAGAAGAGTCAGAGGATGCAGGAGAGGTTGGAGGATCTGAACAGAGAGATAGACGCTCTCTCAGACATCGTCGACGCCACAGAGGAGGAGCTGAGAGTTAAAGACGTGTCCTTCTTGAGAAACTACAAGGCTGCAGTGCAACGAGTCCAGCAGCGCCTCCTGCTGGATGATCCTCAGCTGCTCTCTGGAGCGCTGATAGATGAGGTCAGACACCTGGGCAACCTGAGGTTCAACATCTGGAACAAGATGAAGGACATAGTGTCCTGTAGTCACATGTTTCTGGACCCTAACACTGCTCACCCAGAGCTCATCCTGTCTGATGATCTGACCAGTGTGAGACTTGGAGAGGAGAAGCAGCTTCCTGATAATCCAGAGAGGATTGATAATTATAACTCCGTGCTGGGCTCGGTGGGTTTTGACTCAGGGACTCACAGCTGGGACGTTCAGGTCGGGAGCAGTAAAGTGTGGACGCTGGGAGTGTCTGCAGAGTCTGTCAGGAGGAAAGGACACATACAGTCTGGATTGTGGGGGATATGGTTCGATGAAGGCGAATACTCGGCGTGGTCACCTCCGGCTCCAGCCACGGATCTCTTACTGGGGAGGACGTTTGAGAGGATCCGAGTGAAGCTGGACTGGGACAGAGGAACTCTGTGTTTCTCTGATCCTGACACAAACACACACATACACACGTTCAAAGACACGTTCACTGAGAGGCTGTTTCCGTACATCAACACCGTGGATGAACTCCCACTGAGGATAGTCCCACTGAAGATCTGTGTGACCGTGGAAAAGACTGAGAGAGAGCGAGAACATTAAACCTGTGTCCTTTAATTTCAAAGATCAGATTCAAACATTTAGTTACTGGGCTCATCGAAGCACAGCAACAACCACGTTTACAGCTTCTTTCAACAAAAGCTTCTTTTACTATTTATTATCAGGGGTGGGACTTGATTTAAAAAAAAATTAACGATTTAACTCAGGGCTTTCTAATTAATTAGTTGCATTTGAAGTGCATCACAATATTTGCCCTAAAAAGCAACACTTCTCAAACTAAATGGATTTTGGTGGATGAATTAATACAATGCATACAGTGTTACTTGTTTTTCAGTTTTTAAAAAAGCTGTTGGATCTTGTTTGAAATAGTTTTTTTTTCTGCACAGCAGCTGGAAAGTTGGATCACACGTTGCTATCTTTAGCACATTTCTAGACCCTTAACTTCTACCTCTAATAGTGATCTACAGTCCAGAGCGATCGATTCAGCCAGTGAGTTTGTAAGTTTATCAGACCTTGAATTACTAATGTTGGTCCTGAAGAAAGTCATTATGTCGAGTTTAGGCTGCAAACGCTTCTTGTGTGTACTTGTGGCAAAGCTAGCACGGAGCTAGCGAAAAGCTAGCAATAAGCTAGCAATAAGCTAACTGTGATTGAATGCATCAAGTAGTATAAGTAAACAGATTAGGTTTGCACATTTAAACTAAAATCATGTTAACACGTGTGTGTGTGGGAGCCGTGTGTAAAACGCAGAGCTGCTGGAGCGGGAGGCTAACGCCTCTGTACAAGGCGCACACGACATAACAGCAAGGCTATCCAGAGCCTCTAAAGAGGCTAATTTAAGAGCTGAAGAATTCAGTCTCCATGTGAAGATTATATTATGTTGGTTTTCTCAGGAGGTTCTGCGTCATGAACGGTTAGAAGCCGTATTTTCTGCCCATCTATCTGAATGTTCTTTTCCATGAAAAGGACAAATATAACTCAGAGAGAGAGAGAGAGAGAGAGAGAGAGAGAGAGAGAGAGAGAGAGAGGCTGGACTGCTGATATTTAGACAGACAGGGGTGAGTGACACTGCTAAAACCACACAGCCAGACACTGTCTGCTCGGAGGTTAAACCAATAAAGCAAAGAGTCAATTTGTTACCACGGCAACATCGTTCCATAACTGCGAGACACTGCTTGGAGACGTGTCGGTGTTTTTTTTGTACGACAGGAAATATAGAATATTTTCATTTTAACTGGGCAGATGTGTGGGGATGTATATGGTGCTTTTAATATTTTGGTCATACAGTCCACTAATGTGTTGCTTCCACTATAATTAAAGTTGTGAAAACTGAACTTTATCCTTTATTGGTTTCATTTTTCTTATGACCACAATCACTGCTTGTGTATTTTAATGGAATCTTAAAGAGGTTTTTATGCCAGCAGTGTTTCCGTGGAAAAGTGCAACTCAGGCCCTGTATCCACTGAGCGTCTTTTTTTCAGGTGTTTTTAACGTGTAGAGAGCGGCGTCTGGATGAGAAGAGCGGCGCCCGGCGTCTTTTCAACAAGCGTTCTGCTGTTCTTGTGCGGCCGCTCCGAGCGCTGAAGTTAAAAATCTTTCAATTTTTCAAAAAGGTGCTGTTGACGTCGCCAACGCTTTTTTTCAACTAACCAATCACCAGGTTGAAAGGCCGGTCCTTGTCACCATGGCAACCAAAAACAATGGAGGAGAACGTTGTTGTCTTGGCCGTTTCAGTTTTATATTTATCTAATTTTAGTAAACCTGAAATATGACTGAAACCTGGATTCATCCTGTAACGACTCCCGGACGAGGCGGAGATATTCCCCGTATTGTTGCCTCGTCCTCCTCGCTCCGTGTCTGATCAGAGACGTGATAGCGGGGCCGCCATCATGAAGCTCATCACCCAAACAAAGTAGGAGACGAGAACATTCTGATTGTTGGTCATAATAAAGGAAAAAAAAAAACTCAAATAAAATATAACATGAAGTTAAAAGTCGTTCATACAGCGGCCGTTGTCAACAAACTGTTGTCATGGAGACAGAGCTGACCGGCAGCGCTTTTTCGTTCAGCACACAAAACGTTCATGCGAGCGCTTCCGAGCGCACAGCCAGCGCTTTTCTGGACACTGCAAAATCAGAGAGTAACAACAACACAAGCGAGAATCTAGATTCAAGAGGAAGTGCAAACAAACAGCTCTATGTCTGATCAGACTCTACGGTGTTGACAGGAAGTGACCAGAGGTGCGGACAGGAAGTGACCAGAGGCAGAGAACAACATTGACAGCTGTTCTTGAAAGCTCTAATCAGCATCAAAACCATCATCGTCGTCATCATCATCCTCATTAAGGAAGTACAGGTCATCATACAGAGCTGGGTCTTTAGCTTTTTCTTAAAGGTGCAAAGGGACTTTGCAGATCATATGGAGTGTGCAAGCTTGTTCCACCACCAGGGGGCGACAGAGGAGACAAGTCTCGACAGAAACTGAAGACCCTGTTGAGAAGTAAAACACATCTGTAAGCACCAGAAACCCTGAATGAATAGAGCGAGGAAAGCAACACGCACAGCCCAAACTTAGCAAAACATTCTGCTAAAGGTAAAATATAATATATATATAATATATATATATATATATATATATATAAAATAAGTACAAGTTTACAGCCCGAAGTAGCCAGCCTCTTTCTGTCACCAATGAGGACCAAATCAATAAAGTTAAACAGAAAACAGACGACACAACAACAAGTTCTCTGAATAACATGAGGTCAGTCACGCTAACAGGGCCGTGACTTATGGTGCATTCATGAAGTTTATGACAAACTGGGGAAATTCGTTTCCGAGGCGACGACACAGGCGTTTGGCTAAATCTGTTATATTGACATCTCTATCTTCATTAATGTTCACCGTCCATATTTAAATTAATAAATAAATATGAAATGGACGTGAAAGTCTGCTCAAGTATGAACCTGGAACAAACTCGAGAAAAATGAGGTGCCCGACGTCAGGATCATCATCACAAGGAAGCAAAATAAGTTTTGTCTATGTAAAAAATGTTTATTAATTCACGTTTTGCACTTTTTAACTGAGATATAATCAGTAACAGAGACAGACGGAAGAACGTCTTCCCGACTCAATACAATCGTACAATCTTGCTAATTGTTGCTATGAGGACTTGAACCACACCCACAGGAAGTCAGGAGCATGTTAGTAAAAAGCTAAGATGGGAGTTAGCGAGCCACCACTAAAAGCAAGCGTTGTCCTCTGAAGATAAACTGGAATCATTTCAGCCAATCTTTGATACAACGATGATCAGAAAATCACTTCGGCCTTCTTTTTCTGTGGGTGGAATAAATACTTGTGAGGTGAAGCTCCTCATGTGTTTCCTGTCGTTTCCACCTTCAGGTGATTTTCAGTCGACCTCAAACACATTTCCTCGTTTACTCCATCGCAGCTTGTTTTGTCCCTTTAGGACCAAAATAATTGTCCCTGGTTGCTTTATGTCAGTTTCCCCAGACTTCAGCTCTGTTTCATCTGCTCTAAGTTACGACTGAGTGTACATGCACATGTGTGTGTGTGTGTGTGTGTGTGTAATCCAGTGTGGCTTCAATCAAACCAGGAGGAGCTGGGATTGGTTGAGGATCAGGATGTTGGTTAGCGTGTGAATGCTTTGTTTGTTTGTAGCTTCACATAAACCAAAGACTGAAGGAGACGATAAAGATCCTTTACCAGAGCGACTTATCTGCTCAGTTTCATCCAAAGAAAGAAAATGACGCTACAGTTTCTAGATCAAAGAGGTTTTTTTTCTTGTCTTTCAGATAAATTAATTCTGTCAACTTCCTGTGGAAAAATGCATCATCACAAAACTGTAAACGGCTCTTTCTTTCGATTGATAATTTGACTTCTTAGAGACGTGGTTTTCTCGAGCCTGTCCTCCGACCTATACGACTCCACTGGTCGTTTGTGCATGCGTCAAATTACGACCCATATTTACATGTTAGAGTCAAGCGACCTCTAGTGGACATATAAATAACCTCAATCCGATGAAGATGTGCTCGTCATCGAATGATGTTTGACCCCTAACCCAAATCCAAGCTAGCTAACGTTTTTCCCAAACGAATGGCTAATTAGCACTTACCTTGGTAGGCGCATCAAGCAGTGTGACGGTGCAGGGTGCCGGTTTACTGGCATTTCTCTAGTTCGCCAGTAGGGGCGCTAATTTAGAAAACGCTCCTATAGGTCGTATTACATGACAGAAAAACCTCGACGGTCGTATAGGTTGGAGGACTTGTTGGTTTTCTCATAATGCTACAAGTCGCTGCCTTTCTTTTGACAAGACCGGCGACTTCTTGGGGTACCAGGGCGGGGGGGGGGGACCTCCTTAAGGGGGCCGTATTCGCCAACTTACACTGATGCTGCTTAGATCTGCATCTCTTTGTGTCAAGCTAAGAAAGTCAGCAGAGGAGAATCAAGAGGACATTTCTGTGCAGAAGAAATATAACTACTGAATATTTACAAAGCCATGAAACGTCCCAGATACTTGTGTGTTTGTGAAAGCACATAAAGTTATGAACTGTTTATTTCTGTTCACTCCGTGTTTCTCTCACGAGCTGGAGACCCTTCACTCCGTGGAACTTTCTACATCAACAACTTCTTCTTGTGCAAAGTGTTCGAGCACTTAAAACCTCCATTGTTGCCTGATCTGCCCCTCGTTCTGACAGAACTTCTGCTCCCCGTCTTGTGGTTTTTCCCCGGGCTCGTTAATTGACTTGAAACCGAAGCCAGAGCCAGCGAGTGTGCTGCTGTATTTACTGCACGTCGCTGGGACCAGATGCTCTTCCAGTGCCCCCTTTAGGCTAATATAAGCCAGGGCCTCCTTGTGGAACAAATTGAGAACATCCAGACCACTGTGAGAAGTTTACAGGTTGCAGGTGGGCCAAACAACGTGACATGGATCACAGCGAGAGGCTGTTTATTGGTTTCTTCATCGCTTGCAGAAAACGCTCCCCAGGGTGGAGGACGCAGCGGCGGTTCAGGGCCAAGGCTCCTCTGACTCGGCAGAGAGAGAGAGAGAGAGAGAGAGAGAGAGAGAGAGAGAGAGGCTCAAGCATGGAAACTGTGACACGTCTGGACACGCTTGGTGAACTGTAAACCTTTCGTGGTGACCCTCGCAGTGAGCGTGGAACGGGGCGACTTCTCTCAAGCAGCGCTGGAAAATCAGAGCTCAGGTTAAAAGACAGAAAGGAGACACAAACGTACAATCAGACGACCGCATTTACGTCAGCGTTTGGTTGTTGTTATGAAGGAATATGTTGGTTAAAGTATGAACCTGGTGATTGACATGACTCCTGGAACACGTCTGTGTTTCTGTTGTGTGTCAGACAAAGTTTATTTGGTCGCAACGTTTCCAAACCGTGGAGCTGACACTGGCTGTCACTGCTTCAAAGATGGCTTCCACTCTGAGCCAAACGAGCTTTAAAAGACCTAAACGTGTACATTTGATGAAAGAAGTTCTGAGGCAGGAATGTGGCTACAAGATGGTGGAAAATGTTGTTGGTAAAAGAAGCAGATAAAAGCCTGAAGATGGAAACAAGCAGATCTGGGTGCAGGGTCAAACTCACCTCGGCTGATATGTACAGCACGCACTGATCTGGTCAAAACGCAGTATGCAAACAGATGAGAGATCTGCAGGATACCAAAACTACCCGGATGCCAGAATTCACAGTGTCTGATTAGATCAGCGTTTACCGTTTCCCACAATGCAAAGCGGCAGGTCAGAGATCGAGCAACGGCCATCGTAACAGGGGAAATACTCTCACTCCAGTTCTCTTTGCTGATTCTGTAAATCATGAGAATCTAAATTTATCCCATTGAAGCTTCTCGTCAGACTGCAAGTGGACGCTACGCAGCGATGGCGCTGATTACGTCCTCATCCCAAGGACGGAAACCAGCTCAGCGTTTCCTGGTATGATGCTAAATAACCACCGACAGGCAGTCGTCCGTAGTCCTGTCTAATGTAGTCGATGGACAACCGTTCACATCCAATCAAAACGATTCGCTCCTTTTTGATGCAACTTGATTTTAAACCGTGAACACCTGGAGAAAAGAGGCTGCACGTCTCTGAGAAGCAGTTTTTTTTTAAAAACCGAAAGCTTCCAGTGAAGTTCCTGTTTTGTAATCAGAGGGTTGAATAAGTGTCCTGGTATTTCCTATTAAAATCAAGGTGTCCGCTCTTAAACTCCAGGAGTGTCAAGTGGCCATATGCTGAGAGGGTTGATCTGCAGAGAAAGAGCTCGTTCTCCCGGCCGGAGAGGCCTTGCTTTTCCACCTGAGCCGCAGGTGTTTGCTTAACGTGCCTGTGGTCGGAGTGGCTGCAGCTCTGTCATTTAGCTTCACCCTGGAAATGTTGACTTTTAGCTCTCCTCCTCCCTGAAGCCTGCCAGCCAGCCCGGGGGGAAAAGAAAAACCCACTCTGGACCCCGATAAACTGTGTGTGCAAACATGTACCCACGTGTGTGTGTGTGTGTGTTTTATGATGATTATGATGATGATGGTGGAGGTGATTATTGTAGCCTATCACCTTCCACGCCCCCCCCCTCCCCCCTCTCCTTTGACGCACTGTGGAAATGTGTGGAAACGTTTGCAGCTCTGTAACATGATGATGAAAAATCACAGCGTGTGCAGGTGTTTCTGTTTTTACAGATGATTAGTCTCTCTCTCTCTCTCTCTGTCTCTCTCTCTCTCTCTGCTCCAGTAAAGAATGCTGAGGTCGACATTTAAGGTAATAGTTTGACAGTTTGGGATTATACACATTTGCTGTCTTGCAGAAAGTTAGATGAGACGAACAATGCCACTCTTATGCTCGGCGTCCACCAACTTGTTTTTTTTTTTTTTTTTAAATTCTTTGCAATATCAATGCTTTGAATTTAAACTGTGCTACAAACTCGAGCACATTGACAAATTCAAAAACCTGCAGGCACAAACTATTTGTCCCCAAGGTGCAATTCACGGGCACACAGATGTACGACACAAACTAAAAGTTTAACCAAAGGATAAAGTGTCAAAGTTAAAAGACAAAATTAGATATAAAAGACGTTACACTGTAAGTGGACAGCCGAGCCCACTGGTGCGCCCATTGACCTGTTGATGTGAAAAAACACATGCAGCAGACGTTTATAGGTGAACTCTGAGGCTGCAGAAAGCGCCTGTACTGGGTCGCACCATCTTTGCATCACTTTAAATGTAGACGAGTTTTAATGCAATTTCTAATTCTGAGACAGAAGTTACACAAACTTCTAATGGTTAAGATGTTGCAGCAGAGTTGAGGCAGAAGAACTTTACCTTCCTGGATCTGTTTCTGGAGCCATGGTGAGCTGTGCACACATCACAGGAGAGCTACAAAACCACGCGCTATTTAAAGAGAAGAACACGGGAACAACGTTCTGCTGGTTATTCGCTGCCTGTTTTGAGTAGTGTTGAATAAATGATGGAAAATGCAAGTCTGTATATTGTGTTTTATTTTGAAATTGACCGGACGCCCTTTGCGTCTTCTTGTCTGATGCTTGTTTGAAACGAAGCAGCACGTAACGGAATCAGACCGCGCGGCGCTCGCTGTGGAAACAATCATTGAGTGAGAGCGGTTTTGTTTTGGTTTCATGCTGGTGCTCAAGGGCGCCATCTACTGGAGGAGCCAAAAATGGCATAATTCTTCCTTTCAGACAGAACGTCAACACAACTGGTGCAACGTGACACGGGTCTCGATTAGTGGAAGGTGTGGTTTGAAGATCCAGGAGACACGACGCAGGGCCCATGATGAAGATATTATCACCACGGCCGCTCTGCAAAGATTTAAATATTCGACACAGTCAGAAAGTGATTGAGGCTTTTATTCACCTCTATGGAGGGACGATGTATTCAAGGAGGAGCCCCTCTCTCATCATTAGGACAATGAATTAAACTCTTTTTAAAGGTTGAAAACGTTCTGTTTTTTCATCCTTCTCCGTCACCTCACCTGTCTTACCTCCACCCCCCTCCCCCTCCCTCCCTCCCCCTCTCCCTCCTGGCCTCAGCACATGGCCCTTGTGTTACCTGGCATGCGAAAGCAGCCGTTTATTTTCTCTGGGATACATTTCTGGCAATCTGTGCCAGAGACAATATTATTCTGGAAATATACAGGTATTAACTGTTAAGATTTCAGATGGTCAAATAAACTGGTGTTGCGGGGGCTCTGGCAGCGCCCAACAGAGAAGAGATTGTGTGTGAACGACCCGCTCCTAATGAAACACGAGGGGGAAGCTGCTCAATCACTAATAATTACTCTCCTCTCCATCCATCCATCCATCCATCCATCCTCTCGCTCACCCTCTCCCTGTCTCTCTCACCCTCCGGTCCAGGTGATTTCCAACCACCTCTCTCATTTATCTTCCCCCGCCCTTTGATTTCAATGTGACATTCATTTCACGCTCATTTCCTCCGCGCCTCTCGCTCTGCTGCCGCTGAAGCCGTCAAGGCCGTCCTTTCATGCTCAGCTCAGAGCCTCTAAACAGTCTCTTGTGCTCTGACCTTTAGCGGGCGGGGAGCTGCCGGGACAAACAGCGCTCAGCAGGGCGTAAATGATGATGGATCTGTTCTGGCAAACTTCGGGGTCGAGTTACGCAGGGCCGGCTGCGGTTTACATCTGGCTGCATGTGTTCACATTCAAGGTCTGAGCGAGAGACTGCAGGTCTGTTGTCACACACGCGGATATTTAGCGAGTCTCTCGGGGTTAAGAGTAAGACGAGGTTAATAGCCAAGCTCTTAATTAAGAGCTAATTATCACCTAAAGTAAACTATTATTGGAAAAAAATAAGTTTACTGTTACTAAACTTTAACACGTGTGTTTAAGCTCGACTTCACGACTCCTACCTCAATTAATAATCCTGCTGCAGCTCCTGGGATTGCCTTTTCTCTAAAGCCCCGTTTCCACCGAGCGGTTCAGTTCGGCACGCAATTTGTGGCGGGAAAGATTCCCAAACAACCGACCAGTACCGTCCTACTTTTTGGGATCCTTCCGGTGAGGTGGCAAGTATATCGATCTGACCCTAAAAGGTGGAGCTAAACACTGAAGTCCGTTGTCACTTCCTGTGCAACAACCCCGCCCGGTTTGAACACACAGCCGATTGTTTGCTGGTCCTCGCGGCACGCAGCCTTCTCCGAAACAAAGCTGGGTTGTGTTTTCTGATGTCAGTGACAGAGAGGATGAACTGCTGGATGTCTTCCATCGCGTTTTTCTCCTTTGCTGAATTTACTAGCAGGCTAGCTGTTAGCTATTAGCCGCTATGATGTGATGCTAGCTAAAGGCATCCAGTTTACACGCCGCCCACCAAATAGGGCACGGTTGGCTGTGGCAACACAAACAGGATCAGGCTTTACCGATAATTTGATTCCCATATATTGGCCGATAACTTTCTTAGATCCATCTCTGATCTTTAGTGATAAAGTTAATCCTTTAAATGCCGTTTATCAAAGACTTGAAAACGATCGATAATAAACACAACATGGTCACTCAGCTGGACACTGGAGGGTGACACTGCTTGTCTTACTCCATATAGCGCCCTCTGCTGGTGACTGAGAACTGCTCCTGTAACACAACACAATGAAACTGAAATTAAGTCACGTGATAGGCTAATCATGGCCGATATCATCAGATGCCTGATCAATCAGTCGGGCTTTCATATCTAATCAGCCCCGAGGCGTGACGACACGGACCTTCAGGTGAGTCTGTCCAGCAGAGCCGTGGAGAACACTTTCTTCAACTCATGTTTCAGACGCTTTCACCCGAAGCGACGCAGCTCCGAGAGAAGGTTCGACACGCGCAAGGATCGAGAGAGGACAAGACAACGACAGTCAACGACTTCTGGTCTGTGTCCATGGTGACATGTTCCACTGACAGAAGTCAGAGTGTGAAAATAAAACAAGTAGAAGTCTGCTCGGATAAAGACAATTTTTCTATTAATGGAAACAATACAGGAGAATAACTTGGATGACTAATCCAATCAGAAACATGAACAGCGATGTGATGACGTCCTAACTTTACTCAGTGCTGAATCTATCATAAGGTCACATCTGTTATAATCCTTACAGTAAATCATTGTATGCCAACCGGGTCATGTGAGTGAACAGCTGCAGCAGCTCTGAGTGCTCACATTTTGTCAGATGGACATGAGCAGAGCGCCATCTGCTGGCAGAAATAGGGACACTTCCGGCGACTGTTTGAATCCAAAAAATCCTCATGAAGTGAAAACTGCTTCAGTCAGTGGCATTCAAACACTTTGAGTCTGTGCCCGGTCTGTTAGAGATCGTAAAGGATCATCTTGCAGGGGAGCAGGAGAGATCCTTTGTGCTGCAGCGTTACATGTTTGCATGTTTGAGATGTCTTCAGCTGCTCCTCTCTACCTGCACACCTCTGCTCAGAGGGTCCATCTCCTCCTTCATCCTCACACTCCTCTTCCTCTTTAAGTGCACATGGCCTTCTCGTCTTCTTATAGAAACACATGCAGCATTGTGAACTGCTCCGTGTGTGTGTGTGTGTGTGTGTGTTTCTGTTAATGTGCAGGTTTGATCTGGTCAATGTATTTGTAACCTTGTCATGCTGTAACCTTGTCATCCTTATCATTGTTACTCGTTTCCCTGATTTCTGAATCCAACTTGTGGCCGAGAAGAGAAAAAAACCTAATCAGAATTAGGATCAGCTTTACTGGCCATGTTCACTGTGCTCTCTCTGTACAAAGGTCTTCAATTCAATTAAAAGAAGTTGAAGTCGGCGTCCTGAGGGGAGCCTCTCGAAGAGAACATGTGAGGAGTCCTACTAACCTTAGTGTCAGCTGCTCATGATGTCCTTCAAGGTCTGAACGAGTGCTAACCCACCTTGTGAAGAATAAACACAATACAACACTTTGAGCCGGCAGTAGCTCAGTCCGTAGGGACTTAAATTGGAACACGAGAGTCGCCGGTTCTAGTCCCAGCTCAGACCAAACAGGGAGACTGGTCTGGGAGCTGAAGAGGTGCTAGGCCGCTCCCTGAGCACTGCAGGAGCTTGATGAGCAAGGCACTGAAACCCCCCCACCAGCTCTACCTCCCAGGGGGCTGCTCCGTCACTCTGATCATGTTCACAGGATCCTGTTCAGTGTGATCATCAGAGTGTAAACAGAATTTCCCCGTGCGGGATCAATAAATTAAATCTTAATCTTACACATATGAGATGGAGTGAAAGAGAAAGCATGTACCCTATGTAGTACCTCCATTGACCACTAGGGGTACACATACCCACATTTGAGAAACACTGCACTAGTCTAACGTGTGCATTGGATGAAAACCGGTACTACTAGAGTGGCGTGGTGAATCACTGTGGTTTGAGTGGATGAATATCGTATGAAGATGCCATTGACAATGAACTCAAAGTTCAGCATGACCGGTGTAGGTACCAGATCGGCCCGGGGTCCTGCGCCTGCTAGTGACGTCACACAAAATAATTTGAGAGTTTATACATTTTCGAGTTTTTGTGGGTCTTTGAGCTTTACTATACTACAACTATAATATAATTAATTCTGCACATAAACGGCATTAAAAAAAACAGGAAAAAACAACAGTAGAAGACTGTTTTCATGATTTTCGTCCAAAGTCAAGGAGCTCCCCATCCCACAATCCTTTGCGAATTGTATCTTTTTTTTAAAGTTACTTTTGTTGTTAAAGTGTGAATACTGTTCATGCGAGTGTTGTACTATCTTGAAGTTTGTGTCCTGGAAGATATAAACTACATTTACTGCAGTACTAAAAGTTTATTAGCGCTTTTCGTGTTAGCTAGCTAACTAGCGAGCCTGCTAACAAGACTTATCTGTTCGCGTCAAGGTTCGCAAACATACGGCACAGAGGGGTGGGAAATATTACCATGGTAACAGCAAGCTCAACCAATCAGAAACACTCGTGTGATCGTGGGTAGTGTAAATTTGTGTGTCGTCACCAGCAGGCGCAGGACCCCGAGCCGATCTGGTACCTACACCGGCTTCTGACTGTGTGATAAGAAAAAGAAGGAAAATGTGTTGAACTTTCTTTCATCCTGTCTTATCTAATATAATTTTTAGTTATTAGTAGCTGCGCGACAAGGGGCACAGCTAACATCTTACCAAGTGGGTTCGAAAGGTTTTGCTTTTCGTAGTTCTTCTTGTTTAATATTTGCAAGAAAAAAAGAAATGTCGACTTTGCTTTAAAAATGTGACAAAGGCTGGGAGACGAACAGAAGCACCAGGCGTCAGGAGGTAGAGAAAAGGAGATAGCTTTACTATAAAGAAGGCGTCGCTAGCAGAAGTTGCAACATCTCATCATACACGCATACATGGTGAATATATTTATGCCATTTTCTGTTGAGTATGTACCTTACAAAAGCTGTTATTTTTGCGTGTCGAAGCGAGACTTTGACGAGCTGCTCTGATACACATGGTAAAAACAAGAAGACGCTAACATGAGAGGTCATACAAAAAGCCAAACAGCATGTGATCAATCATTTTTAAAAAATCCAGTCGCAAATCTCGTATGTGCACCGGTAAAATTCTAAGACATCGCAGCATTTTGAAATGAGACACACGAGAAGCTGACAGTTTTTTTTTCTTTTTCCCTCCATGAAAGGTGAGCCGAGGTGACGCAGACAGTAAAAAGAGACGCTCGGCTCCGTGTGCACCTTCAATTTATCGTGCACAAAGAAAAAGGACAAGAAAAAAAAAAAAAGCACAGGGTTTTTAGCAAGTTATGCATAATTCTCTTTTCTTTGTAATATAGCCACTTTACAATATTCCGCCCCCCCTGCTTTGATCCACTTGAAGGGGAAAGAGAAAGGCCATGTGGGAGGAGCAGGGTGCAGGTTTCCAGACCAAATCCAGGAGAAAAAAATAAACTTCCAGTGAGTCCTGTGAGAAAGTTCGGACTTTTGCTCCAATCCAATGTTGGATTCTTTCGTGTGTTTTTTTCTTCTTCTTCCCGTTTTCTTCTCTATGTCAGCACCGTGTTTCTGTTTTCGTTGAGGTTTCTGTGCTAGGTGCAAGAGGGAACAAACTGTCAAACGATGGCGACAGAGAAACAGAACAGCCAGCTGATTAGAACTCAGGATATTGCTTTGAGTTTCTGCAGAAGGGGAGAAGGGAGCGCAGGATTTCAGACGAGGGGATTAGTGGCGGACAGGACGGGAATTTCAATCTGTGATTTAGTACTTAATTTGAATTGTGCCGCATTTTCTGGATGTACGCATAGCTCGATGTCCCGCGTCAGGGGCATTTTTTAGATGTCAAATTGGGTCGACAGATTCAGTGCTATTTGAACTGCAGCTGTCCAAATATGGTCACAGAAGGAAGCGTCACTTACGTGGGACCCTTCTGAACTTGAATTTAAATTCCTGTGATAAACTTAAACAGGATAAAAGATAGTAAAGTGAAATGGATGGTGATGCCTCTAATGGTTAGCTAAAGATGCATCCACCCTTTGAAAAAACAAGTATGCTCACTTTGACCTTTAAAAAAAAAAAACACAAGATGGTGACTGATGTCCACAAAACTTAGGTTGATGCCAGCTTCTTATATTGAGTGTAAAATGACGTCACGTCGACCCTTACACCACCATGACCCCTGAAATGGGACAAGCTATACTCCAGCACGGCAGGCGTGTGAGCAGAAAGGCATTATGGGAAGAGTTAGGGGAGTGTATGCGTTGGTCTCAGAAGTGTCGACACTTTAAAGGAGGGTGAGAGGATTTGTCCAAGCACGTCAGAAAACGCACAATTCTTCAGCCTACACTATAGCAGCTTGAGTGCGACGTAGCTACGACTGCAGGAGCTCTTACATCTTATTTACATCATAGACAATCTAACGTATTCCTCTCTCACCATATAGAATCCAACCCGGGAGCGATCGACTCGCCACAGTCAGAAGCAGATTCAACAAAGTCAAAGCAAAAAAGGGCGACACGGAGTGAGGGATGATTCGTGTTTCTTCTTCAGAGTGCAAATGTTAGTCAAAGCTACGTGACGGCGGAGCACGCTGTGGCGCCGCACTGCACCGTCCATACACAATTGTGACTGTTTCTTCCCTTATTTTCTGGATAAAGCATTTTTTCTGTCTTTTTTTCTCTGGGGGAATCGACCTTTAAATATTTACAAGGATAAGAGATTTGTTTCAGGACTTACATGTACAGAACATAAGTCAAATAAATAACAAGTACACATATTCATTTCCTGTGTGGTGGAGAAGTTACGTCACATAAATCTGAATAACACAGATGAACGGTAATACATCATGAGTGGGAGAAGAGCAGCACGATACACAGATCATCTGTCACTGTTGTTGTTTTGTTGACACAAACGTGGGAGACACCGACGCGTTGAACGCTTCTCATCACCGTTCTGGACACATCTTTGATTTTGGCTGTTTGACGGTGATCGAAAATGTGTCTTTAACAACAATTAAATTAAAGACTAATATATTAATACTATCCACATTATGTCATAAATAGAAATATAAAATAAATATGTCAAATACAATGTGAGCTGCAGCTGCTGACTGCAGTAAAGATCTCTGTTGATTCAGGGTTTTCATAGTGCTGTCATAGTGTGACGACGTGACAGCGTGTTCGCAGGACGAGGGAAACACTGAGCGAGTCGATCTCGCTCTGGATCAACTCAAACTCATTTTTTAAAATTTCTTCGTCTGCTAAAAAAAATTAAAAATAAGCTGACGCGCCTTTTCCAAATGTGGCGGTGAATTTAATTATATATGTTCATGCTGTGAATATTGTCAAACTTTAATTCAAGGTTTCTATGTGGTCTTTTTTTTTTATTGATTGATTTTATTCAAACTACACGCGAAGGAAAGAGGAGATCTTTGTGCTAAGGTGTGTTCAGGCTAAATCGGGATAAAAATAAAGGATTCAGGGCTCCAGGGACCTAGCGGTTATAAGTCGCACAGCATGTACGGACAATTTAGTCCTCCAAGTGTGCAACCCCCAGATTCAGGTCCTTTCAGATGAGCTGAAAGACATGAATGTGCTTTGAAAATGTTCAGTTAAATGCTGCGCCTTCATTTTCTTGGAGGAATGACGTTTATGTTACTCGCTCCCTGATGGCTAACAAATGTCCTAAATCCACACTGATCCTGTATTTGATCATGTCTATAAAACCCTCTATTTCAGCCCTGCTCAGAACAGGCTGTTTCTGTGTCTGTAGCTTTAAATATGTAAATGAGCGGGGGCGTGGTCAGAGGGCTCGGGTGTACTCTGTGCTTTCTCGCTCCATGTCCTATTGTTTACGGTGAGAAGGCAGACTCAGAGGGCAGAACAAACACCTAGCTGTGGGAGTGTCACCCACCTGGGGGAGGGGCTACTGCCCTTTGTGATGTCATGAAGATGAGACGACAAAATCAATCTAGAAGTGAAATTAGCACGACAAACCCGAGACAAACTTTTAGTCTGAACACACCTTAAGGATCTCAGCCTCTCATGCTGCATTCATGTCCTGCGGGAGAGATCGAAACTAAAATAAACCTGTTCAAATGGGACCTGATTGGGAACTTTGTTGTCGGATCCAGAGATTACCTCTTTCTCCCAGAGCTGTTGGATTGACATTGCAATGCTTGATTTGGTATAAACCATACTTTAGGAAGTAATGCTAACTAGTTCATGCGTGTAACAAAAAAAAAGAAAGCTCTTCAAGCTAGCAGCTCCCAAAGACGCCTGCTGCAGTTGTCCCCATTTGACATGAATGCAGCATTAGCCTGCATGCTAACTAGGAAACCACTCGAGTCATAGTCTACTGTTCCTCAAACAACACTACATTTCCTCTCTGCAGCTCTCACATTTTGCTTGCACTAAGTTGCCATCATGCTCCAAAACAACATTGCTAATCTTTAGATAAATGGGCTTCGTGAACGCACTGTCGAAGGGCTCGCTGCTTGTGGTAGAAACAGGTTATTGTAACATCTGCACTACGACATTGGATTAGAGGTAAGAAAAACATTGTACAAGGCAAAGTGATTAAAAGCATGTGATTAAGCCTGCAAGTGGTTAAAAAAAGAAGAAATGCAAAATGTGTACTTTAACAAACCAGATTAAAACCAAACACTGGTGTTGAGGAGGTGATATAGTGCATAGATTTGCATGGCACTAAAAGGCGTGCCAGGTCTGAATACAGCACTCGTTAAGATTCGATGACTCGTCTACCAGCTGTGGAAAAACTGAAATCTTTCACTGCGTAAATATCAATATGATAAACATATCTGCCGGGATCCTGTGAAGATTAGATGCTGATATGTTAGAGGACGGGGTCAAGTGGGAGAGTGTGTCGGGGGGGGGGACCTTGTGTGCCGTCTTAACTGAGGGGGGCAAGACGGAGGTTTAGAGGGGTGCATCAGGAAGGAGAGCACAGAAGCTGAAGATGTTTAGGAGCAAAAATGAACCGAAGAAAAATCTCTAAAGGACGCTTGTTGAGGCCTCCAAGTGCTGACAGCTGCCCTAAAGGCACACGTCAAGTCTGTGTGGGAAAAAGGGCAGGCAGAGCCCAGAGGGAAACCAGCACTGTCCCGCTTTGTCTGAGCGTCACCTCCAACGAGCTGGAAACTTAAACTAAAGGCTTGTGGTCTAATTCCACTCCTGTAATCCTCCCGTATCTTTACACGCAGAGGAAAGCCCACGCCGTCTCCAGACAGGTCCTGCTGCGTCTATTCTGTGTTAGTGTGTTTCATATATTATTATATTTGTGTGTGTGTGTTAGGTGTGTGGTATCAGGGTTTGTCGTAGGAAGTGTCATCTAGTCCCCCCGTGTTGCTGCTACAGTGCTACGCCAAGGAGTAGATGGCGTTGACGGGCGAGGTGGCCTCAGAGCTCTCGTTGCCCTCCGTCTCGTCTTTGTCCTTCTTCACCGTGTACTGGCCGATGAAAGAGCCGTCCTCGTTGAACTGGCCGTCGCCACCTTCGCCGTAGTCGACCAGACTGTCGTCGCTTTCCTTCACGTTGCCGTCCAGCGACGTCTGGCTGCCCTGCAGAGGTTTGTTGTCCTCATCGCTGCTGCAAAGGGGAGAACGCAGAAGAGTTAAAAACGGAAGCGGGACGATGTTAAATACCGCCAGCTGGAGGTCGGACCTTTTCCTTTCCATCGGCAAAGGTTAGTCAGGCACAGGAAAGTGAAAAGTTAAGGGCATTGCAGGTAAAGAAATGATGTTAAAGTCATTTTTTTTAGTCTTTTCTGTTGAAAACGTGTCATCAAGTGTTTGTCGAGGTCCCAGACTCAAATTTTGTTTTATGTTCATTTCTTTTCCATGTTTGCTTTAAAGGATAGGTTTGAACATTTTAAATTCTACATGATGGTGTTGTTACCATCCTATACTCCCGCTACAACGTCTTATAATGGGAGAGAACACGCTACGACCAATGGGGATAAAATTCATGTGTGACTCAGATTTGTTTTTTTTTTTATTTGTGATGAAGAGCGTCTAAAGATTCAGATTTAATCTATAACCAACGACTTAAAGCTCAGAATACAGGCTGAGACTGAACCTTTCTGGCCTCCGTACTTTGCTAATCTAAACTGCTGACGACCTTCTGTACGTGGTCAGTTTGACAACAAAGGGGTCCAGATGACCCGCGACTCCTGACACTACTACACTTACTACTGACAAGTACGTCACACAAGCAAACGATCACTTCTCATGCGAGATCGTAGCGTGTAAATCCGTATTACATAATGCAAGAGCAGGCTGTGAATAAAGACGGTCCAGAGACCTTATTACAGGAAGTAAGTGACGCACGAGTAAATCCACTCTCATCCATCGTGTATTGCAAACACACCTGGACTCTGTTTACATGAGTTTATATTTTGTACATTTAATAATCCTTTTTTACATTTCTGGACCCTGGTCACTGTTTAACTCTTTTTTATATTTTTTTCATTATATTCTATTTTACTGTATATATGTGCATAACTGAATTGAGTGTTTATTGTCATTGCATGGTCTTACACCTCACTGTACATCTGTATGAGTATGTGACAAACGTATTTGGGGTAGAAACTGAGTACAGATTAGCTCTCATTGTGTCACAATCATCCATTTACAGAAAATGGTGACAATCATTTTCTGAATGATCCTTGTGGAGAGCTGCTTTCATTAGGAACGACTCGACTCCAGCGGGGGGGGGGGGGGGATGCAAATGTAAGCAGTGGGTCTAAATGATTATGTGTCAGTGTCTGTGAGAGTGGGAGGGGACGTAATGACCACCACTTTGTTTTTGTCATATCATCAGCTACTGTACATCTGATCTCAGGAAGGCCGTGCACATTGATGTGTGTGTACAAACTGTCATCATGGTTTCAGACTCGGCTGCTTCATCCTCCCACCAGACCACATGATTAGCCTCACACTCTGTTTGATGCACATTGAACAACGAACCCAGGAAGCTGTCCGGCGCGGCGTGTCTCAAGTTGTCGATACATTTTCAAGCGTGCGTGTGTGAAAAGGGCTTCTCAGGTAGAATATGGAAACATGTCAAACCCATCCTTTAAAACCAGAGCTGTGTTTGCATTAGTTTTTCTTTCCCAAAGATGCTCGTTGATATAGTTGCTTTTGCAGAACACTGTGCAGTATTCACTTCTATGTTTTCAAAGCAACCCTGTCTCGTTAAAATAACATTCAACAGATTTTCTCTGATGTGTTTTTTTTTAAGGAAATGTAACTCTGCCTTCAGTCCGGACCGAACCCTCAATATAAGGACTAAAGGACACGCAACGCAAACTCTCCTGTCTGATGTGACCTCTGTGAAGTCGCTAAGTCGGCGTCAGAACGTCACACTTCCCGCAGTGGAACAATAATTTCCCTCCACAATATGTCAGGCAGATATTACATTTCCTCCAACATGGATCTGAGGCAGAAAATATGTAACCGAGCTGTGTTTTCAAGGAGACAGGGGTGATTTTAAAGACATAAATACTGTCCCCAAAAATTCAACGCATACACATGCTAAATCATCGCCATGTTCTGACATGAGATCCAAGCATGAAAACTCCAATACAGGTCGCATTGCTTGGTCTCAGCTCAGAGCAGGGCTGCATGTCTCCGAACTCTGATTTTAGGGGGGGAGAGAACTTCATGCACAGGGATTAAGAGCTACAGATTAGCATTAGCTTCTTCTTTTCTTTGTCTTGGATCAAGCCAGTAGCATAACAGCAATAAATGCAGTTCAAGGATGCAAATGTGAGATTTCCTTTGGTGGGGGTTTCTCTTCCTGCTCATGTCTGTATTTTGAATCTCGTGGTGAACAAACACTGTTTATGCAGCGGTCCTGCTAAAGGAGAGAACAGAACCAGCACAGAGGCTTCTCTGAAATCATCATGCTTCATGCTCTTTGACTTTAGAAAACATTTCAGAAACAACACAAGTTAATACTCAAAGAGTACAAATAAACCACAGCAGACAAAGATAGATCAAAGTCAGATAGAACTGATGCAGCAAATTCAACTTCTCTTCAGACCCTTAAAGAGAAGAGCCCGAGACACTGAGAGAAGCAGACGGGCTGAAAAGATGGATGCTTTCAGAGCGCACATGGTTGATGAATAACAATGTGAGGGGATGAAAAGGATGATACGCATAGAGTGAGTGAGTGTTAAGAGAATGCAGGAGAAGCACTCTGTAGCATTAAGCTGATCTTAAACAACCCTAACCACAGAGAACGCCCTTTAACGCACAGTGATATGGGACTGTGAAGAACTACTGCCCACTCTTTCCTGCAGTGAGCTGATGTGAGAAGGCAGCAGGATATAATCAGGAGAATTCAGCTGGAGTCAGTGTGAGGGGGAGTGACGGTCGTTCACATCCTGTGACTGCAGCGCGGTGCATAGAGTGTCTGCAAACGACCGCTTCTGTTTCCTGTTCTCCACTCTTTAGTTCACGCTGTGATTCTGTTCAACTCCACGCAGCTTTGATAGAAAGATTCTCGTTATAGCGTCATAGAGAGGACTCTGCTGCTTCGCGTCATCACGTCTTACCTCATGAGACGCCAGTCCACCTGAAATGATCTCGATATTCTCAGTGGTGCACATTTCAAAGCAGCTTTCAGTGACTTTAAATGTTTTCACATAAAGACTGGAATAGCCTTAAAAGCTAAACCACTGCTTTTAGATGGAAGCTTCCTTGCATTGCAAAACTTGAATTGTGTTCATCTGCAGCTTTTATGAGGAAGTGTTTTTGTGTTTCTTACACACAAGCTTCATTTTCTCCACAGCTGTTTCGGCTAACTGGAGAGGCTCTAGCTTACAATAAATCAGTTAAAATGCAAAAGAAAATCAAAGATGATCAGCATGAAGGACTCAGGTGGGGAAATGGGAGACTCGTCTCCTTTCATACCTTTCAAGAGACCTTTGGACCAATGAGAAAAAAAGAGAGGAAGGACACGGACACAGAGTGGGGATGGGTGGGCAGAGAGAGAAACACAGTCATGAGACGGATGGATAACATAAAACATACAGGAAAAACAAGTCTAACATTGATTGGTGTAGAAAGAAGAGGAACATCAGCTCTACTAAAAAGTTAAAACATCATCAGAACACCAGTGACTTCAAAAAAGGCTTCAGCTTTAAATAAGACAAACATCTTTGTGGTTAATGTTCATATCATAAAGTGGCAGCGTAGCATGTGTCTGGGTTTTACTGCAGCTTCTCAGGACTACCATGAAGTTTCACAGGGCAGGAAAACACAAGCAGTCAGAAAAGCAGGCTGCTATATAACATCCCTGTGTCCTAATGGCTGCAAACTGGACAATTCAACATGTCCATTATCGATGTCCTATCAAACAAAATATCTTCTGAGAGCAGCGTTGGCTTCTGGACTTATCTTTAGATACAAACTTCAGTTAGCTTATTTACTCAAAACTCAAACCCTGACCAGCCCTAGTGAGTAGGGCCCGTCGTTAACGGTGAAGTTTTATGTCACCTTCGATAAGCTGACTGCTTGTGTTTCTTGCCCCTTCTGACTTCTTTGAAGCGAAGTTGCTGAATTCTCAGATCTCAGCAAACGTCTTTTACGATGCTGATAGCAGACGACGGAAATAAAGACCCCCGTTTGTCATAAACTGGATTCTTCCTTCCTAGCTAGATTATGAATTCCTGTTTGATTATCATGCAGCATAGCAGGTAAAGACTGTTTTCATTACGAGATAATGATGGAAATAAGATCCTTTCTTCACACTTAGCTTATTAAAGATCTCATGAAATAAGACAGGATACTAAAAGAATTGAACTTTCAAGAGTTAAGGAAGCACATTCAGTTTGTTTGTTGTCTTTAAACTATTGTTGCCTACACTTGGTGTCAAACTGTGCCAATACTGTGGCTTACCTTCTACATGTTGTTTTTGGTTTGGTTGTAACAGAAGGGATGCACGACTCTGCATTCGACTATTTCTGGCTGATCAGAGAACAGTCTGATTTGTTCAGCGAAGTTTGAAAATAAAGAAGATTACGAGCACTAAGTTTACAGATATCCAAACGTAAGGACCATCAGATGGTAACAAGTTGACTTGTGCTCTACAATGCTTTATAAATACTGAGGGGGCATTATCTGATGGATGGATGGATGGATAGATTGATGGATAGATAGATAGATTGATTGATGAATAGATTGATGGATTGATGTATAGGTTGATGGATGATAGATAGATAGATAGATAGATAGATAGATAGATAGATAGATGGATAGATGGATGGATGGATGGATGGATGGATGGATTGATGTATAGGTTGATGGATGATAGATAGATAGATAGATAGATAGATGGATAGATGGATAGATGGATGGATGGATGGATGGATGGATGGATGACAGACTGATGGATGGATGGATGGATGGAAGATAGATAGATAGATGGATAGATGGATGGATGATGGATGGATGGATGGATTCACGGATAGATGGATAGATTGACAAGTGCTACAACCTGGTACAATGCATCTCTCCTTTCTGAGGTTAATGTATATTGTACACTGCCCCTGTTCAAATAAATAGATAAATGAAAATTGATGGATGAATAGATTCACGGATAGATGGATAGATTGATGGATGGATGGATTGATGGATGACAGACTGATGGATGGATTGATGGATGATAGATTGATGGATAAATAGATTGATGGATGGATAGATTGATGGTTGGAAGGATTGATGGATGGATGGATGGATGAATAGATTCATGGATGAATAGACTGATGGATGGATAAATAGATTGATGGATGGATGGATTCACGGATAGATGGATAGATTGATGGATGGATGAATAGACTGATAGATAGATGAATAGATAGATGGATAAATAGATAGATGAATGGATAGATTGATGGATTGATGGATGGATAATATCTGATATTTTGTTAGATTATAAAACAGTTTGACACCCATAAAGTAAACAAAACCTCTCACCTACATCCTTTTCATTTTTCAGCTGATCCCTCGTTATCTTTATGTCTCCATTTACCTCCATAGTGCCTCACAGACAACCACTGCTGGATTGACAACTGATTGAGTAATTCACTAGAACTTGACTGATCGTGTCTTTTGTACTTGGTCTTCCTGAATGAAACCACCCCGCTGTTTTCACCCGCTCAGGAGAAACATCTGCTCCCCCAGACATGCACAGGCCGAAAGAGATGCCGTGCCGAAACCAAAGTACCTGTTCTCGTTCTCGTTCTCATTCTCGTTTTCGTTTTCGTTTTCATTCCTGTCATGGACAGACGACCCATTTCAGCGTGGAGAGAGAGAGGAGCGAGATGTGAGGAAACAGGGGGAGACAGCAGGAGAGGGGGAGTGTAGAAAAAGAAACAAGGAGGTAGGAAGGAAGGAGGTAAGGAAGGAGGACACGATCTCTACAGGTTAGAGACACATAAACACACACGCACACACACACACTAAGTGGACTTGAAGGTTAGAATCAGAGAAAACAAGACCTGGACTGGAAGAGAGCGGGGCTGAGGTTTGAACTTTAGAGTCATTATTGATCAGAGAAGAAAGGAAGGAGCACACACACACACACACACACACACACTGGGCAGGGATTGATCACACAATGTAAACACAGCAGCACCACTCAGGTGACACTAAAAGCCAATCACACCTGTTCTGAAGGTTCCTTCTCACATCGTCATTCACACCTTCGCAAAGCCAAAGCAGAGCTATTATCATGATATAATACAGTGTGCACATTCCCTTCACCTTTGGACATGTACAACACAAAAGTCTAAGTAATACGAAATAAATCCATCTATATGCAGGAAATCATAATGTGGTCTTGTCCTTTACCGATACCAAAAGAATATAAGTGAATAAGATAAGGGATAGAGATCCTACAGCTTTACAGTATGTAGGAAGTGGATTTAACCTCTCGTTTCTAAAGTGGATCCAAAGGTAGCGTGCCTCAAACCTGCACTCACTTCACTGGCCAACAGGGGGCGACATGAGCAGAAATCGTATTTTAGTCTACAGGATAGTGAGCCTACTTCTCTCTTGATTGGATAAAATCAGTGTGTTAGAATGGGCTTGTAGTCTTAATTGCTACGTCGTCCTTTCCTCTTCAGCAGGAGGTTCATGAATCAGTTCTGAACCTGCTGAGATAAAGACGACAAAGCCGAGTCATAAAGCAAGTGTTCCTTGACAAGTCCCTCCAAGTGAGACATTGCACTCTAAATCTACCCAAATATGATCCGGCTGGTTCAACTACACCAAGATGGAGATATCTTGGGGCCTGAAAAATGGGGCTCAGGGGCGCCAGTGGCCTAGCGGTTAAGTTGCGTCCTGTGTACGGATGCTATCGTTCTCCGAGCGGGCGGCCTGGATCCTAATCTGACCAGCAGATCCCTTCCTGCATGTCATCCTCCTGCTCTCTCTGCCTGGTTTCCCACTCGATCCACTGTCCTCTCAAACAAAGGCATACAAGCTCAAATATATAAAAGATACTTTTTTTAAAAGAAAGGGACATGAAGCAATAAGTGATGTCATGTTGAAGACGCTGCATATTAATAAGAAATGGTATTTGTCTAATTTCTATTTGAAAATGTGTCATTATTTTATTACAAACCACATTCACCTGATAAGTCCAGATAAAGGAGAAGAGGGGGTGTGGCCAAACAGCCACACCCCCTTTATTCTGGTGCCCGAGGGCGACATCTACTGGATCGAAAAAGTCGCACACTTGTCCTTTATATTAAATCGATATGTTTGAGTAGGAATTAGACAGATTGGAGTTTTTGCGGCGTCAGCCACTTCTACAGTCTCTGCTCTGTGGAACTAAAGGTTAAAGATTTAGTGCCACTCTCACACAGCTCAGTTAGAACGAGTGGGTAACGGGAGAAGTTAAATGTTTTCGTTTTAGTCAAAGTGGACAGACACAGAAGAGGACAGACTCATTCCTCATTCAGAGGAACGAAGAAACAGAGATCATTTGGACCTGCAAAGAAGCAAGAGACACATCACTTACCAACAGGCGACAGCAGACAAGCACAGAAGCTTCATCAGCGCTTCTAAATTCTAAACATTATGACGCTGTAGTAGGTGCTGCAACGTATTTTAATCTGCCTCTAAAATAGTGGACATAACGTCTGCTTCAGGTGGATGTAAGACAAATAAACAGAGAGCTTTTGTTCTTTCCCTTGAAACCAGCAGCTTCAAAACTTAAAATTCACTGTCCATTTTATTTTTAATAAAGTTAAACTAAATAAGCTTAGCTGTTCAAACCGGCTACAAATGTGTTTAACAATCCACCACGTCCTGTCGAGAAGCTGCTTCTCTCAGGCTCTGCTACAGAAGCTAAAACCAAGACCTCTATATAATACACTAATACAACACCATTCATCCACACACACACACACACACACACACACACACACACACACACACACACACACACACACACACACACACACACACACACACACACACACACACACACACACACACACACACACACACACACACACACACACACACACACACACACACACACACACACACACACACACACACACACGAGGTGTTGCCGCTGGCTCGTGAGGAGCCTGTTAGATTATACTTACTGGTAATCAAAGGATCCGTCCTGGTCTTTCTGATCTACCGGGTCCAACGGGAGATCTTTCTTCTCACGCACTGAGGAGGGAACAAAAAAAGGACGTTTTCAGCCTCTTACAGAGCGCTCCAGTGAGGTCACTGACAAACAGAGTCGTCCACATGTTAAGGGATCAAAACGTCTTCTGGTGGTCACTTTCCTACATTCATTTATTAAACTGTCAGCGAGCCCTGTGTCCTACATGTCCTCGGATATACTTCACTGTGTAGAAACAGATTTAGATGTACTGATAGAGTTCAGCTGAGACTACACAGTTTAAGGTATCAAGGTTCATCCCTCATATTGCACCTCCAAATCTGATTTTCAGCTCATCTGGATTGGATGAGCTATAAACTTCTTTGACTGAAGTCATCGGAGTCTCCTGAATCCTCCCAGCGTGAAGTCAACTTTGACTGTAATCTACCATCCTAAAATAACAAGATGTGAAACTATGTGAAGCTTGCAGCAAGACTAAAAATCAAAACAGCTGCCATTAACTTTTCGTAGAGATGAGGGAACAGCGTGAAGCTGTTTTAGAAGCAGGGTTATAACATGGGGCTGGGTTTGAAGACGTGTCAGTGCTCGGGTCAGTGCTGATGATATGCTTATTGGCTTAGTATGTCACCAGCTGTTAGTTTGTTGAAGCATCACACACGGGCACCCACCTAGATATTTTGCGCAACCAGTTACGCAACTGCGACCTAGACATTACAGAAACTGCAAAACATTAACATGACTCTGATTTCTGTTTAACTGCAGATCGCATGAAGATGAAAATGTTGGTGTTTCCGTACGCTGCAGGCTCAGGCCTTACCCGGATATTTGCCTCCGCGACTCCTCTTGATGAAGCAGACGATGAGCAGGATCAGGATGATGAGGGCGATGGCACACATCAAGCCAATGAACCAGCCCTGGGTGGCGATGTCCACCTGGTCTATGTAGGCTGGAGACACACACACACACACACACAGAAAGAGAAAAGAGACACAACACAGTGAGATCAGAGATGTGAGTCAGTCTGCCTTCGTCCCCGAGCGCTCAGCAGGTCTACGACGTCTCAGAACCAGCACGTTATAAAGCTCCCACCCAGAATGCTGCTGTACAAACGGACGACAATCAAGTGACACTGTCGTCCCAAAATGGTCTGAGGTAACGATGTGTGGAACAAAATTGTTCTTTCATGGATTTCAAAGTCCGCCTGGAAGGAAAAAAAAATCACCAGTTTCTACAAAATCCATTTTTATAGAAAACACAGAAATTATACACTTTGACAATCTTATGTTATAAAAGACGAGCATACAATTACGTCAGACGATCCCCAAATACATCAGTGCTGTTACTGTGTCGTAGAATCAAATAGCAAAGTCCAACGGTCTGTTAGCCAGCAAGACAAAACAGGGTGCTAAGCACGGGAAGCAGTGGCCATGATGGACGTCCCATCACAGAAGCAATTTATAACAAATTACAAAAACATGTATTTAAGCCTCTGATTTGAAGTTCATTAGATTCCCTTCCAATGAGTAGATGTATGTCGTAGCTTCCATGTGCATGTTCAGTTGCACAGACAGTTGTTCACTATAACATGTAACAAGTGAGTAAACATCTTCTGCCTCATATTTCAAACTGCTCAACAAAGAACCAACATGTTCACAGTCGTTCTGCTTGCTTTGGAGGAAGTCGAGTTTGGAGTTGAATGTGAGTTTGGTCGAAAGTCTACGTGAGTCTAATTATCCACAAAGTTCACCTTCGGAGAAACATACATGCATTCATCAAAACAAACCATGAAACTCACCCAGCCTCAGCTGAGTTACTGCAGATACAACAACAGACTTGCACCCTGAGTAGCCCACCTGGATGGAACAGCGGTTCCACTTGGCCAGGGGGGGGGCGGGGTCTCACCTGGTTTGGTCTTAAAGGTGATGGATTTGCTGCTGATGCTGTTGAGCTCGTGGGAGTAAACCCTCAGATGGTACGTGGCGCCTGCGATCAGATTTGCCATTCTAATGGGGGGCGGTTCTGTCACGGACACAACTCTCACCGTCTTGTTGCCTTGGAGATACAAGAGAGGGGCCAATCACACTCCAGGGGGCGTGGCCTTGGTTCCACAATAACAGCTGTGCTTGCTAACAAAGGTCAAGGCATCACAATGCTAAGCATGGAGACTGTTTCCTCTGAGTGATAGCAGGGTTACTCAAGTGAAATGAGACCATTAACAATGCATTGCCCACCCCGATCCTGCTCAGTTATTCACTTCTTAAAGTGTGCTCGGGTTGATTCCAGACAAGGTCAGATCAGCTGGTTGACTTTCCTTATTTTAAGTCTGGGTGAAAAATCAAGCCAGCTGAACCAAACCGACTGTACCAGGTTACATCTCGGATAGCTAACTGGGAGCCAGTCTGTAGTCTTACCAAATTGTCCAAGGTCAAAGCCCAGGTGAGTTGATGGACAGACTTCCCATGTTTGGTGTCTTAATAGTCTGTCCATGTCTGGTTGAGGTCTTCACAGATCTATCAGCACCCGAGAAACTGAGATCCAACTCTCAACCTTCAGAATAGAGTTGATGTTTTACATATATTAATGAATGTGAGCCATGTTGCACAGTGTAACTGCAGGTCCCAGGTCTATTATTTTGTGTCGTTTCTGATTTGGATTCAAGAGATCCCTTGGCTTTTGCAGATCACAAGAGAAACATCCTGAATAGCCCGGTGATTTGTCTTCTTGGAAATGAAAGAAGTCTGTAATATGCTGGGTTACAGACAGTTAGATTTTACAGGTCCAATAGAGATTAACCTGTCATGTTGGACCAGTAATGCCAATTAAACTGCCCCATGAATTGTTCTCTTTGCAGCATCTCTTCAACAAGTAGAATTAAAATGCTGGTTGATTGAACTTCCTGTTTTTCTTGGGTAACATTGGGATCTTGGGTGGCAAAGCATTCTTGGTCTCAGCCTATCACAGCTCCACAAGGTGCAAAAAAAAAAAAAAAAAAAAACCCAGCTGCAACACTCTGCATCTTTCTTGTTGAAAGACGTGTCAGTCATGACATGGCCGAGCTATGAACATGACTCCGAGTGTGGTGAGAGGAGGTGGTGACGTCATGCACCATGCTATCAACCGTTTCAGCAGGTTGATGGTATCCAGCAGAACTCATTCCAAAGCCATGCTGTTAATACGAGTCCTAAAACCAGCCAAACATCTAAGAGAAGACATGCCTTCTTGTTTTCAGAGACATAATGTTTAGTTTTATACGACAATACGACAGTATTAGTACATTCAGTTTGATGCAAGGAAAACTCAGATGGCTTATATGCACATAACCAAGACTCCTAAAAGTCTGATATCAATCTGACCAGAGTTTTCTGCTGTTGCTTTTCAAACACATTTCTTTTTCTATATGACTCTCGTCAAACCAAGGGATTATGACTTTGAAAATGTTTTCAGAGAAAACTCTTTTTCAACATTCAGATATAAAAAAGGGTGAAAGCCAAGTCCAAAATACATCCTCCCTTCTTTCCATCCTTGATGAAAGATCACAGACTGTTGAATTGGTAGAAAACAACAACAGAGAGTCGACACGCGCCAGACTGACCAATCTCAACCAGCTCTGAATCCCAGAAAAGGAGGGGTGATGTGTTTGGTAAAAAAACCAGAGTGCTCGTTCCAAAGCAAAAGCGAGTGGTTATGGAAGCGTTTGGATGGTCGACTGAGTGAAACATTTAAGCAGCATTTCAGAAAAAGCAAAGCGAGTTCATTCACAGTGCCGGTCCAACCAGAGCCATTCAAAGCCAGGCAGCATGTTGAAAAGAAACCATAGTGACGGTGCGCTGAACAGGAAGTTAGAAGTGACATGATGACGGTAAACATATTCCAACATGTAAAGACGAAAGAGACAAAGTAAGATTGCGAGAGAGAAAGACATGATGTTCCTTCATCTTTCTAACACAGTTTAACAGTAATTGTTTATCAATAGATACAAATATCACATCAATAAAAAAAATAAAAAACAACCAACAGTTCAGCACCTGTTGCAGGAATTAAAGCTCATCTCAGAGTAAAGATGTTTTACACAGACCTCTTTCCTTCCTAGTTTTGTGACATTTACCCTTCATGCTCAAACTTGAATGTACTGTCAACAAAGTTTTGACACACTTCAGCTTTGGGCTTTTGGGTAACAAAAACCTGCTATTGAACCGTCTTATCAGTCTGTCTGAAAATATAATGAACACATAAAAAAACATTGATAGGAATTATTTGTGAGTAATTCCACTGGAGGGTCTTCATCCTAATTGCTCAAACGTGATCAATATACTGTGGAGAAGAAGTGGGTGCAGCCTCCAGGTTTCAAAAGTGTATTCAATGCCAACGGGCCTTTAACCTGCATTATTTTACTGGCCAGCAGGGGGAGCCTTTATGCCTTTACTTAAAGATAGTGAAGAGAGCAGGGAGTCAGATATGCAGGAAAGGAGCCACAGGTAGGACTTGAAACTGATCACGGGGCTTAACCAAATTAAAAGGCTATTAGCACACCGCTAAAGAGAATTCATATAGTGTAAAGGTTAAATGATCCATACATCTAAAGCCCTTTTTTTTTTTTTTTTTTTTTTTTTTTACCACTTTCTGGATGAATTTTGGTGTCAGACTTGCTGTCCACTCTGCGGATTATGGTCCCATTGCAAAATTGATTATCAGACTTTAGGGCACACTTAATAATTTGGCACATTTGATTGGCAAGTTCATTCAATAGGGATCTAGTCAGTTATGTTAATGGAAACCCAAATGGTTCAAGCCAAATGCCAAAATGTATCCTTCAAACATTGTCTGAACCTAATTGAGTGACATTTGATTGGCTACTTTCACTTCTTATATACAGTCTATGAAATGAACCTAACAGCATGTCTACATTGCCTTTAGGTGAGTGGGCTGATATACTTTCATATTCAGATCTTTATTAAACTACTCAAAGCCCATTATAGGTCGGCTGATGTTCTTGTAAACAAAGCATTCAAATGATCTGGTCTTTGAATTTCGTTAATTCTGGATTTGTTATGATGAAATATCAGTGATGTTTAAGCTACTTTAATCACTTTTGTGATTAATCTTTCATTTGGTGGACAAAACCAAACCAATCAGTATTTTTTTGGTTGTTAATCACAAACCAGTGAGAGAGACCAAAATGTTCTTTATCTGATCTATAGGTCTGGCGATGGTTCCCTCGATGTTCATTGCTAAAACCAGAAAACATAATACATTTGACTCAAAAGATAACGGACAGTGGAGCTTTTAGAAGACTGGTGAAGTTTTAGACTTTGAAGTTTGGGAAGAAAGAGTGAAGTGTTGCTTTCTGCTCCTATTCTTTGCATCATTTGGTTGATTTAGGTTCAGATTGATCTTAAGCTTTATTTAGCTCAGGCTGGGCTTGGTCTGGTTTCTTACTGTCCAGTGTGAGCTCTAGCACAAACTCGCTGCTGCCGGCCGGGAAGTTGTGTCTCCAGCTGACGTCAGCGTAGTTACTGTTATGCTCCACCGTCAGATTCCAGATGTCCAGCCCTGGGGGCACTACACAAGAGGGGGAGGGGATCAGGGGTAAAGGGTTGGGCAAGGAGCAGAGAGGGCACAGTTACAACAACCTCACACGGGGCCCCATTTAGACTTAAATGGTGTTAGCACCATAGAAGTCTTCCAACCAGAAGTTTGGTCAGGATCCACTCAAAACCAGAAATAAACTTAAAATGTTCATGGAAACAAAATTGCTCCAAAGTCATTTAAGGTGATTTCCCACATTAAAACATTCTGTTTCCATGTTTACCTCTGAGTGAGAGTGGACTTTAGTGCTAATTTAACCTAAAAACTGAAGAAGGCATGAGTTTCACCAAAAATCAAAAATCAGCCTGCCTCTATTTTCCATTATATACTCAAGGCTAATCTTTCCAAGAACTTTGCAATATTTAACGTCAAATTAAAAAGTTTGGATTCTCACTTCCTGACCAGGAGGATATTTGCTGGCTACATCCCAATATTCTGAAGTAAATCCCTACTTTTTGCAGGTACGGCACAGCGTATTGGAATGCAGCCCTGATGTAATTTCCTGATTCGTCAGGTGAGAGAAGACTTTTTTTCTTCCAATAAAAGTACCGTTCATGCTCAGCTACAACTCTAAAGACAGTAGAAACCAAAATGGGACAACAGCATGTACCCAACACATTTTGATCTGTACGCTTGGTGTGGACCAGCACAGGAGTTGTGGTGGTCGTGGTCGCCTCAGTTGTAGTGGTGGTGGGGGTTGTGGTGGTGGTGGTAGAAGGAGTAGTCGTAGTTGTAGTTGTAGTAGTCGAGGTACTAATGGTTGTTGGAGCGATGGTAGTAGGAGGATGTGGAGCGGGAGGAGCAGGAGTAGGTGTGAACTCTGAAGCCAAGGAGGCGTCGGTAAGTTCGACTACAGGAGGCGGAGGTGGGAGAGAGCAAAGGGTTAAAGAGGAGTAGGAGCAGGGACATAAGACAGTCAGAGACACCGACACACATTAGAGAGTTCAATGATCATGGAGCTCAATTACACAATGATTTCTCATGAAGCAGCAGCAGCACTCGTCACCATTATCAACATCATCCAATCAACTATTAAAAAGTCATTTCATCTCCACTGTGATCCACCAACGCACCATACGTTTCAATGTCACTGCTACCCAGAGGACACTCTCTGTACTGTGTACATTACAAATGAGTAGGTGGTTCTCATTTCAACATGCTGAGCACCATTTCAGACTGAGAACTGTCCGAGTCAGCCCGAAACATGATTCCAAAATCAAATTGGTTGAAAACAATTCGATCCGTCAAAGACTTCATTGGAACCACATTTTCAACTGGCTAAAATACGATTACAACATTAACACGTGACAGAACACGATTTGTTTCATACTAAAGAGGTTCATTAAGCCTACTGATGATAATCCTAAAATACGGTTTGTTTTTAAAGGCCAGGAAGGTCGGCCGAAACTGGTCAGGTAAACAATTTTACCTTTAATAACTTGTTCATTGTGGGGTTACGAGGAGGACCAAAATGACAATCAAAGCGGCGTTTCAGTCATTTTGCAGTAGTTGGTATGAGTTCTGTCTTCCAAAAGACATCTTCTCAGCGTATTCTATCCTTTATATAAAAATCATACATGCAGCTTGTCTGGGCAGAATTGGAAACATTTGCACGAGAAAGTTTCATTCTTTGAAGCAGGGTTAACAAATGAGTTTTGACCAAGGGCCCCTTCCTTGGTGCTGAGCTCTTTATGCATATAGTACTGTATATGGCACACATCACACGGCATGGGAAATGTTGAACATTCTGCATTTGTCTTGTAACACAGCAGCACCTTCTTCTGGACGTCGCCCATCCTTTACCCTTTGATGCTTCACTTTTACTATACCTTGAAGTTGAGGTCGTCTCCCACCCATGAAGGCGGTGCTGAGGCTCCCCATGCAACCAGAACACTCCCCCATTTTCAAACCCAAGCCCGGCCGACATGCTTGTATCAACAGGCTCGATGCCAAGCATACCCTCAAACCACGGTGCGAGGGTAGCAGAAAGGAAGGGGAGATGTTTAGGAGGTGTTACAGCCCGAAGCTTCAAGCCACCTTACCTGCACTACCCAGTACTTTATGAACAACCGACTGGGTTAACAGAAGCCATGGACGAAATGAAAGAGTGACATGAAAGCCCAGCAGCAAGACGATAAGGCCAGTGAGTGAGTGAGTATGCAAGCCAAGCGTTAAGTATTCACCCCAGAAATGATAAAAAAAAGTTGCATCAAAATGTTTCTCCTGTCTGGAGATTGATGCATGGACGCATTCTTCTCACGTCCTCACACACACACACACACACACACACACACACTTTTAAAAACATCAGCAGCATCATGACACTGAATCCAGCGTGAGTGAATGAATGAAGAACAGAAGTTGCTGTGTAGCAGCTGAAAGACTTATATGAAGTGCACCATCAGGGATTGGTTCAGAAATCAGAAGTTAAAAGTCAACATGACGGCAGAGAAAGCAGCAATCACACTTGTGTAAATGTAAAGTAGGGGAGTTTTATCTTTCTGGTATCTTCAATTTTCATTCAGCCGGGACACATGTTCCAAAAACTAGAGGTGTGAATCATCCGAGAAGATGTTGCATTGAGCGTGTCTTCAATCCCTGACAGCACGAAGCTGCAGACAGACAGCAGCTTCGAATGTAACGGAGAGATGGAGGGATACAGAGAGGCAGACGGAGGGATACAGAGAGGAGGGATACAGAGAGGAGGGATACAGAGAGGCAGACGGGCAGATGGAGGGATACAGAGAGGAGGGATACAGAGAGGCAGATGGAGGGATACAGAGAGGCAGATGGAGGGATACAGAGAGGCAGACGGAGGGATACAGAGAGGCAGGTGGAGGGATACAGAGAGGCAGGTGGAGGGATACAGAGAGGCAGATGGAGGGATACAGAGAGGCAGATGGAGGGATACAGAGAGGCAGATGGAGGGATACAGAGAGGCAGATAGAGGGATACAGAGAGGCAGACGGGCAGATGGAGGGATACAGAGAGGCAGATGGAGGGATACAGAGAGGCAGATGGAGGGATACAGAGAGGCAGATGGAGGGATACAGAGAGGAAGGTGGAGGGATACAGAGAGGAAGGTGGAGGGATACAGAGAGGCAGATGGAGGGATACAGAGAGGAAGATAGAGGGATACAGAGAGGAGGGATACAGAGAGGCAGATGGAGGGATACAGAGAGGAAGGTGGAGGGACACAGAGAGGAAGGTGGAGGGATACAGAGAGGAGGGATACAGAGAGGCAGATGGAGGGATACAGAGAGGAAGATAGAGGGATACAGAGAGGAGGGATACAGAGAGGCAGATGGAGGGATACAGAGAGGAAGATAGAGGGATACAGAGAGGAGGGATACAGAGAGGCAGATGGAGGGATACAGAGAGGAAGATAGAGGGATACAGAGAGGCAGGTGGAGGGATACAGAGAGGAAGATAGAGGGATACAGAGAGGCAGGTGGAGGGATACAGAGAGGAAGATAGAGGGATACAGAGAGGCAGGTGGAGGGATACAGAGAGGAAGATAGAGGGATACAGAGAGGCAGGTGGAGGGATACAGAGAGGCAGACGGGCAGATGGAGGGATGAGTAAAGAAAGAAAAAATCAGTGTGACCAGCAGTTCAGTCCAACAGCAACAACACAGACCGGCCCGTGTGCCCTCGGAGCTTCAGACGTTTGGCCTTCAGCTCAACATAGACGCAATGATTCAGAATACTGACACTTGTTTTGACAGACTGAGAGATAATATATTTAATCCTGACGGCCAACGACAAACTCACGTAGCTGTAATGACTAATGCAGTGACCCTTACAGCCTTCGAGGCTCAAACCTGAATACAGTATTTTTTTTACACTGACATCGTCAGATTGTGATTGTAAGTGTTTGACAACATGACACAAAAGGATCCTTAAAAACATATTCTCTCTTTGTTGATGTCAAACCTGCTCTTACATTCTTTCTGTAAAGCAACAAGAGGTCAATTTGACCTCAGAGGTCACGGGAGAGTTAATGCTCTGCCTCAAGCGTTTCTTTGTGTTTATTGTCCTTTAAACAAACTCATCACTAAGAAGCTGGACTGTACTGCTGCTTAAGACACATAACATGTCAGATATGGAGGGTGCTGGTGCTGATGGGTAAAGGCAACAGGCAGACAATCTGTGCGTCTCTTTGTTTTTTATTACCTAGCCCTGTGGTGTCAGTAAAGTTTTCTGCCGACAGGAGGAGAGAGAGAGGGAGACAGAGGAGAGAGGGGAGAGGTGTAAGCAACAACAACAACAACAACAGGAGCAGCTGACAGCTCAGATAACAGCTGTGTGACGTCAGATACAAACAGTCCTGCTCACTGAAGTGGATTCACATCAGCAGCGCCTTCGTCTGGACATCCTTTGAACAGAACTTTCACATGGTGACCTGCGTGAGCGTCCGCTCTCGAGAGGAGGGGGGCGCCAAACAGCTCCAAGAATTTATACTACAGTCCCCATTTTAACCACTAGGGGTCAGAGTTACATAATGCTCCTTTAACCTACTGTGTACTGCGGTTCAAATATATAAAAATGTAATTTCAGTTGAACGTTGACGTCGCTGTAAACAGTTAAATTCGGTCCCCACATTTCCCCCCCTGCAGACGAGTTATCAAACCGACCGGCTTCCTTTACAGAGGGAAAGACTTTCATCGGTGTATCAACACTAACGATGACAGGCTGCAGCAGAGCAGTTCCCTTCGACCTCCTGGGAGTTAGTTAGTACAAAATAGTGTCAGTGTGTCTTCAAGACGAAAGCTGAAGTGAAAGTTGTCAAAGGACGCACTTTTCACGCTCTTCTTCTTCTTCTAGTGCGAGTCGAAGAATCTGTAATCATCTTTTAAATAAGAGCTACATTAAATTCTCTGCAAAACAATTATTAAGTATTTTTGCGGGAGCGCCCTAACGCGGGGTGTTTTGAGAAACACTCACCTTCGTTGGCGAAGTGTGGCGACTCCTCTGCAAACACCTCCCCCGTCCCCACCTGTGTGAGCGCCGACAGGTAGAAGCGGTAGCGGGTGGATCTGTCCGGCAGGCGCAGGGTGAAGTGCGTCACGTTCGGATAGAACGTCTCCAAGTGAGGACGACCCGCTCGGGAGCCGTTCACTACAAACACATTCACACAAGACAAGACGGACAATTATAAGACTATAATTATAATTATAGAAGAAATCTGTACCACTGGATTAGCAGATTATTGAATATATTGCTCAGATTATATTTTCTGTTTGGTTGTCTTTGGCTTCCTGTTTTATTTTGTAAGTTCTAGTCTCCTGTGTGTCTCGTCGTGCGTTGCTTCCTCTCTTTGTGTTTTTCCCTCCTCTCTGATTGGCTGTCAGCTTTCACCTGTGTACCAACCAATCTGTTGTCACCTTCACACACATCTGTTTCATGTTTCCTCCATCAGCTACCCTAAATATCATCTGACAGACTTTCCTTCTCAGTGTGTGTGTGTGTGTGTGTGTGTGTGTGTGTGTTTCCTGTTGTTTGCCTGCCGCTCATTCTGGGAGTCCTTGAATTTGAATCTTTTGTGATTCACTTTCATTGAAGATGTCTGGACACTGGAATAGTGAGCACAGCTAACTCCTGAAACCTTGAATAAAAGAATACATGTGTGTGAATACTCGGGAGTTTGACCAATCAGAGCAGCTTTACCTGTCTGGTACTTGAGCTGGTATCCAATCAGGATGCCGTTGGGCTCCAGAGGTTTGTCCCACTGCAGGTGAAGGGTGTCCAAACTTCTGCGGTTTATCCTGAAAAACTTTGGAGCATCCGGCACTGCGAACACACACACACACACACACACACACACACACACACACACACACACACACACACACACACACACACACACACACACACACACACACACACACACACACACACACACACACACACACACACACACACACACACACACACACACACACACACACACACACACACACACACACACACACACACACACACACACACACACACACACACACACACACACACACACACACACACACACACACACACACACACAGAAAGAGATGTGAGAAAAGAACAGAGGAGGCTTCATCCTGCCTCATGCTGCAGCTGCACTACCACATTCGACCACTAGAGGCTGACAAGCTCCATGTAGAGAGAGTGACCTCTCAGATCTGTCTTCATATGAAGGTTTACACTTATCCCTCGTAATGGATATTTGGATGTTGACACTTCACATGTTGGGTCTTGAATCTTTTTTTTTCAGGGTTTCACTCCTTAATTTCACTGAAAGGATTTATCACTCCCAGCTGGGCTCAAAACCAGCGAGAAAAAGCTTAAATTTGGGATTTATTTTCACCAAGACCAAGTCAAAGCTGCTTCCTGAATATATGAAAGTGCTGAGTCACACTTAGGTTGCAGGCTGTGTGTTTGTGGCAGAAACACAGCGCATCACTTTGTTCAACTGCCTCCATCAGCTGCTTTTTTTTTCATGCAATAAGCTCATTATGGTAGCTTCAGCCTCGGGTAAAATATACACTTAAACATAAAGAGTGCAGAGACAGTTTACACTGATGTGAGTAGAGTCTACTCACTGACTACAGTTTGAGCATCCTCAAAATAAAAAGCCGACCTGAGCTTCCATTTAGACTTTCTTTTGGCTCCAATCACAGAGATGCAGACATGACTATGACTATTTTACCTCATTTTATTTCATATTTTTACCGTACTTTTTTTTATCTACATTACACCGTGGGGACGGGGGAAACGTAATTTTGATTTCACTGTATGTGTGACATATTATAGAATTGACAATAAAATAAACTTTGAACATTGAACCTTGAATAGGGCGAGGGTTATTGGTGAAAATAAAATAAAAGACAGCACATGTTCTGCTGCACACTGCATTAGAAGGTCTTTTTGGAAACCCACGTGTGTGTTGTCAGTACTTTGATGACGCAGCAGTCCTTCATGATATCAAACTTTTATTTTCCTTCGCTGTCACACCCAAGAGACTCATGTGCGACCTCTCGCCTCCTAGCTCTCTAGCGACACACGCGTCTCCCCCAGGTGTCATATTTAAGTCCTCACCTCCCTCCTTGGTGGTGAACTCCACCGTGTTGCTGGGCAGACTCTCGAAGCGGCCGTTGGCCACCACCAGAAACATCTTGTACTGAGAGAAGGGCACCAGGTCGCTGAGGATGACAGACGGGTCGGCGGCGGTGGTGTAGAACCCTTTGGTCTTCTTCTCCTTACTGACCGCCAGACCGGGAACCAGACTGGACTCACGCCAGTAATACAGCTGTGATTTGGAGGGGAGGGAAGAGTTAGTGACGAGCACGGGAAAGGAGAGCGAGTGATAGAAAATGAGCATCATGAGCAGTCTCACTCTGTACTCCTTGAACTCTCCCATGACGGAGCTCAGGTCCACAGACTTCCAGTGGATGTTGGCTTTGGTGCTGTCCACCTTCGTGACTCGCAGCTCCGTGGGAGCTTCAGTGGGCTCTGAACACAGGAGACGAAGGGGGAAGGTGAGCGTCCAGTGTCAGGAAACTTTTTGTATTTTGACCTCTTGAAGATAACGAAAATACACAACAACTAATAACTAAGTGAGAGTGAGTTATAATTTTAAAAATAAAAATAAACGATAAGGATTTATAGATCAGAATAAAATGAAACCCTTTAATAAAAAGACAAACAGCCTACCTTGAGTTTTTCATGCTTTTTTATCAGTTTTTTTTCTTCTTCTCAGAATTAAGAATTATTATTTTTTTTGTAAAATATTTCTGTATTTCGCTCAGGTTATTAAATGGTTAAACTGCTTGTTTGCAAAAATTATGCAAAGTTTCATTTTCATAGTTAATAAAAAATTTGGAAAAAAGTCAAAGCTGTTAAAAAACAAAAAAACCAAACAAACAAACATTGCACTGAACATTTTATATTTGATGAATATCTGTCAGCCGTCGCTAACATGAAAAAGACAAATAACTAAATATGACGTCTGAATGAGACCTCGGGACAAAATCTTCTGATTCTTCGATTGAGGTCGGGGTCTTTGGACCCCCCTGACCCGGAGCCTACGTGTCTGTGGGTTCGATGCACTCACTGTCCTCTCCGGAGAATCCGATGACCACGTTGGACATGGGTCCGGCTCCAAAGTCGTTCTGGCTCTGGATTTTGATCTCATAAGGCACGTAGGTTTCTGTGTTTTGGACGACGTATTTGGACTCCGCCGTGGTCACGTTACTCCACTCCTCGCCGGCGTCCTTCCGTCTCCACCACACGCTGTAGTAAAGGTTTGGACCATTTCTCTCCAGGTCAAGCAGAGGCTTAAAAAAGACACAAATATTAGTGTTTGACCATATTAAGAAAGGACATGACGCAGCTCAGAGGTCATTTTGTTTTGAGTTTTTTGTCTCCCCCCTGTGGACGAGCGCCGCTATGAACACGCCCGTCCAACGCTTCATATCCGTCTGCTCTCTTTGGACTTGGTCTCAGTTTGTTCGGTCATGTTTGTTGTGACGAGCCCGTCTTACCTCCCATGTTATCTCCATGTTGTCCTTCTTGGAGCCCCACCCCTGCAGGCCTCTGGGGATGGCATCTGGGGCTTCATGTGAACACAACACAAAACACGTTAAACCACATCACCTCCAACCAACGCCACGTCAGAGCGGCGGCTTCACATGCACAACGTCTCAACACGTCACATGTGACACAGCTATGTTTGACGATGTTGGCGTGTGTGCACGTCGCGCTCCTCACCCGCTCCGCTCGTCTTGTATCGTGGCGAGGGGCGACTGGGCTCGCTCAGGCCCACGGAGTTGATGGCGATGACTCTGAACTGATAGTTGACGAACGGCGAGAGCTGCAGGATGACCGAGTTGAGGTCTCCGGGGTAAGAGGACAGGTTCTGCCACCGGCCGGGCTCCCAGCGGTCCTCCTCAAACTGGACCAGGAACTCTGCGAGGACACACAAACACAAACTGAGCATTCAGCTCTTGATGTAAAGTCCTTTCATCCCCTCTCCGCCTCTTCTTCATGAGCCCAAAGAATTCATGTAAGCAGCCTTTCTATGAATATTCTCATTATTACTGAAGACCCGTCTAATCCCCTCGGACACAGCATTACAGCGAAAGGACATGTTGCATCCACACTTCATGACTTCACCCATCAGCTCAAAATCTGAAGAAAAAAAAGAAAAAAAAACGCTGACTCAACCCTTTCACTGAGACTGACTGCTGTGTTTGAAGCTGAGTGACTTTAGCTGGGAGCTTTACTACACGCTGTGAGGGTTAAGGCTGGTTCACACGGCAGGATTTTAGATTTCCCAAACTTTAGAGACCACACACATGGTGATAAATAATCAGAGGTTTTACAGTTTCGGTCGTACAGTGTGTGGTGTGCGGCCACACGGCAACATCAACACACCACACACAAACCGATTTCACTCGCCAACGTCCCCCGATCAGACGGGAAATCTCCTAAAACCTCTCGAGATCAAACGTGATTCCAGAGTCAACAAACGGACAGAGAGGATGTAACAGGGATCGTTTGTGCTGTTTTTATCTGAAAACACGTTTTAAAAAGAGGCGTCGGTCAAAGGAGCGGAGACGACGGGAGCATGAACTGTACTTGATACATGATGATATGGAGGCGAGTAGTTGTTGTTTTGCTCCTGGTGTTTCCTCGCTACTACGTCACCTCGCTTTCTGATTGGCTACGCGTCACAGTCAACAGGCTCGTGCTCGTTTCCCCTCGGGGGGGAAACACCACACATGATGAGAGATCGGGCCAAAACAATCCAACATGTTGAATATTTGAGATCAGAGCGGTCCCGACATTCTTCTGACCAGACGAGAGCGGTCTGAACACACCACACACGGCAGGATGATCTTATAAGATTATCTTATGATGATCGGGGCGTCCTTAAGATTATAGGAAGGAGAGAATCGGGGACAAAATCGGTGTAATTATCCTGCCGTGTGAAGCAGGCCTTAGGGTCGAGTAGAGGGAATAATCATCCTCATCTTCACAGACCGGCTGTACCAGTGTCTCCACTGGGATGACTGAGCTGTTCAGTATACTGACGTGTGACCGGACTCCTGTGGTCGTTTCCGGGGATCCACGTGAGGCGAACGCTGCGTACAGCTGGATCGGAGAGGTCCAGATCTGTTGGAGGGTCCGGACGGCCTGCAGGGAAACAGGACATGACGTCAAAAAAAATAAACTGTACGACGAAATGAGAAAAAAAACCAACATGCATGTTGCAAAACATCTGACACAAACTCTGCAGGGTCATTAATCCTCATTTTCTCATCACAACAAAAACATTAAAACTTCCAAATTAAGGGAGTGTGGAGTTTTAAAATCATGAATCTTAGATGATTCAAGAAACCGTTGATGAATGAAAGAGGATAAAAAAAAAAAGAGCAGAAAAGAGAAAAGCTGAAAAATGACCACAAAGGACCAGACTGGATTAAAAATGAGATTAAACAACATAACAGGGTGGATTGTGGTGCATGCACATTTAAAATCCATTGTGAATGACTTCTTTCAAACAGCCATGCAGACAACACAAAGTATAAAAAACATAATTTGGCACAAAATAAAAACCATTGTTTCAGGAATAAGGTGAACACAGAGCAGAGAACAAAGAGTGAAATTATAAGAAGATAAAAATAAGGAAGAAAAGAAAAAGACTTCCACCCGAGCCGAGTGTTACCTGGAGGCAAGGCACTAGAGACTGAGGGGTTGAGGGAGGCTTCCTCTGTGGGGGCGGGGTCAAGGACCAGGAAGTGGGTGCAAAGGTTAGAATTCACAGGTTAGTCTAGTGAGCCAATCAACAATCAGCAAGGGAGCATAAACGGTTAACACGCCATTAGATTATTTTGATTAATGTGAGTCAGCTTCACTAAACTCCATCGTGGTGGTTTCATCTTTTTCACATCTGAGACTTCTGCACGGACGGCGATCTGTCAGACGGCGATCTGAGCCGACAACGAGTGGAGTTTACTCCTCGGGTAGACGACGAGGACAAGGGGCCTTAAAAAGAATGATGTCACGTGTTGAACAAGGGCGGCGTTCTTTAAAAAGAAGGACACGTTACAGGTAAGGCTCTCTGTCTGTGTTTCAGAGCGAGTGATTGACAGGAGACGGCAAAATGAAAAGGTATGCAAGGGAGAGGTTGACGATATTTCCTCTGGTCGTGTCAGTGAAGGGAAGATGACCTTTGAACCTTTGAGGAAACCTGCTGTGTTGAAGCTTCTCTGACAACAATGCAGCAGCCAGTATGTCCTCCTTCTAACTTTAGATTCTGCTCCTGAATGCTCTGGATCTGATTGGACCAGAGAAGGCAGGCGGGGCTTTGAAGGCCGTTTTGGACGCCCCTGGGTTTGTCAGATATGAGAGCAGTTATCAGGTCAACAGGTGTTGCAGCGATGGAAGCGGGCAGTGGAACTGCTTCAGATAGAAGTGATTGTACCCGAGCTAAAAAGCCTCTGCATGTTTCTAATAAGCTCCAGCAGCAGAAAGCTGCTCAAACTAGGATCAATGTTGGAGATGAAACATGGAGAGAGGTTAGAACTCAGAAAGCTTTACAGACCCATGCAGAGCTGGCTAAACACTGAAGCTACAGTGTCCATCACATGCTGACCTGTGTGAGAGGAGGGGGCGGAGCCAGACAGTTCTCTGTAAGGATTAGCTGCAGAGCTGGCTAAACACTGAAGCTACAGCAAAGATACGTAACATAAGGGCGCAAAAAAAACACGTTTCTCCTGCGGTTCATCGTCATTATGCAAAAGTCTCAGATGTCAAAGTGATGTTCACACAGGATGCTCAAACTGAGAATACAGCACAGCTCCACTACAGCACTTTCTACACAGCACTATCTGATCTAAACACAGGACATGCAGAGTCAGTGAGAGTTGGTTAAAGCTAAGCTACTTCAGTGTTTTAGTAAACAGTAACAACAAGAACATAAAAGAGGATTTTCCATGTGAAGGCACGAAGCTGAAAAAAACAGTACAGAGTCAAGAAACCGTAAAAGACGTGTGTGTGTGTGTGTGTGTGTGTGTGTGTGTGTGTGTTTTAAAGGTCCATTTCGTAATACAATAACTTTCAACACAGGGAGAATGGCGTCTCTCTCCGATCGCCTGTTTGCTGCAGTATACAGCTCTACGGATTAAAGTCAAAGTCGTACGTCTGAACATGAACAGTTCATACAGCAGCCTACAGAAAAGCAGCGTCTCTGTTGTTTATATAACGGCGGAGGCGAAGAGGAAGAGGACGGTGACAGATGTAGCTAGGAAGAGAAAAGAGAGAGAGTGAGCGAGGGAGAGGCAGAAGTGTGACGGGCTGACGACGCTCGCAGCCATGGCATTATGTCTACGTGTTCAGCACCACGTGTCTTAAGACGGTGCAGTTGCATTAAGAGACCTTTAGAGGGCGCCAAGGCGAACTAAACTAAATTGCCACATGTTGTTTTTTTTTTTAACTGTGCAGTTCCCGTTCCGACTTTGATCGATCATTCAGATGTAAGGTCGTATCTAAGTGTACCTAACACGGTGAGGCGGGCTGAGGACGAGTGCTCGTCTATGTCCGATTTAGCAGTGCAGGTGTACGTCCCCTCATCGCCCTCGTTCACGTTAGGGATGGTCAGCGTGTCCACGTCTTTCTTCAACCTGCGGGAAAAAAAAACCCACCGCAAAGATTACAGCTGATGACATCATTTATCAGTCACTGAATCCTGATCATATTTACACCTTATCAGATAATTATAAATGACCAGAGGAAGAAAACCAGCTGAGGCAAACAAAGGTGTGTGTGTGTGTGTGTGTGTGTGATGCACATATATGACATCATATATTTTAACATGTCACACGCCTGCAAAAGTGCCAGTCAAATGTTTTTAGAAGAAAAAGATGCCACTGGTTGAATAACTGGTTTAAGTTTAGCTAACGGCTGGTTAGCTTAGCTCAGGCGTGGTCAGTTACCTCCATCCCATGTGGAGAGGCTTGTCGTCCTTCGTCCACGTCACGGAGACGGAGAGGCTGGGGTCGGACGTCACCTTGCAGTCGAAGCGAGCCGTGGAGCCTCTGATGACCGTCTGGTGCTCCGGCGCTCGCACGATACGAGTCGCCTCTGCGTCGTTGTGAAAATGTATCCGAGGGGGAAATCAGTGAAAGCGTGTGAAAACAAAGGTGAACGTCATGGTGACGGAGCAGAGAGCGGTCAGACATCGACATGCAGTCGTTTGTGTAACTATCAGAGTTTAAGGCACGACACAGGTGAATGTGATCCACACCAGCTGCAGGCTGTTTGGCACAGGGAGGAAAAGTCATGTTTCAGATTCCAGTGAAGTTGATCCAGCGTTGAGCTACAATATGAAGTTATGATTTTATTTATTTGAAGTCATTTCTTATGACAATCATTAAAAATTTTTTTTGGTTGTAAACTTTTCACTGAGCTGCCGACCTTGATGCGTCACACAACCACACACTCACTACTTCACACTTTTGATTTCTGTGTTGCTTGTTGTTTTCGTTGTCTATGTGCACATTTCTATTGTTTACTTGTCCACTTCATCACAATGAAAAAAAACACAAATTACATAGGATTCCCTTAAACTCACACAGCGGCCATTTTCCTGAGACACCACACTCAGGGTAAACGAGCTGAAATGGTGTCACCAGTTTGTTCTGCTGTATTTCAGATTACACGTCCAATAGACGTAGAGAGCGAGACCATTTTCATCCAATCAGAGCTTCTCGTTTTTAACGTTCTGACAAAGTCGGTCTCGTCCTGCAGAACGGTCTGCAGAGGACTTATTAAAAGTTTGTACTCGGCCTTGTCTTGGTTTCAGACCATCAGTGATATTCTTCCACATCCGTACTGTGATCAGAAGGAAAACGCCTTTTTCTAATACGATGGATAAATGATTTGAGTTTTACCCTCCTGGTTACGCCAGTGAGCTCGTAGTTTGGATGAATGAAAAAGTTAGCTTCTGTGATTTCTGTTCGTACCAAAAGGGTTCAAACACATTTACAGTGTGAGCAGCTGATCGATCCAGACCTGATGAAATGACCGGGATACGTTTGTTTCATATGATGGGAAAACCCTCGACACAGTTCAAGATCACATCAGCATTTTAGCCTGAGCGTGAGGTCAGAGGAACTCGTCTGAGCACATGTATGAGACGAGCACTTTGGATACAGGTTAGCCTCATGAGAGTCTGCTAAGGTGGAACGTCTGACCTTTGACTTCCAGGCGGACCTGGTTATCGGCCTTTCCCAGGATGCTGTTGGCCACGCAGGTGTACGTCCCCTCGTCCTCTGTTCGGGCCCGTCTGATCTCCAGGGTGCCGTTGATGTAAACCCGATACTGACCTCCGTCCAGCCCGCTGCCCTGCCCGTTCTTAAACCTACACAGAGAGGAAACACATGGCTCATGAAACTCCTGGCATGAACTCCCAATTCACCAGGAAAGCAGCGGTTTATATGTTTCGTGCCAGGATGAGGGTTTTCAGAGTGTGACGCCTGCAGAAGGGAAAAGGATCTCAGACACTCACCAGCGAAGGTCGGGCAGAGGAGAACCGAAGAAAGGACAGTCCAGGAAGGTGCGGTTGTTCTCGATGACCCTGATCAGCTGGTTTTTAGGACCCAGCATCCTCGGAGGCATGTCTTAAAAAAAACACACAGGAACAGTGGATCACACCTCCTTCACTTCTGTTCTCAACAGTTTAAGAAGTTCAACTTTAATCCAAGTGGTTTGGATGACTTTAACTTTCCCAGCTTCTTTTCTTCTTTCTCTGTTTCCACGACAGACATTTTAAATGTTTAAAAGCTAACATTCATTCATCATTCATATGAATAATCCAAAAAAAAGGTTCAGTTGGATTGAGTTAACATTCATGCATCCATTATCAATACTGCTTTTCCCATTCAGGGTGGCAGAGAGCCGGAGCCGGTCCCAGCTGTTGATGTGTGAGAAGGCGGGGTTATACTCTGCACCGTTCACCAGTCAGTAAAGAAAAACATGATGAATAAGAATAGATTTAATTTAAAGGGGGATTTTTAGGAAATGTTCAGGTTTGCACGTTAAACTTCTTACATTAGCCTAGCTTAGCACAAACGCTACACATAAGAGACTTGTAATGAAGTGTTTCAGATCTTAACATATGTTACCAAGTCATTTGTCTTCAAGCAGGGGTAGCCAACCCTGGTCCTCGAGGGCTACTATTCTGCATGTTTAAATGTTTCCCTCTTCCAACACACCTGATTCAAATGATTATCTCATCATCAAGTTCTGCAAAAGCCTGATTACAATCCTGATCATTTGAATCAGGTGTGTTGGAAGAGGGAGACATCTAAAACATGCAGGATAGTAGCCCTCGAGGACCAGGATTGGCTACCCCTGTCTTAAAGGGACCGCTGGTTACAAATTTGAATCTAAAAACAGCAACAGAAGAGTCTTTAAAGCTGTTTCCAGAAATGAAGGAAATCCTGTAATTTATGTTGAAAAAGTCTTATGCATGCAGAACATCCGTCTCGTTTTCCTGGAGACATTTTGGCTCCACCGACTGAAGTGAAGAGAGTCGACTTCCTGTGACTCACCGAGGACGCTGACTAAGGCGTTGGCCAGCAGATAGCCGTGCTGGTTGGACGCGTTGCACTGATAGACGGCGCTGCTTCCCATCTGCACCGAGCGAAAGATGATGGTGTCGCCCAGCTCCTGACGGCTGGGGTTCGGGGGAGAACCTAGGAAGGAGAACGAAGAAACTTCTTACAGCTCCGAGGTCATTCAGTGACCTTTCAGCGTTTGACCTTGTGCATAGAGTCCTGAGGTCACTCACTCTTAACCCTTAAACCCTGTTCTGATAAATTCCATCAACAACTTCAAATAAAGACAGAACAGATGAAGTGTGAGGTGCGAGCTCGACTTACTCTCCAACGGCTGCCCGTTGATCAGCCACTGGATGTTGGGTTTGGGGTTGCCGTTCGCCCGACACACCAGGCGCCCGTTCTCGTCTGGTGCCAGCACCAGGTTGGTTGGTTTGTCCAGCCAATAAGGAGCCGCTGTGGGACAAAGGGAGTCGTGTCACATGATGGACTCGTTCATCTTTTAAATCCCAGACTGTACGAGAAGTGGACGCAGCCTGTGGCTTTCTAAAGGGAGGTGCGTTTGTCTGATGCTGCCTTCTGTTTAATGGCCAGCAGGGGGCGACGTCACTGTGTGTAAAGTTAAAGCAGATTGCATCTGGAAGAAAATCCTCACTGAACATTTTTCCAATGATCAAATATTCTAAGCTGTTTAGTTCATGAAGCAGCGGTCGTAGTCCGACATGAGAAGGTGTCATCGAGGTGGCCACGCCCACTTCTCAGCAGTTCACACACTGTGACCTTCTCACCTTTGACTTGAACAAAGATGGAGTGGCGCACGCTGCCTAACTGATTGTTCGCCATGCAGACGTACTCCCCCGCGTCCTCCTCCGACACGTTGATTATTTTCAGGGTCTTGTTGAACTTCTCAAACTTCACTTTGTGTGCCGGCAGGTCCCCGCCCTTCTTGAACCACTTGATGGTGGGCGTCGGACTGCGGAGGAAAAAAAAAAGAAAGAGAGACCATGATGTGCTTGTTTCTAGTTACAGGGTGCAACTTCTTCACTGTTGTTGTTAATTTTAAAACAATTTTTAAATGTTCTGTAAATGTGAAAAATCTATTTTGTGTTCTTGCATGAAAATCATTCAAATGATACCAGAGAGAGAGAGAGAGAGAGAGAGAGAGAGAGAGAGAGAGAGAGAGAGAACCACAGGTCGGAATTCAACCCGGGTCGCCCGCTTGGAGGACTCCATCCTGCCTTAATGAGGTGTGCGTGACCACTAGGCCACTGGCGCCCCACGGCGCTACACTTTTTTGGGGGGGTCGTGGGGCCTAGTGATTCATGCCTGCCTCATGTACGGAGGTCATGGTCCTCCTGGGTTCAAGTCCAATCCTGTGGCTCCTTTCACGCATGTCCCCTCTTTCTCTCTCATTCCTGACTCTATACTCTAAAAGAAAGGCTCGTCAAATGCTGGTTTCTTCCTTATTCACCTGTGTGATTTATGCGTGTGCGTGTGTGTGTGTGTGTGTGTGTGTGTGTGTGTGTGTGTGTGTGTGTGTGTGTGTGTGTGTGTGTGTGTGTGTGTGTGTGTGTGTGTGTGTGTGTATGTGTGTGTGTGTGTGTGTGCTCACAGTCCGGCGGCTATGCACTCCAGCAGCAGCTGTTCATCTCGTAGCACCATTTTCGAGCTCTCTGTCCCTGAAGGTGAGAGGAAGGTCGGCGTGGTCTCGGCTACTCTCCGGCCTGCAGATGAGCAACAACACGGCTTCAAACACGCACACACACTAAAACACACACAAACAAAGACACACACAGAACGACTCAAACCCAGGAAGGAGCAAAACTCGTTCACGTCTGTCCCACGACTCTCCTCTCTGTAGACGAAGTCACATTCATTTAACGCTGACACTCGGATCATTTCCTCGTGGCGTTGTTCCAGCTCGTGTTCGCCGGTCTGTAAACGGGTTTCACTCCCTCTGGCTTCTCTCAAAGACGGGATATTAAGAGATGCAGGAACAACAACAACAGGGGCACTGGGACTGATTAATGTTCGCCAAGAGAACAGAGATGGCAGCTGATAACGCCCCCCCCCCTCGTTGTCCCGCTGTCATAAGATTATTGTAACATCAAACTGAAGCACATGTCAGGTCAGAGAGTTGATGGCGTTTGCCTTCAGTCCCGTGTGAAAGCGTCCTGTAGGGGTTTCAAGCAATAAGCCGGAGTAGACTTCTGATTGTTTTGCTGCCAAAGCTTGAACCTTTTGAACGCTGCTTTTGTTTCTCTGAGCTGCTATTAAGGTCGGGAGACTTTTTAAGAATCTGCTTTAAATACACGGTCCTCCATCTTCTGGTAACGTTTTACAATAACGTGTGGATTTTATGGGCTTTTATGTAATTTGGTTGTTTGGAACAAATTAAAATTAGATCAATCAAACTGTGTGTTTAGCCGAGCAGTCTGGGACGTGTGCATACTACCAAGTACTGACTTTGTTTGCACACTCACGTCAGAGGCGTTTTAATCAGGCTTTCATCGGCTCTGACTCAGCCTGTGTTATGTACAGTGATGAGGAGAGCAGCAGTCAGGCCTGAAAATACTCAACTACAGCTAAAAAAAAGGGGAATTTCTTATTGCAGAAAACACCTCGTTTTAATTACAGATTATTTCAAGTTTGTCCAAATGAATGTATTCATAGCTGACATGACAGTTAGTGTTGTCTTCTCTTCTTCTTCAACCTGATCAAACTTCTCTGTTCAACAGATTTCATTAAAAGACATCGAACCAGGTGACACCGCACACTGGTGTGTCATTTTAAAGGTCACATGTTCTCCTCCTCTTCTTCAGGTTAAATAAGTGTCAGAGCTCCTCTTCATCATGTGTGTGAAGTGTGTTGTTGTAAATCCACTCTGATCCTGTATTTGATCATGTCTATAAACCCCTCTATTTCAGCCCTGCTCAGAACAGGCTGTTTCTGTGTCTGTAGCTTTAAATATGTAAATGTGCTGTGTCTGACCACGCCCCCTCTCTGGAAGGGCTCGGGTGTACTCGCTGCTTTCTGGCTCCATGTCCTATTGTTTACGGTGAGAAGGCAGACTCAGAGGGCAGAACAAACACCTAGCTGTGGGAGTGTCATTCACCTGGGGGAGGGGCTACTGCCCTTTGTGATGTCATGAAGGGAACATCTCTAAATGGCCTGTTTGAGAGTACATTTTCTGAAAAGTGGAGCAGGCAGAAGATGGAGACTTTTCTCATCACTGGGGGGTTTGTAGACACCCTGTGGACAACTATTAATGTTGAACAAACCTGAGAAAATATATTTCACAGAATATGACCTTTAAACTTTAAAGATCTCACATCATGATTTTAACCTTTCATGTTGTGAGTCTTTGAAACCTTTAGAAGATCTTCCTTGTTTATCTAATACTGGCTTCATTAAAAACCTTCTTCAGCCTCAGCCTGGAAGAGTTTGTGTCCGGCGACTGTTTTAAACATATCATCCAACAATGAGGTGAAATACAGTGTGTGAGCACACAGCTGCAGCCTGCTCACAATCTGAAGCATCACATTAGCATTTTCCTCCTTTGGGGTGCAGATCCAAACAGGATTAAAGCATCTGTTAGCGGTTAGCTCCTCCAGTGGCCTTTAAGGAGTGCATGTGTGGGCTGTTAGTGACACTGAGAGGACAAGGGCAACAACATGACGACGAAAAACAGAGAAGAAGAAACATCGAGGGGTTAGCTGCAACAAACGCCTGCTTTTAAAAAGCGTGAGCAGCTACGGCCAAGCAGCGGGCGCCAAGGCAACCAAACAAACAACCTGCTGAGGACGCCGGCAGGACACACTGCAGCTTCAGACGCTTTCCTACCCAGGGAAGGTTTCACCTGATTTTTTCGGCATGAGGGAGTTTTCAAGTGTGCGGGGAGCAGAAGTGGTATTTCCATACAAACATGATTATTTATGACCTCAGCATGAATCCAAGACTGAATATTCATCATGGGTCCTTAATCCTCCCACTCGGCCTGAGCAGCACCAGGGATCACAGGGAGGATCTTCTTCCTTGGGGAAATATCCCCCCCCCATGATCTGTTCCCTCCAGCTATGCTCTGTGTTAATAGGTGTCCTGCATAATGAATCTACAGACATGTCTCTGCAGTAAACCTGAGCTGAGGGTAATGTGTGTTAATGACTGCATGTTTATTCATCACGTGCGATCATTTAACTTGGATTGAAATGTGAAACAAACCGATTATGGACTTGATGAGAGGAATGTGTGTGTGTGTGTGTGTGTGTGTGTGTCTGTGTGTGTGTGTGGTCACAAAGACGGGCCTTTGTCTGTTATTAAAGTAACATCTGGTTCAAATGATTTCATTTGGTTTGAGTTTATTTGTAATAATTGACTCTGCACTGATTGATTATGAAGAAATCGACTGTGCGGCATCATTTGGCAGATTTGTTTGGACTCTGACGTGCGAAGCTTCAGGGAAGAGTTTTAAATGTAAAAAGAAAAAACGGGGACTTATGTAAAGAAAGGCAAAAACGTAAACATGCAGCTGCCACATCAGACAGCAGCAATGATGAATGATTGAGTGTATTTTGTAATGACTGTGTATGCACAGCTGTCTAATGTATCCACCCCTCATTGATCTGTGGGAATCATAAAGAAAAAGGTTTTTTTTCTGCAGCACGCTGTGAATCGTCTTATCTGACACCGACTCTGCAGAAGACGCAGCGAATGATGATAAATCTTTTAGATGATGATCTCGTTCGCTTTCGTCGGTCATAAAGAGAAATTAGCACTTATGTCAGTCTGTTTCATAACCAGTTATAAACTTCTCACAGGAGCTTTTAAAAGGTGTAGGAAGCATCAGTCAAGACCTGATATCTGCTAAAAGGGTTAAAGTGGGAGCTGAGTTGTATCAAAGTCAAAATAAGACGATGTCAAGCCTTTAGAAACGACATCGATCTCGTGGAAAGAGTCTAAATATTCAAAAGAAAATCCAACATCATCAACAAGGAAGCAAACGGTGATGTCTGAAGCTGCAGAGAGCAGTTAGGAGGTTAATGTGTGTCGGAGGTCGAGAGCGTCAGTGAGCTAGCAGGTTAACAGCAGAGCGACACGACTAAGGGCGGACAGGAAGTGGAGCTGGGCGGACAGGAAGTGGAGCTGTCCAGACGGAGAGGGACTCACCACTGTACGGGTCAGTGGCATTGTAAGATGTGTCATTAAACGGCTCGCCTGAAAACACAATTACACACATCGGATCGTCAGACCTCGACATCGACTCAATCAACAAGAGGGGCGACATCACGGCCCCCCAAAAAGTGAAGCCAAGACACGATGATTCTGCAGACTCCAAATGTGCAACATGTCTGTGCACATCCCGGGGCGTCGTGGCTTCACTTTTGTGCAGCAGGATGGGAGGGGGGCATGTCATCCATCTTTTATACAGTCACACACGAAACACAGCAATGATTCAGAAACAACACGTCGTCCTTCACTCTTTGTTTCTGGAGCCACCTGGAGGAGAGACATCCTGACGGGTCATGAGCTCGCGTCGCCTCTAGATGGCGATATGTCATATTTCATGTTGTTTCACACACACACACACACACACACACAGAACAGGACCACCACAGGTCACATGATGTTCCTGCAGGTTGGGTCACTCACTGGTCTGGACTCTGAGGGTGAAGGGGTTCTTCTGCTGGATGGTGTGTGTGAAGAGGAAGCGAGCGTTGCAGCTGTAGTCGGTGTGCGAATCTTTGGCCAAAACGTTGGAGAAGTAGAGGTCCCCGTTCAGACCCATGGACACTCGTTTATCCTGAGGGATCGGGGTCATAGCTGGTGGGAGAACACACAGGGAGTCAAACCACAGCAACACATTTCACCTGCAGAACTACTCATGGAAAAATGGCCTCCTGACTGCCGACACATTCACACACTGAGATGTAGAGTGATAATAATCCTCACACACATTCATACACCGCTGACCAATCAGCAGGAGCAGCCTGAGGTTAAGTGCCTTGCCCAAGGACACATCAGACATGTAGCTGCAGGAGCTGGGGATCGAACCCCCGACTCTCCCACCACTTTGGTTCTTTGGTCTTTGGTCATTTTAAAATACGTGGTGTGGCAAGGTTTGAAAACATGGAACATTTCGAGAACCGTCATCAGAACAGCTGCGGTTCTTGATGTTGTAAATGACTGATGTGAGAGAGCTGTGGTTCTTATCAATGAATCTTTAAAACAGGATCTTCAGGTGTGCGGATCTTCTCATTAAAGTCCGTCAGGCTTCGTTCTCTTCTTGCACCATTTTTATTTTTTTTTTGTGATGTGTGCTAAATTAATAAGCTAAACTAAACTGTAGCTTTTGTGTTTTTGGATGCAGCACCCACTGAGGGGTGTGTGTGTGTGTGTGTGTGTGTGTGTGTGTGTGTGTGTGTGTGTGTGTGTGTGTCTTTTTTGATT
>NC_136694.1:2161527-2164027 GCF_947650265.1 Symphodus melops
CGCCATTCTAGTAACTATACAGTACATGGCGGATAACAAGCAGTTGTCATGGAGACGGTTTAGGGGCGTGACACGTTTGAGGTCATTTCCTGCAGTTGTTGTTTGGGATGAGCCTTTCAAGGAACATCTGTACTCCAGTGTAATTATTCAAGTTAAATATGTTACATCGGACTGCACATCTTAGTTGGTTAGCTTAATGCTAACACATAAAGTAAATCACATTTACCAGGCTAACAGATGTAGCATCGATTATTTCTTGTGTTAATAGATGCTTGTTTATTTTCTTAGCATCTCTGCAGTCTTTAGTTGGTTTTCATCTTCTTTGGTTATTTCATGGAGGTCGGCATACGGTAGATTCAGATTACTGATTTATAGCGCATTGCAACAAGGCTGCGGTGCAGATGATGAGCTAACTGTCACATGAACAGTTTAATTCATCATAAATCAGTGACTGTATGTTCTGAAGTCAGGACCCATCTCACGTTGTTGTTCCTTCTTCCTTCAGCTCGCTCCCACATCACTTTCTGTTTCGTTTAATGAGACAACCGAAGTGTGGAGCTCGGCTGTCCTCAGGGTTTCCCAACCGGAGATTGGTTTGTAAAGAGTTAAAAAGGATCAGATCACTGCTAACACATCTCACAACACGGGGACGTATGTCAACCATCAAACAGGACGGCAGCTTCACTAAGCTATATGTAAAGCTGTAAAAGGGAGCAGGTGAACATTAGCAGTGAGGTGTTAAAGAGAAACACTTACGGTCTTTCAGGATCTTTGCTGTTAGTCCAACATGAAGCCAGAGAGAGAGAGAGAGAGAGAGAGAGAGAGAGAGAGAGAGAGAGAGAGAGAGAGAGAGAGAGGAGGAGAGAGAGGTGAATGCTAATCATATTAGAAACCAGTTAATATCTACCGTTCTACGTTACAAAAAAGTTATTGCACCATTAATGGTATGTTATGGGCTGTTATATCATGTTATAGCTCAGTGGTTCCCAACTTCTGTCGTCCAACATGACACAGTCTGAAGAAATGTGTCCAACTAAAACATTATCCTTCAGTGTTGTTTATTTACAGAGGACATGTTTTTAACACCAGAACCACAACAAATGAATAAGTCTCTGGTTCTTTGATCAGTAGTCAGAACATGAATGAAATATAACTTCAATACATCTTCAGCTGTTCTTCATTGTACTCTTATTCTTACTCTTTCATTCACTTCTAAACTCGTCTCCGCTCACTGGTCCGGTTCACTTTGGTTCAGTACACGGTTCTCTTGTATTCCACCTTCAAATGATGGTAATGTTACAGAGATAACCGATCTGCATCACCCTACTGTTTTTGTAAACCTGCTAACGAGGTGCCACGTGAAGCGATCCCATCCTAAAGGGTGCAGCTGGACACACTGCAGACTGCTGATTGGTCTAAAACATCGTCCCTTCCCAGGCAGCAGCGATTAAAGGACAAACACAAAAACACGCCGTGTTAAAATATCGAATGGACTTTGAGATCTTTCTCCGGCCGTTCTTGACAAGAAGTGAAGGGATGACATGCAGCAAAGGGCCCAGGTCGGATTTGAACCCACGGTCGCTGCAAGGACGACTCTAGCCTCCGACCATGAGGTGTACGACACAACCACTATTCCATCGGCGCCCTACGTGATAGGCTGTTTCTATTTTTTAAGTAATTTCACTGTTTCTTTACCTTGCTATTTAACGTAGCTGACGGGTACATTACCATCCATGACACGCAGGATCAGGGTTTACTGTACCAGACTGTACTGAACCAAACCAGACCAGACCGCTCTGTGGGTTTATTTAAAGATGGCCGCCGGTCCACGGTGTGTATGGTGTGATGTTTGAGGTCGGGTTGAGAACCACTGTCCTAGCTCACAGTTATGTCCTACAGTGCTGGTGTGATGAAACGTCCTGATCTACAGACAGACAGACAGACAGACTCACCTGTGAGGAGTTCAACGTTTCAGGACGAGCAGCAAGGAAGAGAAACAAACACAGGTTAGGATCCAAAGAGTTCACAGCAAAGACTCCAGACTTCAACCACACACACACACACTGTACATAAACATCACACACACTGTACACACACACACACACACACACACACACACACTGTACATAAACATCACACTTCATCTGATAATCTGCAAACAAGTAAATGTTCTGCAGAAAACACGGACCGCCAGACTGTGAGTCAACCCCCTCCACACACACACACACACACACACACACACACACACACACACACACACACACACACACACACACACACACACACACACACACACACACACACACACACACACACACACACACACACACACACACACACACACACACAGTTTGACCTTGTGTTGGTGTGACAGTAACAGATGAGTCTCACACGAGGTTCCGATTGTGTTTTTCTTTTATATGCACAGATTTGATCCAGAGTATAAAAATGACTGTTTACAAGAAAACACTTTATTTATTTAGTGAATCTAAACAGTTTC